>NC_072856.1:26054242-26357272 GCF_028858705.1 Grus americana
GGAAAGCCCGCGGCGCGGAGGGACGCGCACGGTACTCACCGCCCTAACGCACGTCCCGGCGGCGGCGGCGGGGGGGAGTCCCGAGGGTTCGGCGCGGCTGCCCCATGGGCAAAGCAATTTGGGGGCGGCGGGGGCAGCCGGCCGGCTCCGCGCAGCCCGCAGGCGGCCAGACTGAGCCCGGCCCCCGCGCGGAGCCGCCTTTACCGCGCCCGCCCGCCCCGCCCGGGCCGGCCCATCGCGGGCGGGACCCGCCGCCACCGCCCGCCCGACGGGGCGGCCCCGCCGCCAGCCCCGGCACCGCGGCATCCGCCGCCCGCCGCGTCGGAAGGCAGCGGCTGCCCGCCCGGTCTGGACGGTGCGTGGGTTACCTGTGGGTTACGCGTGGGTTCCGTGTGGATTACGTGTAGGTTACGCGTGGGCTGCGTCTGGCCCACGGCTTGGCGCGTGGGAACAAAGAGCAGCGACCAAGGGCCTGGCTCCTGGGAGGGAAGGAGGGGCGGGGGGGTGCCGTGAAAATAAATCGGTAACTGGGAGCAACAAAAGGCTCCTCGCCCCACCCATCCCTCTGGGTGGTTTCAAGGTTTCGCGCGTGGTTTCGAGGACTGTTATACAATTCCCTGTAAAAAAGCAAGAGAAAAGAAACCTGGGCACAGGGGAACATGCATATTTTTTCCAAGTGAGTTCGTGCAGGGGAAGAGCCTGGCTCTGCTTCTGTGCAGAGAGCTGCAGGGCCAGCTCCCCCTCCCCGCCAACCTCTGCCAGAGCCTGTCCTGGAGAGGCTCCCATCACTAGGTCCCTCGGGAGGGATGCTCGGAGAGCAAAACGGGCATGCTGGCATTTCAGTGTTGCAGTTAGCTCAGACCAGATGAGATCGTAATGAAAGAGAATGACAACATAGCAAACATCGGGGGCAATTAGCAGATGGAGGGGTGGCAGCGGAGCAGGGAGCAGCTCTGTCTCTGTCCTGATGCCACTCCTTGGTTTTCCAAGCGAGGTTTCTGGTGTGTTTGTTTGACCCAGCTCATTTCGCTGATCCGGTTTAGAGGAGGACCATGCAAACAGGAGAAGGGCAATGTGCCCAGGGGAGGGACAGGGAGAAGGAAGCAAAGAGAGGCAGAATGGGGTGGGAACCTTTGAACTCGCTTTAACCCCATGGACAAACCCTAATGGGGAACTGCATCCTGAAACGTCCAGTGTGATGAGGTCATTGCAAACACAAGGGTGTCCTTTTAGAAACTGAAGGCTCATCCACTGGGAATTGGGCTGAAATCTCTCGTTTCACAGAGGCTGTGTAATGAATCTTTGGGAAACAGAACATTTCTTCAGAGGGAATATCTGACATTTCAATAGCTGATTTTTGCTGCATAACGGGGGGGGGGGGGGAAGCTGAAGATTTTATGTTTAAAAAAAAAATTCAAAATTCTCAAACAAATCTAGTCCTGACTTGGAGCTAGTGAAACATTTTACTGTGGTAAAGTTCAAAATTTTCAGTGTGATTCTGCCAGAACATGTACAAGAGATGAAATATTATACGTACTCCATCTGGGCTCTGTGGCATTGAAATATGATAATGTAATATAAAAGCACACAGAGCAAAATGAGAAGGCAAAGCTGAAACAATCATGTTTTACATTATTGAGATGAAATAACTATGATATTGTCAAACAAGGAAAGTCAAAATATGTCATGCTGGGTTTTTTTAAAGAGAAATTTGCATTCAAGAAAATCTCTCAAAATTGTTTCAAAGAAGTAACGAGCAGGCAGTTTTCCAAGGATAGCTCAGGCTGCAGCATTGGGGTAAGAGTTTCAGAAGCAGTAAACGTCATTTTTCAAAAGTGATTCAAACATTCGTGTCATCCGATGTCACAAGGATCTTCAGGGTTATTTCTGGCACATATAAACGTGCTTTTGAAAATATTACCCCCAGACAAGATTTGAATTCATAAACAAGAGCCAGAGGCTTTCTGCAGCAACTGCTTTATTTGAGCCGGCCCCAATCTCCCACCCGCCCACCTTGTCCTCGTTCAGAGGCCTGGGAAGAGCCTTTGTCCTCCCTGCCGAGTATTTCAATGGCAGGACAACCACCACAAAACACGCTCTCAGCTCTGCCCCTCTCTCTCTGATGCTGTATCGCTGGGGCGGACCGTCACAGCGTTAGTATTGGTCTGTGCGACCGCGGTTTGGTAAGTAACCTCGGCTTTTCGTGCGCATTTCTCTCCGGCTCCCCAAGCAACAGGCAGCATCTCTCCTGTGACTCCCTCCTTGCAGGCAGGCATGGGGTGTGACACAGCTCGCAGGAGCGACCAGCAGCCCTCTGCGGCAGGAGGCACTTGTGAGAAGACTTACAAAAGGCAGCAGCCGGTCCGCGGGAGGCTTTCACCTGCGCAACGCTGGAACCTTACACGGGTCCAAGCAATCTTTAGTTTTCTTGACAGCAGCTTTAGTATGTGCGCGATCAAACCTTTGCTGCAGCATCTCTAGCAGGCGCCGGTGACTCGGGGCTAACATTGTCATGCAGCGTTGTACTGCAGGACTGAGGAAATCAAACAGTTCAGAGTCACCAGCTCGCCATCACCGGCTCACCGTCCCCCAGGAGCCCCACTTCGGCTGAGGCACTTAATCAGGCGATGGAGAAGGAAGGATAAAAAGTAAACTCCGAGCTGTGGGCCCGGGGGTAGACCAGGATGGAGGTGATGCAAGCAAGGGCAGGGGGGAGGGGAGCGGGGAGAGGGCTGCGCGCGCCGCTGGCACCCGCACGAGCCAGCCAGAGCCTGGCACTTGGATGAGAGGGAAAAGGGAAAGGAAACATTTGTGAACTGTCCCTAAGGAATGCCCTATGCTTGGGGGAGAGTCTGTGGAGAGAGGGGGTGACTCAGAGAGAGAGGGACAGAGGGCTCTGAGGTCCCTGGGCGGCAGTGGCCCAGGGTGCCGCCTGAGCTGCACTCATGAATATCTGGCGGAGAAGCATCTGTGAAGCAGAAAGGTCTTGCAGCCTCCCCCGTCGCGGGGGAGAAAGCCTTTTGTGTAATGTGTGGAGCCCTAGATCAAAGGCATGAGATGAGTGCTGTTTGTGCAGTCCTGGGCTGGAGAAACACCAGCATGCCTTCTGCATCTCCAAATAGGACAGCCTGTTAAACATGATGCCTCTGAAACGTGCTAAGGCAGATACATCGGTAGGATTTGTTATATGCAGTGTTGAACACATTAAAATACATGCTGGGAGGAAGCAGCGCGGGAACCTAGAGCGCAGATACTCCATTCTGTTAGACTGTGTGTGGAGCCCTGCGATGCTGACAGGGAGGATTTGGCTGTTTCCCCGGGGAATGCTGAGTCTTCATTTCTCCCCATGGCCAGCTGGAAACATGGGCGGGGGGGAGGGGGGCAGAGTGGCACTGCCTCCTGCTCTGCCCTGGGGGGCTGGCCCCGTGTGTCGCTACTCACTGAGAACCATGTCTGGTGATACCTGTGAGGGGTATGAGGGGTATGAGTGGGTGCACCCTGCCTGTGAGAAACAGACCAGGGGCAACGTATGAAGAGGCAATACAGAGAGAGCAGGGTGCTGCAGGGGGCTTGAGCTGGCAGGAAGGTGTGCTGCTTCCTCAAATGTCCCCTCCCAGGCTTTGGGGGGCGAAGGTGGTCCCTGCCTGAAGGGCTGGAGACTGTGGCCATCCTCAAGCAAATCCTCCACCTACGCAGCACCCGGTGGGTGCAGAACTGCTTTATTGAGTTAATGTTACCAAAGCTTTGGGTGGAAGGATAAAATTGCTTTCTGAAAGGGGCTTGGGGAGGGCAGTGTGTCCTTCTCAGCCTGGGGAAGCGAGGCAGCTAGTGTACATGCAGCAGACAGCTGCTTGCAGCAGCGAAGCAGGAGAAATAATCAATACTCGGTAGATGAGTCTGGTTTTTTTATTAGCACCTCTCACAGCTCTGACCATCTGTCCCCTCGTGTCCCCAGGGTGCGAGCCCAGCCCAGCAGGTCCTGCGAGACAACACATATTGTTCGGGCTGAGATCACCACTTATGGATGGACCTAATTCTGCCACTGAGGGGGGGATGGAAGGTGAAGATGATGATAGGGACACTGTCTTCACAAAACCCAAGCTGCTTTAACAGCAAAGTAGCCTTTTTGTCTGCGAAGGGAAGTGCAGGGATGTAGTGCAGGGTCTGTGTCCCCAGGCTCTCTTTCAAGGATGCTGCACAGTCAGACAGACGTTGCAGGAAAAAATGCTGTTGAGAAAATTGTGTTTTCTGATCTGTGAAAAGTGGTGAGGCCTAGAAAGAAAAAAAAGTAGGTTTCAGATTGGCACAATCTTTTTGTTCTTCTTTCAAGGAAATCTCAAAAACTGTTGTTTCAGGTCAGGGCATTTTGATTCAGGGCATGCAGAGTGTTGCATTTGAATCTCTGTCTTTAAATAATTTTGTGTATACCCAATTAAACGGGAAAAAAAAAACTTTAAAAACAATCTCTTCAACTTTTACCTAAAGCTGCATAAAATATACTCAATGTTTTTGCTGAAATGGCATTTTTAGGAGAAAAAAAACCACCACCCCCCCCAAAAAAAAGAATGTCAACTAGCTAGTCCCAGAGTGTCATCTGAAGGAGTTGGAAGGTGTCTCTGCACACCCAGGTATCACTGAAAGGGGCTCCGGCACCTGTGCAAGGCTCCTGCAGCAGCTTTGTTGCCTCAGCAGGATGGGCACAAACTCCATCCACTGTAAAAGAAGGTCACATCAAGGCAGAGCAATAATTTTTTTCCTCTTTTTCTTGCCCCTTCAGCAGCCTCCCACGCCCTTCTGGATTGCCACACTTGTTTTCAAAATTCTGCAGTGCTTTTTTGCTGTTACCCTATAGCTGCTTTTCCCTCTGCCTACTCGCCCCATCAGCTCTGAGCCTCTTGGAGCATCCATGAGTGTCCTCTTTTCAGTCCTTTCATGCTCTGTATCTGAGATCGTCTTGTTGTCCCTGTAGCATGTTGAGATACTTGCTGATTTCAATTTTCAGCCTTTTGATTGTCATTTTCTCACACTAGGAAATATTTCCTAGTGTTCCCTTTGAAAGATGCTACACAAAATGTGCCGAGTGGCACATCCGTAAGGTGTAAGATCAGAGGAGATAATTTAGACTATATAGTCCAAACTCCTCTATCCATCACAGCTTCTTGAATTTCATCTAGTTAGAGCTGTATCGAGTGTGACAACCTGTGCTTCTCCTTGGCTGCAGCATACTTTCTGGAAAGGCAGTCAGGACTAGCCTTTACCATAAAGCCGCTTTGCCGAACTTACCTGCCTAGATGATAAAGGCCTCCAGTCAACACACAGACAAACCAAAATAGTTTGGCCCTGTGACTGAACCCACAGGTCACCTTCTCCCTCCCCAGCCTTCCACAAGGCAGGTGGGTGGCAGGGGAAGAAGCCATGTCGTTGTGCATGTCCTCCAGGCAGCAGCTGTCTGCAGGGTGGGCACAACCTCCCTCTGGTTATGGAAACCTTGTGGGATGGGCAATCGAGTGCCTCTTCCATTCCAGAAACACGTTGCAATGGTTCATCGGCTTCGTGGGCAAAACATGTCTAATTTCTCATTGGAGTTTGCTTGGCATCTGTCTCTGGCCACTGGCAGTTGCTGTGTCCTGTTCTGCTGGCTTAAAGGACATGGCACATCTGGAAGCAAGGGATGACATGCTCTTCTGGATGGTGCTGGGCTTGCAGTGATGGAGCAAATGCGCAGAGCACTTGTGTTGGATGAGGTATAATTTGAAGCTGTGGCATCTCAAAGTTTCTCCACGCGTGTTTTCTTTCTTCTGGACATCTGTTTTTGGCACCGGGCAAGCCTCTTCCTTATCTGCAGGAGTAGCAGCTTTGTGGCTTCTGTATCTAAAGGTCCCGCATTCAGTCTTCACAGGGTGCTGCTCTGGGAGCATACATACAATAATGTTACATTTCCTGATAATAAATGAGACACCACAGAGTCACCTTCTGGATCAACACTTTGCCTTTCTCTCGAGCCTCCCACCTAAGGTAAGTTATCTCCCAGGCCCTCTTTAGTGCTCAGCAAACACTGAGCAACCTGATTCCCCACAAGGAAAACGAATGAGCCGTGTACAGGACATCAGAGAAGCATAAATCTGAAAGGAAAGGTATTTTCTGAGAGTCGACTGTCGAAGTGTGGCAATGTGTAGAGGTAGCAGATATTATCCCAGCAGGGTCTGTCGCCTGCTGGCCTTCCCAGGTGCTGTGCTGGTGAGGGCAGCATGGCGCTTATACCTGGGATTAGATTTCCACAAGACTGTCACTTTTACGTGGTGCATGATCATACCTTGCGTTTCTGCTCCCCTGTGCTCGCAGGCAGGGTGGGCAGGGCAGGCAGGCGGGCGATGGGCTGTGCTGGCGGGGGGCCGCGGCTCCTGCCCCCGCGGTCCCTACAGCTCCAGGGCCCCACGGCCGCCGGCTCCAGCTCCCCCTCCCGCCGTCACCCATCGCTGGAAAACACAGTGGCTTTAACCCTGGGATTGCCGCCGCCGCGAAACAGGAGAGAAGGCAGCGGCCATCCTCTCCCCCCCGGCGGCAGGGAAGGATGGGAGCGGCGCCCAGCAACCCCTCCGACAGCTTCGGCACTTGCTGTGGCGTTTCCTTGGGGAAAGCAAAGCTGATGAAGAGCTGCCCGCAGGAAATGAGCTGCCTGTGCTTGGATCTGCAGGTACAGGCAGAGGCAGGCGACACAGGCAGGCTGCCCGTCCTCTGGTACTCAAAGGGAGCACATCTCACCTCCTAGTGAGGGGGTCTCCCAACCAAAAACAGGAGGGACAAAGCACTGGAAAAGGGGAAGAGGGCTGTGGAGGGCTGTGTGGCAAAGGTGTCAGAGCTAATGGGATGAAGTGGGATTTCTCCTAAACGCCAGGCACCGTGCTGGGGTTGGTAATGCTCTCGCCCATCTGGAAGGTTTTGAATGATGCTGAGGGGCTGCAACAATAGGACCTATAGAAGCAAATGAATAACATACAGAAACAGGGACAGAGCTCCCTCCCAGCCCTCTCCTCTTTGATTTGAGCTGGAAAATTAATGAATAAGCCTCACTCGGAGCCCTCACTTCCAAGGGCAGCTGTGCTGGCCACTCAAGTCGTAGCCACTGCATCCTCCCACTGCAGAGTGGCCATGATGCTGCCCCAGGCGAAACCAGGAGTGAGGGGCTCCCCTCCCTGCCCTGCCTCGCCTCCCGCAAGATGCCTCCCAGCCTTTTGCTGCTGGGGGTTTCTGGAAAGGAGGGAAAGCTCAGGTGCCAGCTCAGCAGAGGTGTTTCCAAACCGCAATGGTAGGAAGGTGCTGGCAGCCAGGTGTCCAAGCTGCACCCCGTGCCAGCCCCAGTGCTCCCCACGCCTGCACCCTGCACGCTCCGGCAGCCTGTACCCTTGATGCTCAGATACTCCCCCTCCCTTTTCTACGTTAAAGTAAGCCAATTTAGCTAACGATTACAAAGTAGTAAGAAAGATGGGTAGGTGAGCAATGCCAGATGTTGAGGTAGGTACCACAGCGGTTTTACATTGACAAATACGAGGCTGTGTGAGCTTTTCCCTTCTATGTCCCCGCTTCTGGTTGTTCGTTGTTCTTTTCTCACCTTGTGGGCTGAGATTTCCTCGACTTAATCTCTGACGGAAAGTGAGATGATGCTTCTTTGTGTTAATTGATTTCCTCTGCTGAAGGTTCAGGTCAAAAGGATGGGAGGAAGCGAGGAGAAAGGAAGGAGTCACCTTCTCCCTTAAAAGAATGCTGGCTGTCTATTTTTGCAAAGCAGGGAGGTGAGCTGCCATCGGGGCTCCTTGTGAGCCAGGCTGGGGGCTGGCACGTACCTGGTAGGTATGCACAGTACAGCTGGGATGTGTGTTCCCCACAGCCTGACAACTGTTAAGCAACAATTTACTTTTTGAGCTGCAAGATAAAGACTTCAGAGATTGTCGCTACAAGGCTGAGAATGAAAGGCTGCAAGAAAACCAAACCAAGTGACACTGCAGACCACAGGCGTCTTAACACAGTGTCACTCATTAGTACTTCGCCTAAAATGCATGCAGCATATGCCAGCCCAAGTCCTGATGACCCACTCTCCATCAGGTAACCCCATTATAGCCTCCCTGTAATTCTGGATGGCCCCTTTCTGGTTCAGCTCCCAGATATGCTAGTTTTCTATTCATGCTTTTGTTAAAAAGCAAGCGCATCCCCAGTGTCCAGACCAAGTGTGTGTCTCATGTCCGAATCACCCTGGGGGTGCTGGTGACTGAGAAAGGGGCTCTGTGCATCTTGCCGGCGCTGACAAGGACGGAGGGAGAAACCCGTGTGCACAGGAGGGGGATCTGCTCAAACTGCAGCTCGCTGGTTGGAGATGCTGTGATCCCCAGGGTGCCCCCCCCTAACAGGAGGGAGGCAAACCTCCATGGCAGAGCCTTGCAGCAGGATTTCCCCCTGTGACCTTAAATGACTGCATACAGCATTTATAGTGCTGCCCGCTGTTCTCTGCATGCATGACGAGGTCTTTGTAATTAATTTATAGGAAATGCACAGCCAACCGTACTTACACAGCATACTACAGATTAAATTTAACATCAAAGAGCAATTACAAACGTTTCTTGGCATATATAGGCCACCTACTTTTAACATTTCAGCTATCTCTGTAGTTAACTGCTTCGGCCCCTGGGCTGAGCTGGGCAGCTGCCAACAGCTGGAAGGCTCCGGCAGGGTGGGAAGAGCATCCGCTGCAGACCTCTTCCCCTACGTGGCACTTTCAGAGCCACGACCATGCAAGCCAACTCCCTGCAATATTCAAAGCATACCCATGAAGGTGAATATTCAAAGCATGACCCTCACTGGAGCTGGGACTGCTGGTTTGCTGCAGGTGTAGCTTCCTCGGTCAACAGCCGGGCCTTTCTCAGAGGCGCTTGTTTCACCGGCTGCGAGCCCTGACACAGCAGGGCTGCTGCCAAGCAAAGTGGCTCCTGCGCTCTGGTGAGTTTTTGGTTGTTCACATGAAGTGGAGCATCACCATCTGCCTCTTGCTGCTCCCAGCCGGCATGTCGGCACAGCCAACGCAGGGCTTGCAGATCCTGGCCCTGAGTGTGCCCACCTTGTCTCCTCAGCTCGAAAGCTCAAATTCAGGGATTTCTGCTGGTGATGCTGAAGGCTTCAGTGGGGTTCCAGTCCTCCTTGCAGCCTCTGGCACGGTCACTATCCGCCACTGCTACTGCAGCAGCATCTCAGAGGAGCAGCCCCCAACAGAGGTGGGGGTGCCTTCTTTAGCACCAGTGTGTACCCCTGGGAAAAACGCAGCCCACAAGCAGAGCCACTCCTGGCCTGCAGTCAGTTGCTCTGGGCTGCCTTGCTCCCCTGGCCCAGGCCCCCCCCACCACCATGCCCACGAGCAATCGGTCGCACTCCCAGGCGAAACTGGGATGTGCACATCCACCAGCAGCAGCCTTCCTCCTGATGGTAATGGCTTATTAGACAGAAACACAGAAAAAAATCATAAACAGTGAACCAAACCCAGGGCTTCTTCAGCAACTGCACACTAGGAAAGGGACCAATTTTGTTCACTGGAAGCCAAAAAATAAATTACCCTTCAGTGTCCTTTGGTGACTGGGGTGCACTGGAGCACCTCCCTGCAGGCAAAACAGTGCTCGTGAGGAACAGGCTGTGACAGGAGGAGTCTCTGATGCTGGAGGAACAAAAAGAGGGGAAAAGCACTTTATAAGGAAACCAGGAGTTAGTGGATGGCTGCTCAGGGTCAGCAGGGTCCAGGGCTGGTCTTGTGCAGCGCCGACCTGACAGCTTGCTGTGTGCGGTGTACATGATGGGGACACAGAGTGACGGTGCTGAAGCATCCCCTTGCAAGGGAGAGCTGTAACCTGCTGCCCACAGCCAGGTGTTGGGATTTGCAGGGTCCCACGCCTCTGCTCTGCATCAGGCTGCGGTCAGGCAGCGCTGGCTGAGGCTTGCCAGCTCCCTCTTTCCCTGCGGACTGGGAGTGTCCGACACTAGGGCAGCTCATATTGTAGCTGTAGCATTTGCTTAGCACGTGGTGTTCACCAGAATAAGGGTGGGTAAATGGTATGAGCTCCGTCAGTGTAAACAAGGGAAAGTAGAAAAGAGAGACAAAATGTTTACGCAGGCTTGCCCTGGTGACAGAACAGGGATAAAGCCACATTCCTCAGCCCTTGGTTGATGAGGTTGGCATTGGATGGGAGGTCGGCTCTGATCTCCACACCAAAGGGGTGCTCAGTCTCTTGCTCCTTCTTCAGTCACTTCTGCCTCTTTCACCACCAGCCTGGAGGGCAGCTTGGTTCTTCTGTCACTGCTGGCCTGCCATCCGCCCTGGCCATGGGGTGTCCTGCCTGCCCTCTTGGACGTTGGTGCATGTAGCCGAGAAAACTTGGCAGCTGATGGCTGGATCCTGAAGACACCTTTGTCTTGGAGAGCAGGGCCTCGGTGACCATCTAGCGGGGTGGAAATGTTCCACTGCCTGCTAGCTATATAATTATAATGCTTGGCACCTTTACCTATATACTTTTAATGCCATGAATGCCTTTGCCAACTCCTGTACTTTCCAGCGTGCTGCGTTCTGTTCTCAGTATATTTTGCCAATCTCCTAAACATATTTTCAGTCCCATTAGGGTAAATAAAAGCTTCCTGCATCTGGCCTCTTCATGTCTCTGGGCACTCAGACAGTCACTCTCTTGCCAAAAGTGGGGCCGTTTCCCGGTGCGGCCGTTCCTGGGGTCCAGCCTCCTCTCAGGGAGCAAGGAGAAACAGCAGCACTTCTCAGAAGCACGGCTGAAGGGAAATGGACCCCTTAAAAGTGGGATTCAAAGTCAGGACTATGTTTGAGGAGAAGCAGCTTGGGAGGAAAGAACAAGAGTTAATGCTGACAGAAAGTATCTGGCAGGTTCTTCATTTTTAAGTGACACAGACTTTGTCTTGTCCCTGCCTGTCCCTGCGTCCCCAGCCACAGGGATGTGCAGACGCCTCTGACGTGGGAGGTGTAAACAGCAAGTGAAATTGTCCATTGTAGCTCTGGACCAAAACTGCGGTTCTGTTCTCTGGCGAGAGCCAGTCCGACGCCTGTGGACCACTTCCATTTTAACTAGGGCTGCAGTAGGATGCTGTGTGTAGTGCTTCTGCCCTATATGTTTTAAACCTAAGTGATATAAGAAGTAAATAAGCAGCACAAACGGTGACAAGTTGCCTTCCTTTCTAATCATCAAAATTAAATTTTAAATATGAATTAATAATAACAACAAAAGGCAGGCTTGAAATAAGGCTTTAGACCTGGCCGTGTTTCCCATCACCCTCTTCCTGAAATTTCTATCCGTAACCAGAAATGGCCAGTTTTACCACTGGAGGAACCTCACCACAAGAGGCCGAGTCTCTGGAGACGTCTGTTGTTCAGGATGGGCTCCAGCCTTGACCTAGTGCAGACCTGGACTGAGTTTTAAACACTGTACCTCTACCCTCACAGAAAGAGTCAGGGGAAGGTAAATCCCGTATCAGCTGGCAGTGGGACTGCAGAAAACAGCTTTTCTTTTCGGATCTGTGGGTCGGCCCCTACGCCAGGCACAGCTTGGACAAAGCCATGGGGTGGTCAGATCTGCAGGGGTCTGGGCAGAGCGAGGTCCCGCCTTTGCTCACTTTTCCATCGTGTCCTTGTGGTCAGACGTGCCTTCCACTCTTCTCCAGTGTCTACCTTGCTGGGAGGCAAACTGACCTCTGCCCACGCTTTCAAGTAAAATTACAATGATATTTTTCCAAAGAAGGGTAAAATATTATTTGTCTGAGGCACTGGGGGGTGAGTAGGGCCAGGTGGCCAAGGAGAGAAAGGGCATAACATTTTAACAAATGCTATCAGGGAGATACGAGTCTGCTTTATGGGAAATACTGGAAACTATTTTGAGGGAGTGCAATTAGCAGTCTAGAGCTCTACCTTTGTGGGAAGGACATATGGGAGAGAATGAGATGTTCATCATTTCAACCCAAACTTGCTTATCACAAGTGCGAGTGCCAGCCTGTGTTTGGGAGTGGATCTACAAAGCCTATGCGCTCCCAAAGTACATTGAAAGCAAATAGAAGCCAATTAACACTTAGCAGCTTTCCTAGGGTCACATCTCACAAATCTCACTCATTTTATTAAGAAAAATCTTTATGGGGAAATACAAAACCCCACAACATTCACACTCTTTACTCCTAAAGCCCAAAGTTATTTGCCCCAGTAACTTCAGCACAGGCTAGTGGAAGCACTTTAGCTGGGTGTCCGGAGACCTAAGTCCCTTGCAAGGTTCATCCATACCTTTTTAACCCTTATACTGATTTTCTGAGAGTTTCTTTACCCAGTTTGATTTGTGCATTAGTGCAGAGCTCTTTTTGACTGTACAAATCAAACATGCTATTATTCTTCAAACACGCTATTATTGCAGTTCAGCCTTGCACTTGCTTATTCAGCAGAAACAGCTCTGGCAAACAACCCAAACATCTTCACTTAGCAAAACACGATGTTTGCGTCATTCTTACTAATCAACAGAGATTTCCATTGCCCTTTTGGGATAACAGCATGTCAACATACATCCAACCTAGGCCTGCACAGTGGTGGCACCAACTCTGCGGCGAGTTGTGCACGGGACTGTAGGCACGTGCCCTCTTCCAGCATTATTGATGCTGTACGGTCAGACCCTCAGCCACGTGCCTCCCTCGCTGGGTGTAGCGATGAGGGCTGCAGAGCATCCCCCTCTGCACACAAAGGCTGTTGCAGGCGTACTCGGTGCCAGCAAGGTTGCGTTCAAAAAAACAAAACCAAAACCCCTTGTATCGAGGTCTCAGCCATCTCCAGCCAATCCTGAGCAGGACGGGGTTAGGGATAATTGTACAGATGGTTCATCCACTTGGTGAATTAACGCGAGAGAGTAGAGATTCGGAGGTGGGAGACTAGCAACAGCACTAACATTGAGGCTGCTGCTCAGGGCAAGTCCTGCGAGACGTTCCTGCTCTTGCCGAAGGATGATTTGAGGAGAGTCCAAGTGCATACAGAGGGTATGGAAGGACACAGGCCACTTCTAGGACTCTACATTCAATTTTGCACTTTTGTTTTCCCCTCCTCTTTTAGTGGGTTTTAATGTTACCTGCAAGTGTGCCGTTAGGTGGACTTGTACCACTGAAATGATCCCTCTGATTGTAAAAGATCTTCATTTAATTGGCCAAAAAAAGTTCCCAGGCACTCAAGAGAGCCTTTGCCTGGATGATAACAAACAGCAGTCACCATGGTATTTTAAGCTGTCTAAGGCAATGTGTACCTTAAGGTAAAAGATGAGTGTTTTAAACTGGCTTCATGAGCGTTTGTTAAATCTCACATACTTACACCCAATGTGCCCAGCATAAACAGTGGTTTCATATTTTACAGACATGTGAGCTCATCAGGGCCAACCTAAACCTCCTGGTGCAAGTAACTGCAAGGTTCTCTAAGGGGACAGCCAGGAGAACAAAAATGAATTAATTAAAGCCTAACTGCTTTAATCCTATAAAAGGAGTTTTGGAGGAGTTTAATGAGATCGAAGCTCACATGCGTTGCTTTTCCGCAGTGTGTTGCTTTTGGTGGTGCAGTACCCCAATCTTTCTCAACCCGGCATGACATTCCCCTGCTGCTACCACATCAGTAGGACAGGCTGTGGGGTTGTCTCCTAGACCAGACCACCAAAAAGAACCTTTTGCTCACACTAACCCAAGGAAAAAGTGCCATCGGATGAGCTGGATGGCTCCAGCATCCCAGCAGCTGGGCTCACCGCTTGGGGTCAAACCAAGCAAGGAGGTGGGCAGGGACACGTCCCTGGGTCCCTGGGGCTGGGGCAGAAAGGAGGGGACATGGCAGGACAGTGCCTTTCTTCTCAGGTGGCGAACAGCTAGATTTGCTGCCTTGTGCCTGAAACTGTCTCCTGAAGAAACCAGTGCTTGTGGCAAAACCCAGCAAATGGTGGCATGGCTGGGCTTGGGCACACTCCAGGATGTTTGCTCTGGGGGAAGAGAAGATGATGACTGGTTTTCCCCCAAAAACCAGAGAGTGGGAGACAGTAAGAACAGCAAAAACCAGCTTGAATTCCAATGGGTCCTTGACTTTTAGAAATAACGTAGGTTGCATCTGTCTTTTTCCCATAATACAAGAGAGAAACCAATTTAATTCCACTTGTAGTGAAGCATAAGATTAGATGGGACTAAATATGTGTGTAGGCTGTTTATTAGCAAATGGAAGCGAGCAGTGAAGGAAAACAAACAAGCTTGTTTTAGGGAGACTTTGTCACTGTATCACCGGTCACAGGCTCCCCAAGGAAAAGCAGGCAAGCTTCTAATTGGACTTATGCAGCGATGAGCAGCTGGTGAAGATCCCTGCTCGAGAGTAGGAGAATTGTGAAATTAGGCTTCATTGAAAAAAACGCGCCATTTCGCCTAGTAATTGCAACATCTAAGCGGTTTGCAAGCATCAGTCGTTTTGAGAATTGGTTACCCAGTGGTCAGTGGGACTGCTAGCACAGCTTGGGGGGGTGGCTGGGTAGGGAGGGTTCAGAGAGCTGAGCTGGTCAAAATACTGCCCCTGTGAAGTAAAAAAAGGATGGGTTCATTTCCAGCCAGTTCAGCTGCTGATGAGAGGCAGCAAAGGAAACACTTATTTTTGCAGGGCCGCTCAGGCTGCACCATCACCTGAGCACAGGGCACGAGGGGGCTGCACCGCTGGGTGGAGGTGTGAAGGATGGAGGAAGGCAGCCCTGATTTTGCTCAGTTTATGCTGCTGGGGAGGTTTACCCTTGGGATGTTTTCAGGCATTTAGCAATTGGTTAAAGTGTTCTGACTGGGAGAACTACTGCTCCCAGCCATCTCCCCCTCCCATCTTCTGCAGACCACCTCTCTGGTGACAGGGACACCCATGTGGCTCATGAGCCACCCCTGAGCAGCAGTGCCTTGCTCCAGCAAGGTAGACCCACTTCATTTGTCTTACAAATTATATTCATACATCCGAATATGATTTTAATTTTTTTCCATCAAAATGTAGCTATGGTCTAAAGTCTGCATATGTGATGCTTATGAGCCCTTTTCTTCCAGCAGACCTGCTACCCATCCTGCCATCTTCATCTGTTTAAGAATTTGATTATTCCTTCCTAAGTATACTACTTTGTACTTGTCTTTATCGAAGTGCCTCTTGTTATTTTCAGACTATTTCTTTAACTTATCAAGACCGTTTTGAATTCTGATCTTATCAAATGTGCCTGCAGTCCCTCCCAGATTAATGCCACCTGCAAATTTAATAAGTACGTTCTCATTCCATCATCTAAGCCATTAATGAAAACATTGAATAACATCTGCTACAGGAATGATCACTGCAAAATCTCAGCTGATGAATCATTCCAACTTGACAATTAAATCTCAGCAGTTTTAAGCTACCCTTATACTCAGTCTATAGAAGCTGCCTTTGGGCCATGCTTCCCTAACTTGTTTGTTAATATGTCACATAAGACCGGTGTCATAAACCTTACTGAAGTGAAGACACATGGCATTGACTGCTTGTGCCTTGTTCCGCAAACCCTATTACCCTGTCAAGAAGGAAATTGGATTGTGTTGACATGATATATTCTTGACATATTCCTATTAACTTCAACTTTTCTCAACTTTATCATCTAGGTGCTTGCAAATAATTTTTTTGATTATTTGTTTCAGGATTTTTTTTCCAGAAATAGAAGTTCAGCTCATGGCTCCATAATTTTCTGACCCCCACCACTTCCTCCCTTTCTTCAAATGAAAGGCTTTTTGTCTGCCTGGGGGCAGGATTTGCAAAAGATCTCCATGGTGGCCGTTATCTTCAGAGAGTATCCTTAGGTCAATGTTTCCTTTGGACTTTTGAAAAAAATCTCTTCTCCGTCTGCACAAAAGACTATGAAAACCAGGGAAGATGGTGTTCCTGCAGTGTCTGTCTTTAATGCTACCCATTTTTGTGGTATGCAAAACAGGAGGACTTTTCTCCTCCACTCAGAGCACCAGGTAATGCCTATTGCTATAACAGGAATAGAGATGCTCTGCTGCAAATACACTGAGCCCACTCATTCACCCACTGCTGTGTTACGAATCTGCACTGCGCATGGGCAGGCTCACCAGCTGCGCTTGGGTTTAGCAGAAGCCCATTAGGCTGATTTTAGAATAACTTGCTTATCGGTTAGCTTCTTCTAAAGAGAGCTTTGATGCTGAGAATTAGTAATGGGTGGTGCCATTTGCATCGTTCGGGAGGACAATGAGAGAGGAATTAACAGCACCGTGATAGCGCCAAGTATTATGATGCTAATTTTCCATCTAAAGGGTCAGAGGTCTTCAGGCGGTTCTGAAAGGGAGTCTCTTCTCGCTCACGCTCCAACTCCCCACTGCATTTTAATTGGCGGTGGGAGCAGTGTACACGTCGGTGCTGGGAGCACTGGGAAGCCACAGCCCCTTTGTAGCCTCTTTCTGCCTTCCCTGACTGTTCTGGGCTCAAGGTTTACAACGTGGCCACCAAACCGTACTCACACCTATTTATTTTGGTGGTGCCAGATGTAGTTAGAGCCACTGTATCACGGTGACGTGCGTGCTCAGTCTGGGTGCCCAGAAGCAGCCTCACAAGAGCAGAGCACTGAGCTTGGCCCTGCTCCTCCTTGGGACAGCCGCCCACAGCGACCACGACCTTCAGGAGCAAACTTCAGCACAGCGCTAGTAACCCTGCAATAAGGGTTTAACCTTCAGTGGTGGCTACTGATCACTGATAGCCTTCAAACACTGCCTGGCATAAGCAAGCTGCGTGGCAGTGGGGCAGAGAGTAACCGTATCGCAACAGATTTACCCATCAGGCATGACATATATCAGGCCTCTAAAATAAATGCATTATGGGAAGAGAGGAGCAGCAGGGAAGGAAGGCAGATGTACGCAGTGGAGAGGTCAGCTTGCCGTGTGCGCGTGTCCATCTTAAACCCTTTCATGCTAGATGTGCCTTGAGGAAAACCAGTTTACGTGAGGAGCTTCAGGCACAGTCAGTGGCATATGTGAACAATGGTCCAGATGCTGTGGCTGAAATGAGAGCCTTTATCAGTCAGCACCATTAAGACACAGGCAGCTGAGCAGCTCTGGGGTTAGACACTGAAAAGCCCCTGGCATATGGGGAGGCAAGCCTCCTTTTTTAACCTCTCCCCAGCCTGAAAGATTGGGGTGTGAAAGGGAGTCGCTGATGAATTGCCAGAGCAGGCGGTGACTGTAGGCAGCTGCAGGGAGGGATAATCCCCCAGGAACTGCATGGAGCAACGTCTCCTTGTCCCCCCGCACGCGTGGCATGGCAGGCGGTACAACAGGATGAAGGTGCCAGCGTGGACTTACTGCTGAGCATCCCTGCCACTGCGCCCAGCCGCGCGACCGTGCTGCCACCTGGGGAGCTCAACTCCGGGCTTTTCCCTCCAGCAGACATGGAAGATGAAGCTGTCAAAGCCACGGAGCACATGGGTGGGACCAGGTGACTGAAAACACAGGGACAGGCACATCTCCACCTCTTCTTCAGGTGGGTCTCTTTGACTGCGCATAAATGATTTTTAAGTGGATGCAAGAAGAAATCACCTTGTTCAAAAGCACTTTGTAGCACAGTTCTCCCTCCTTCCTCCACAGTCCTGGGAGGCAGCAAGGACAGCAGCAGGCACGGGGCTGTAGGGCATGGGGTCCATCTGTTTTGCATTATAGGGATTGGTACCTGCTCTACACCAGGTGGCAAGGGTACGTCCCCCTCACCGCTGGGACACACAAAACTGGTCCTGTTTGGGAGGGCTGGATGCAGGATGGGAAAGGGCTGTGCGGGCAGTGAGGCTAGAAAGGAAGGCTGGTTTTGGAGAGGCAGGATGGATGCAGGGAAAGGTCTGGCAAGGTGAAAGACTGGGCAAGGCTGGGGGGATCAATCTGGTCCTGAGAAGCAGGAACTGGAGGAGAAGCACTGGGCAAGAGAGGCCAGCAGGAGATGGGGAGGGGGGGAAAGGTGGGGGGACAGGCATTGTGCCATTTGGAATTAAACCTTTGGGATACCTTTGAGTATCCTATCCAGCTTTGAGCATCCTATCCAGCTTTGAGCGATGCCCGCAAAAGCCTTACCCTCTGGGGCCAGCATCGCTGAGCCCCGTTGGTGTGTGAGCTGGAAGGGGTCACCCTCTAACTACACTCGCAATTACTGCTGGTGAGAAATGGATTTTCTGCACTTAACTAAAGCCCTATTAAGTTGATATGAATCAGATCCAATAAATGATTCCAAATTAATTTGGGCAACCGCCTCTGTTTGAAAAGTCCAGTTAATGAGAGAGCGTTGTACCAAGAGGGTGATGGGTGGGTGGAGGAAGGGGCTGTGCTGTGCACAATGGTCTCTCAGTGTCATATGCTGCACAGAGGGGATTTTTATTTATTTTTCTCCTTTTTCATTCTGGGATGGCACAAAGGAGGAGAAAATAACTCCTTTTCTACCCTCGAACTGGAAATGAATGTTGCAGCTGTGCAAGCAGCACCCGCCCTGATCTGTCTGAGAGAAAGGCCCCAGTTAAATGAGGGGAGGCTCCCAGCAGCCAGCAAATTATATTACAGGGGAAAAAAGATTCAAGCCTCTCTTGTTTGGTGCTGGTTCGTTTATCGAGCAGTATTAACCCTTCTGTCTGCTGCTTTGTTTGCTGGCTTAAAGACAGCCCCAACGGGCTCCCTGGATGAGCTCGCAGTGACCTCACCCTGGCGCAGCTTCCCCGCACGGGTTGGAGGGGCTCCTAGAGCCTCCGAATAACCCCGGCATCTGCTGCACTGCCTCATTAGGGGACCGAGTGTTAACGCTGTATGGCCAGCTCCTGCATGCCCTACATTGGTAATTAGCTTTCCAAGGGGAGGACTGAGACCAGCTGAAAAGGAGAGAAGATTCGTTACCAGCAGCGGGGAGGGAAGGGGTTTCTTTCCATGGCTAACCATGCTGGCTTCCCGTAGGATCTGCCTTTAAGATCTTCCTTTTGATTTTCTTTTGCTAAGCGGTAAGCTGAACTATGGAGATAATTTGTCTCCTAACACTTTCAGCTCTGTCTTTGCCATACAATGGGGTATGAGATGCGATGCTTAAAGATTCATGGGATGATTGAGTGGACGCTGGTATTCCTGCAGGGGAAAGTGTAAGTGAGGTGAATGTTTCTGAGGGGTAGATAGCAAGTCCAAGCTGAGGATACAGAGAGATGTGGGATCCTGGGCTGGAGAAGAACCTCCCAACCTCCCACATCCCAGAAAAAACAAGAACTGGACAAGAAGAAAAGAAAAAGAGTTAAAAAATGAACTAAAAATAGAAATGACATAAGTGCTTACAAATGAAAATAAATGAGGATATTCTGTGGTTTAAAAAAATGAATGCGGGTATTGAGAAGTAAAATGCATTATGGAAATAAACAGAATGAGTCAGGGTTAAAAATAGGTAAATATTGAGAGCATGCAATGTTTAACATTTACTAATTGTAAGAGCAGGAAGAGATTCAGACCCAAGCAGCAATGAAAAAAAGAGCATTTTAGGGAACAGCAGCCCTTCCTTCCTTTCCCAATTAAGCAGCTTTAGCTGCAGAATGGGACAGTCAATGACTGCGAAACACGCAAGAAAGAAGGAAGGGAAGCGACCAAATGAGATGAAGGATCAGATGTATTTGGAGTCGGACAGAATTGTTACTTGAATTAATAAGATACATCCAACTTTTAGGTCAGACTCTAATGCTTTTGTTTTCCACTTTATTCTCCTTGGAGAATAGTTATGCAAGTCAGTGTAAGGGTAATGGCTTGCAAGTCTGCAGTAGGCATCCACAGTCCTCCAGTGGCTGAGATGCTGTGTCCCTCCTGCCTTCTCCCCAGCCTGCCTCGAATCTGGTTGTTGCCCAAGAGGCACTTCTGGACTGTGAGTTGTTCAGAGATCTTCCTGTTGGTCTGTGCAGCCTCCGAGCTGCAACTCGAACAGCAAATCGTAAGAATTACAGGTCTGCAACAGCAAACTTGTCCTCTGTGAGGGTTAACATGTCCGCTTGGATTCAGGGAATGCAATTACATAGCTGCGTACAATGAGGAGGGTTGATGCTCATATTGGAAATAGGGAGAACTACAATAACAGGACTGAATTCAAGAAAATTGCTCTGATTTTTGATTTATGAAAGGGAGAACAGCATTCCTCATCTGTCACTGACTTCAGGGATCCTGAGCCTTCTACCCTATTCTGTACTGTGTGTGAGGGATTAAAGAGCTTTTCCACTGTATTGAAGATTATTCTCCTTTAAATAGAATTGAAAGAGAAATAAAATCCAGCTGCACCTTCTCTTACAAGAATTGAGTGGGACATGTTGAGATAGTCCCTGCTATGATTTATATGCACGAATCATATCTGAGGGGGAGTATGAATAACAGTTGCCAAGAAGGGACTGTGGCACATCCGCCTCTCTCCTCGTTACTGATCCCATGGGCAGAGGGGTTTTGTCATTAGCCTCTTTAGCTTCATAGCCTCCGGCTCAGGTACTGGCATGATCCCCCAGGGAGGGACCTCCATGGTCACTCCAGGCCACTCATCCAGCTGGGGCCAGGGGAAACCTCTCAGTGCATCACAAGCCCCAAAAAACCCTGTGATGGAATAAGACCTTTGTTGCACGGGACTAGCCTCCTTAGTTTCTGTATGAGAGAACAGAATTTTTTTATTGATAGGAACAATGTAGAGGACCCCCCAAAAGGAGCCCCTTATCACCAGTAGGCCATTATAACACACCAGAGGAGATTGCTTGCTCCTTCTTGTTACTGTCAGTTTAAGCAGTTTGTTAAAGAGTGAATTAAAGAAAAACTTAATGCCTGTCTGTGGTCTAAACCTTCTAAGCACACGGAAGCAATAGCTCAGATGAAAATCAGAGTTTGTTCCCGGCCGTCATGGTTAGGGATCCAACAACCCAGCAAGGACTCTGGGATCATGGCTGCATGGGCTCCATTACAAGTCCACGGTACTGAGCACCTTACAGCAATTGCGCAGCATGCTGCCAAATCTGCCCCATGCCCCCAAAATAATGCTAACATCACAAGCAGGTGCATTGCGTGCTCTAGAAACACCACAAGAAGTACATCTAGAGCACCTGTGCTGCTTGTTTCTACTCATCCAACCCTTTATACCAATGTCTTCCCTACAAAACTTCAGTGAAGGGAATTAGATGTTCAGGCAAGGCTCCTGTTAGTTTCTCCCCATCCTGTGTCCCTGTGAAGTGGGACACATTCTGTTTTAAGATCTCTGGATTATTCTGATCGTGACAGGACGGTCTTGGAGGAGCACTGGGGAAGGTCAGACCGTTTTTAGGCTCCATGTCATGAGAATCATCATGGAGGGACTCAGTAGTTCAGTACAAAAAGATGAGATGGATTAACTGACAGAAATAATCTGGGAGTTTTCATAGAGCGACAGGAGAATTCCAATTTTTAACTTATTTAGTCACAGGCTATCAAATATTTTCAGCTGAGTCCAGGCCATGGTGCCAGGTCAGGTGTCAACTGTCCTTGCTGCATCCACCAAGGTGATTGGCCTGAGCTGCCTAGACCTGCTCATGGTAATAAGCACCCAGTGATATGGAATACCTTGATAAGTACAAACCTTCAAGGCCAATTTGTGCTTCTATCTATTTGTTAAAAAGGTGAAATTCCTGCAAATCTCATAGTGCGGTTCCCTCCCCAAGAAACTTCTGGTGGCATGAAGACATCATTCTCATTGCATGTCATGTTATTGCTCTTTTTTAATGCTAAGGGAATTTACTTGGCATAGTACCCGTAGTGCCAATCCCGTGTTTGTAGCATCATAGCTGGCAGCCATAGGGATGGCTGTTTTGTCATAAAACAGAGAAGTGTAACACCAAGGTGGAGAGTAAGGGCTAAGAGGAGCTGAATGATGTAGAAACATGGGTCGTATTTTGATATAGTTGCTGCCGTACATAAAAGCAACACGTCACAAGCTGTACTGGGGTGGCATGTTTCCCACAAATTGCTGTACTGCTCTGACTTACGCTTTTGGGGTCATCCAGGAAACTCTGCTGGAGACAACAAACCAAAAGGCCCAAAGGAGAAGAAAAAGGTTATGCAAGACTCTGTGTTACCCCATTGAGATGTATGGTTCCTCTCTTCCCGGACTCTGGATCATCCTAGCTCAGCTCTCACGCGGTGTGAGAAAGCAGCTTGCCCCCAGGCCTCCGGAGAATATAGGGTTGGAAGGAAAACACAGTGTAAGTAAGGGTGCCTTTGCATGGGCTGATTAGGATTCAAAAGCTGAGGTCAATGTTTGTCTTGAATTTGGCTCCATCTCCAAGACTGCTAGGCGAGTTGTCCTGCAGAGTTTCTGCCTCAGCTGTTAGAGAGGAGAGTGTTTAGAGGGAAGGAGATGTGTTATTCTTTCCACAGAGATACAATCCAGACCGCCTGGCTCAGCCACGCCGCGGCTCTTTTGCACCCAGTATTAAACATGCAGAGACCATCTCAGGCCAAGCACGCAGCTCCACGATCCAGCCCCGACACTGCTGCTGCAAACACCGCTGGGTTTGCAGCCCTGGGGATGCAGCCCTGCTCTGTCTGAGGGGACTGAACGTCGGGACCCTTCCCGTGGCTGCTACCACTCTGTTAACCAGGCAGTGCCAGTCTGAAAACAATGCTTCTGTTATGAGAAGGAATAGAGAAAGCATGGTGAGATACTTGGATGAGGCAGAGGTTACAGACAGATTTGGGTTCCTGTATTTGCAATGCCACAGGTCAGCATTTTATAATTTGCGGGCAGGAAGTTCAAAGGGTGTCTTTGCTGTTTCCCGTCTTGGCAAAAGGACCTCACTAGCACCATCCCCTGAGTTGACCATGTCTTTCTGTGCTGGCAATTCACTGCCATCACAGCGTGACGTGCTTTCAGGGCTGAGGAAAGGGGTCCTTTGCCCATCTTCCCTCCTGAGCTGAGGGGTGCCCTGTGCAGCTGGCCTGTGCAAGATTGCTTGAGTCAGTTTGATAGCTCAGCTCCCCTCCTCACCATAATACCACGTTGTTGCTGTGCCTTTATATTTGCGTTTGTTTTCTTGGAGCCACTGCCTTCAGTGCCTGTTTCTGTTGGCTACACAAATCCATTCTGTTGGCTGCCAGATCCCATTTTGGTCCCCACACAAACTCTCAGAAACAGCTCTGTGCAGTTGCTATCCACGTGGATTCACCTGCCACCTCCGGAGACACAGACACACATGGCAATGAATGCAGCCACCCAGCCCCTGCCCAGGCATCGCACCCACCTCATGCGTTGGGAAACCCCGCTCTCGGTCCCTTCATCCATCAACACCTGCCCGAGAGCTTACAACAAACCAGCCAGAGTCAGAGCCAGAGGTAAAGATGATTCAGCCTTTTGCAGACATTTAAGTATGAAATCGAGGTGATCTTACATCATACATGAAGGAATGAGCAGGACCATCTATGGAAGGAGAGGTAGTACCTGTCATGAGCATCACTCCTACAACTGGGAAAAACCAACAAGTCTTTTCAGAGAGTTTTAAATTTTCAACCCAGATCTAAAAAGCATGTTCATGTGTATCTATTTCTATCATTAATTAAGATGTCAGAAGATGCTAATTAATTTCAGTGGATTGGGCATTTTTCTGGGGGGAGGTAAAAACCGGGAAGTTAATATAACCTACCCTTTGTGGTGTCATTCAACCTGCCGAACAGCGTTCTGTCTGGGCAGCTCTACATAAACACCCCTGAGTCAAACCAGAGATTATATTTGGTCTCTAACAAGTCTGTCTCATATTCTAATCTTGTGACATGAGCTACATGGGTGCACAAGTGGGAAGCAAATATGATGAGTATATAAACAAAATAAAGAATATGAGTCAGATCCAGCATTCAAGTGACTGAAACCAAGCCACATACTCTCAGGATTGTGATTATGGGGATCAGCAAGTTTTGGTGGGCCCTGTGCTGGGGATCTGACTAGTAGAGAAGAAGACCTGGGGTCTTGCATGTTGGTCAAAAGAGCAGAAATCTTGGGCCAGTGTGATCACTAGAAGAAGGCTTTGCCCTGCAGTGGTTTGTGCCTAGTTTATGGAAAGAAGGACAAGATATTTGTCACCTTTTCAAAATCTAACACTGGCTTTTTTTTTTCCCTCCTCCCACAAAATGCCCTTTGTGGATCATGCAATCATGAGCCTTGCTAATTGGCTTCATCCTGAGGATAAAGATTTCCTTTCTGGAATCAGTTGGCAAATACACTCCTGGATTTGCCTCTCTAATATGGGCAAGTGACCCTTCCCTTTTCTCAGGTTACTGGGGATCTAAATTCTCCTATTTAGCCTTGAAGGTTCTAACAGCTTTCAGAGGCTCTTTCTTCTTGAGGAGAAGTAATCTTATAGGGCATTTTAATTACGAGGAGATAATAACCCAGTAAGAACTAAAACTGGATCCCATTCTTGTCTTCAGTCCAGCTGATGACCAACCACCCCCCTTGGTCGTGCCCATAGGAAGGAAGTCCCACTGTCTGGAAACTGGCAGACCAGGGGCCCTGAGTTCACAGTGGTGAGAGCATCATTGGCAAATTAATCTCATTTTCTTGGCTTCCTACTGAAAACTGCAATCAAAACTTTTGAATGTTGTTACTAGTCGGCTGGTTCTTCTCCTTGACACTTCCTTGTCCTTTTGGTTTTAACAATTTATTTATTTTTTTGCAGGGAAAAATCATCTCTTGGCAGCTGTTACTATTGCAACAACTACTAAGTAACAATTTTTTTACCTAGACAACTGATCAGGACAGGTTAATTGGTGTTATTTCTGTAGGCCTGTATACAAAATATTTGCTGTGCCTTTGCCCTTTTGAATGAATACAGCTAGAGGTGCATAGGTTTTTCGTTAACAACTGCACATGAATTCAAATTAGATTAGATTAGATAAAGCTTTTTTTCCCTTGTTCAGCCATTGGTGTCAGTCCTGATCATCTAGCTGTAATTTGTTCAGGAGCATTATTTCAGGCATCTCTTCAATAAATGCAATCATTTTCTATTAATGTGTTTGTTCTTAATGATACAAAGCCTGCTATCAGACATTGACCACCAAGATGAATGGATCAAAAGCATAAGCCTGTTGATTGTGCAGGAGAACTGCGTATTTAAAAGGTTGTAGATGAGTAGCTAGAACATCCAACATGACCCCTGCAATACAGGAGCACTTCGTCCGGTCTTTGGCTTGAGGAACGTGATAAAAAGGCATTTGAACCAGACTCCAGCCCATCCCTAAGCCAAGAGGATCCCAGCAGATCTCATTCAGTGCCAGGAGTGGATAAAGCAAAACCGAATATTGTCTATCATTTCATTGCCTTTGTGCTTTGTGGCCTGAATCTCACAAAGCCCATTTCAAGAAGCACATTGGGACCTCTTGCCCATCACTGCCACCCTTGAGACATTGTTGAACTTTATTGCAGAAGAGTCTAAGCAGACATTGAGCCCATCAGCTGCTTCCCCTGGCTCAGTGTACAGTCCTTTCACACTGTTCTTTTATTAGTTTGGGGCTGTTGCTATCTCTCCAGTGAACAGTGCTTCTTTGGTATGAAACTGATATCAGCGGTGACAGTTATGATTACCATCCTCACTTCTTTTGGTTATTTGTATTACTACACTATTTATTCACCTGTCATGGCTTACTGATATAGTATTCACCTCTGTTTTGGGTCAAGTCTGCCCGTCTTCAGTCCTCCTCTATGATTGTCACAATCTATCTTAAGCCGGACTTGAAATGTATAATGGAAGGTGAAATACTGCTTTGAGATCGCTGTTGCTGTGCTTGTCTTATTCTGCAAAATAAATTAGAAGAAAAAAAAAAATCACCAAAACCCAGAGCTAAGGCAGTTCCTCTGGTAACTAAAATTTGAAAGCTAAGCAACTAGAATAACTAACACAGATGTCCCTGACAAAAGTCAGATTTACTTTGTCTAACTTTTAGCCCTACAACGCAAAGAGTTAAAATGGATGTTCTTCTTGAGTTCAGTGGAAGAAGTTCTAGGTAGAGAGACTAGCAGGTCTCTGTAGAGCCCACGCCGTTGTGTTACAACAGGAATGTGGAGACTGCATCAGAGCTGCTCAGGGATGAAGGTGATGAACAACAGGGTGGGACTGTTGCAGACAAGGAGGGTCCATGCTCCTGCTCTTCTGTTTGTGTCTCTTCACAAAAATGTGCAAAAACGTGGATAAGAAATGCTAAGAAGGGCAAAGAGAAAACCACCTAGGCAGCAAGGAACAAAGAGAAACATGAGAAGAAGAAGCTAGACTTGCAAACTCTGAGTTGTGCATTGTACAGTGATTGCAGGGGTGAGGAGAGAGACTTGATGAGAGATTATAAACACTCACAAGAGCAGCAGTGAAGGAGGGAATTAGTCACACCCACAGAAGACAGTAAAACAAAATGAAAGAACTGATGCTAAGGAAGGATTGGTTTTGCAACTCTCTACCACTAGATGTGGACTCCCCAGGAGCAGGACAGCATGATGGAGTCCTTCTCACCAGCCTGCCAGAGATGTGAAATGCGAACGGCCAGCACAGCCCAGTGCTGCTCCCGGCAGCTCTCCCCGCTGCGGTGGCTCTGGCAACGCGTGTGGCTCAGTTACTGACCGGGAGCCATCAGAGGCACAGGGACAATCTCACTGTAATTGCATTCTGCGTCGCGGGGAAAGCTGCTTTCCTCCCAATAAACCTGTGTGCAGTTCAGGGTAAACAGAGATAAAGGAGATTATCTGCCTCCAATTTAGGGAATACAGAGTTAACAGACTTCTTGCACATACTCAGCGGGTAGGTTTATCCACTTTTTATTTACTACTACACCATTTAAAGCAGTGCAATGGTGCTCCCTAGGACATGCCCTGGCACTCGGCCCAGAGGAGACCAATCCGTCCATCATTTATCTGCAATACCACAAGGGGATTTTGCCTTGGCCCGACTAGGTGTATCAGCCCTAAACAAATCCAGTGCTAACCTGAGCAATTATTCTTTTCTCTTTCTCTTTGTGAAATGAATATGCCACAACATCCATATTGCAAATAAACTCCAAAACCCAAAGATTGCATCAGCACCATCTTCTGCGCTGCACCAGAGAGCAACCTCATTTGTAAATCGCTTTGGCAATGCTATTAAAACTTTTTTTTTTTTTTGCAGCCAAAGGCATTTCCTAGCAAAGCGTGGCAGTATCTGTAACTGACCATTTGCTTGTACCCTGCTAATATGTGCTGGCCGGCACTGTGTGACCTGATCTTAGCATGGACGGAGCTCCAATGCAATAAAACCAGGGCACAGAGTAACCATTAACACTCGCCATGATGAAAGGAGGGAAGGCGAGGGGTGAGGACCCCTGAGCCATACTCGCTCTTCGGGTGGAGAGCTCCTGGCTGAACCATGAAACAAAAGGGTGCCTGTAAGTCACGGTACCTGTGTCTGCCAGTGCAAAACAATGGTAAAGTGCTTCAATAATGTCTTAGCGTCTTCTGCAAATAAGTAAGTGTCAATACGTGAAGTAAGGCACTCTCAATCCCCCACAGCATGGCTTTATTAACATTTATTGCATACATACAAAAGATGCAATTGAATTCATCTGAGAAAAAAGGATGATGTTGCTGCAAAGTGTTTATGAGTAAAATTAGTCAGCTACTTACTTGTAGGCAACAAATGTTTTAGTGTTTAATCATGAATATTAGTGCTTTGGGTTTGATTTTGTTTGGAAGGGAGAAAAAAGTCAATCTCTGTTTTCTGATGAGCACCAAAATCACTAATTGCTTCTGAAAATGGTTCCCCTCTCTCTACATCTTTGACATTTAGAAAATGTATGCCAAATTCTGTATGTCAAACATTGTTCGTGTCTGTATCCCCTGAACGGAGTACCTTTGACCCTGAAATTGCAGAAGCCTTTCCATTCGACTGATGGGGGAGAGGCTCAGCCCCACGGCTCTTTGCAGGAGAGCAAAGACAGACCTGCAAGCAAGACCGTGGCCCCTGCTTTTACAGCGTGTCCATTAATGGCAATGCAGAGCTGCTCTTGGTAGTAACAAAAAGTTTTGAAACTTCAGAGGAAAGGTTTATATTGTATAATAAGTCCCAAGTGGTCTTAAGTGGTGGGTTTGAGACATTGCTGCATCAATCCTATTACCACATAATCACACAGGTAAGGAAAAGACATTTTTCATGTATTTCCTTGCTCTTTCTTCATCATTTCTAAGAGGTAAGTGGTGAATGTGTGCTCAAGCTGTATGTAATGAGACTGGTCTTTGACTCGTCTTGCTTCACTTAAAGGTCCCTTTGCCACCCCCAAATCTCTAGGTGCGAGTGGTAACAAACCATTTACCGACCTGCTACTAATAGGTGTATTGATTTCCACTAGACAGTCCTATTCATACTCCTGATTGTATGTGGTTTTTCTCCTTTGAATTAGTTTCTGGCCTGAAGCCATATGACAATAAGCAATGGAAAATGTTCCAAGAATAGATAGCTTACTGTTTCCCCTTTGTCAAATATTGCCACATGGGGAACAGACAAGTTGAAAGTAGCAGCAAATTATGCAAAATGCTTGAACGAGAATTACAAGATGTGCCCAGATAATGATATATTTTTTGTTTGCAGTCTTATTCAACTATAGAGCATTAAAATGAGCCTTCTGTGGTGCTTTCCATCTTAGGATGGGAGGTCTCTCAGCATGCTAATGAGCCCAGCCCCGCCGTGCTCCGCCACAGGGGCCATGAGCATCCTCACCCTGATCTAACCGTCTCAGCTCTGGCTGAGGCCGCAGAGCATAGCGAGGGAGGCTGGGGACTATTTTGCTTGGACCAAAGACAGCGTGCAATATGTTCTGTCGTTGTTGTTGTTGTTGTTGTTGTTGTTGTTATTATTATTATTATTATTAATGTGTTAGAGATCTGACAGCCAGATCTGATGTTATCTAGTCTGAACCATTTGCACAAAGCACAGATGTCTTTCCTATGCCAGCATGAATGAATTTTAATCACTGAAGGAATTTGGAATTGGGTCTACTGACATAAAAGAGTAGGAGCATTCTTGGGACAGGTGCCATTACAATTAAGTAGATAAATAGTCAGGGGGATGGAGGGAGGTTATCCAGTCCTACAGATAGGGAATGGGACAAGGAGACTTTCGTATACGTTTATGGCAGATTAGGAAAGTGAGTTTACAGTTCCTAATCCCATGATGTTGCTTTAAATATAGATTCAGCCTGATCCTTCTCCATAAATGTACAGTATAAAATGGAATTCATGCAAAAATAAATGTGCATGCGTGTGTGTGCACATAGCCACACAAGAGTTTCAGCTCTGTTCACCTCCAGATCAGACCCTTGGTGCCTAAACCATACCCTCTCCCTGTACTTCAAGAACATCTTGAAAGGCCTGTGATAAATCACCAAGAGCCACACAAGTGCTCAGGGTTCATTTCTCTAACGCTGAAGCATTCATCTCCCAATGAATCAGCTGGCAATTGCTGTTCCTCTGCTGCTGTACAAAGCACCAGGTGCTGACACGCTCGAGTCGAGTGCACTGTTGTGCAGAAGAAGAGACCCTCTCCCACCAGCTTGCATGAGTACTTGTACTGGGAAGGCAGCGAGCTTGCAGGGTTTCCCAGGACAGGAAAGGTGGCTTTTGGGCTGCCCCTTATCTCCAGGAGCTGTTTCACCCCGAGGGAGCAGTTGTTCCCCTTTCCATCTTGCGTGGTGCTTTTAGATGGCTATTCTGAGCAGAGACCACACTCCTGATCCCTCCAAAGACAGTGCTGGTCCTCCTTAGTAACAGCATTTTCACTGTTCGTTTTCTTTTCTCTCAACAGCAGGCTGCTGGCCTTCCCCTCACTGTGCATTGCCCCTGTCAGGACCAGAACTACAAGCTCTCTCCAAAGGAGGCTTTACTCCTGCCCTGAATCCTGCTTGTCCTTGAGCTGATGTTGCTTTCTGCCTACATGTTGGTCAGGAAACAGAGTCCTTAGTTCCTGTGAAGGAGGCCCTAGTGGCAGCTCAGTAGTTCCGTATACCTCCATTTTTATTATTATTTTCTCTGAATTTCTGAGCTGTATCTTCCAAAGTTGGGATTTCAATACAAATATAGCTAAAAGAATCTGCTGTCACAGTTAGACTAACTGTACCAGTTCATCTAATAAAAGGCATCACCCTCCCTTACAGTCCTTGCCTTGTTCTATTGATGACCCCCCTCTTTGTGGGTGTTGGGGGAAAATGAGTGTACTAATGGTGCCAGAACAGAGCAACCATTTTGCATTTTACATATATCACACAGCTTTATTTTTCTCTCACTTTTCAGCTGTTATCACAGCATTTATGGAGGAAAGGAAATGTGTGGATGATTTGTGGAGGAACAGAATGTGCCTCGAATAGATATGTGGGTTTCCAATGACTTGGGAGCTGTCAAGACGAGTATTAAATGCTGCACGTGAAGTTGTGTAGGGCAGTCAGGTTTAACTATCACCACTTGGGTAGGGGCTGGGAGGGCTTTGTACACTGCCGAGGCTCTTTGAGCTTTGCCTTTTAAGTAAAGGTATATGGGGCCTTATGATGAGTTTATTTGGAATGAAGCAGCCTGACACCACAGGCAGAATGGTGTAGGGAAGGAAAAATGTCAAGTCTAAGCATTTAAAGCACAGGGTTTCCAATGCCATTCAGCTAATTTGCGTGTCTCAGCTCTGGGGACATATCCCTCCATGCCAGTCAGCATTTCTGACCCACATGAGCCGACTCATGGACTTTCTGCAGGGATATTCAAGAAGATGGTGAAGAAGTGGATGCGGGAACTTGAGAAGTGTAAGGCACCACATTTCGACCACTACACAGCCTCTTGCTTTCCAAAATGTTTGATGGATTATGACAAAGGCACAGTTCAACCTGGTGGAGAAAAAATGTGTGAATAATTTCTAATGAATGAGGACTTACTTAAGTTGTTTAGTCTCTTCTCCCTTGACTGTATATTTTCACATATTCTTTCATTTTGTTTGTTTTTAGTCATCAAACAATATTCACAGCTCTCTTTTTTACATTCCTTTTGGGCCACTAACCAGTCCCTGCAAATCAAGTTCTTGTACTGAGATTGTTCAAAGCAGCCCCCACTGCACCAGGGTGGTGCTTCTGGCATAAAGACTCTGTGGATCAATCCAGAGCTCCTTGCTCACGAACCACTGGGCACACAGCTCTGACAGTCCCATTCACAGCCCTCCATGACAGAGCGACTACCCCGTGTGAGCGTTCAGAGGAAACAAACCCCAGCGAGACAAAACCAGGCCAAGGCAAGTTAATTTAAATGAATATTCAAGAGGCATTTTTTGGCAGTAACAGTCCGTCTTTAATCAAAGGTGAAAGGCTAATTGAAGACAATTAGCTTCAAAAAGCATTGCTTCACACTGGTCTTGCTGCTGCCTTGCTTCCCCCCCTGCACCCCTGCATGCACCGTTCACTTTATTTCATCAATTTTGTACATAAAAGCAGCTACACTCTTCACAACAGAAGTCTGCTTAATGCTGTAACCCTTCCAGCAACTCAGAGTGGGAGTTCAGAGAAAGTGCGTAACAAACAGGAGAAGCACAAGCTCACGAGAGTGAGCTTTCCGAGGTATCAGCTTTTAGCTTCATATAATTTAAACTGCAGGGACTTCCAGTGCTAGAAGTTGAACCCAAATCATTGCATTTAGTTGTCGTGGGTGTTCGCACTGATAACATGGCTTGTATCTTTAAAACCGTTTCTGCTTTTGATCAGAATGGTGTCCCGTGGCAAAGAATTTTGAAATTTAATTATTGTGCAGCATTCATGCATTTTTCTCATCATTGTGAATATAGAATCAAAGTACTGAAGGGATGTGTGGACATTGTCTAGTACAATTCCACAATGAAAGCAGGGCCAGCTTGGACTGTGGCGCTTGGGGCTGGCTGGGTCCAGACACACTTTGGATAGCCCCCGGGGTGGGGATTGCTTCCAGGAGTTCCCACAGGTAGGTGAGGCGTGGCTCTTCTCTGCAGAAACCACCGTAGCTCCTCCCTTCTGTACTATTTAATGGCATGGCCAACAGAAGTGCTGCTTTGTAGTTTCTCAGAACACGAGTTCTGGTTTTGAAAATGGTGCCATGGTTCTCACACTCAGTTCTTCTGGCATCGAGACCAGTGTAAGCAGCAGGTAATATCCCAAAATCAGTAGTTCAACAGTATCATATTTACAGTCCTCTTAAGGTGTGGGTGAAGGCTGGTCCTGGTGATTTGTTACTGTTCATTGCATTAATTTGTTCCAAAAGTTTCCCTACCTTTGAATCTGGGATAGTTTGACTCGGTCCCTGTATAAAATAACTCTGCTGTAGAAACCTCCCTGAGCTCCTCTGCGATAAACACTGATGCAAATCATTCCTTTTTTTTCCTTCGATTGTTTCTCCCCTGAAGTGCTCCTTTGACATCTTCGTCATCTGTTGGACCAGACAGCTCTCTAGCAGGCTGGTGAGCCCTGGCAGACAAAGCCCGTGAGCAGACAGAACTGTTTTTTCACCATGGATCCGATTGGTATCTAGCAAAAGGGATCTCAGCTCTGATTAAGGCTCCTGATGATTACTGCTGTTAGCCAGGTGCTATTATTTGCATCTAGAATTTGGAGTTGTTTTCTTTAAAAAAAACCAGTAAAGCATCCCAGGTCTGACTTCCTGCAGATGTTGTATTCATGCACAGTGGGACAGCCTGCTTTTTGGGGCTGTGTCTATCAGAGAAATGTTTCTCAGTGGTAACTGCCACAGGGAAATGGCTGTGGCTTGTCCCACACAGGTATCATTTTCTTTTGTGTGAAAACAATTGGAAGCAACAGATCTGCAAACACAAAGAGCTTTTTGCTTACCTCTCTGAGCACGTGCATTAGAGGAATGTGATGACAATAAACTTGTCATTATCTGCCTACGCAGTCCCAGCCCTGCCCTCCGTGCAGCGGAGCTCAAACCCAAGTCCCTTTGGCAGAAACGACAACCGAGCCACAGATACGGTGCCGACGCAGCGACGACACAGGGTGTGTGAGGCGAAATGACGGCGTCTGCACCCTGTGCCCAGCGAGCGGCGTGCTGCTGGCTGCGTTGGGAAGAGCTGCTCTTGCTGCAAATGCTGCAGAAAGGGTTTCGGGGTCACTGGCTCAGCCGTACCTGTCACAAAATTGCCGTGGACTGCACTGGAAGTGACACCATCCTATTCACAGCTTCAGAGGCAACCTTGTAAATTAGCGGTGGGTGTTACTACACAGACTTGCAATGAGGGATCTTCTGGAAATACATCAGTGACCAAATTGGACAGGGTAACAGAGGAGTCCGTCAAGAACAGAAATTGCTGCCCTCCATCTAATGTACAACAAACACACAACAGTTCAGATTTGTGGATGAATCGATTTTAAACTTATTTCAAGGAAGGAAGTTGCATTTGACAGCTTAAGAGCTAATTCGACCTTGTGCATGACCACCGAGCAATGAAGGTTAAAAAAAGATGGGAAATATGTGATAACATAGGCAAAGGAATTCTGAAATCTCATAGAATTCGCAAGAGCACAGGGGGATCAAAGCAATCATTCTTCAGTAATCTGACAGGAAAATAAACAGCGTTTTTTTCACATCTTGTCAAGAAAGTAAATAGATAATTTATGAAATAAAGTGTTTGGAAAAGCAGATCTAGACCTCTGTCACACCATAATCAAGGTGTTTATCACAGTATTAAAGTATACCTACGCAGTAAATTCATTATCATTAGGTTACACTGGATAAAGCAATGTGCACATCTATAGCATAACAAATGAGCAGAGGCACTGCCAGGTTTCTGAGCAGTGAATTCAATTTGGTGCCACCAGAAGACCTCCATCAACATCAGATGTATTATAGGGATGCACATGAGCACCAGAGAACTGGGAAAGAATCAGAGAATAGGGATAATTACTGCCTTTTTTGTGAGGCAGATTGCATTTCAGAAAGAGTACAGAGAAAAAGGAGACCTATTTAGATAAGACTAATAATACTTTTCCTGGATTTTGGGCAGGCATGCAAGTATGCACCATGTGCCATAGATCATAGCCATTTTTGTTATTAATAATGCATTCCAAATTTTTTTTGTAAGAACTTTACTGAGCTTGTGTATACATAAAAGACTAACTAGATACCAGGAATAGATTGTCCTAGGGATGACATGTCCAACTGTGCAAAAATAATTAGTCTAGGGCATGAAACCTGGTTTCTGTCAGCTTGATGGATGTTACATGACCAGGCTGTTGGAGCTCCTCCATGCTATTCATCAGTGCTGGGCAACGTAGCACATTTTTACGTTTCAGCTTTTGGATTATTTCCTCATGTGCAGTGACACTGGGGGAGTACAAAAGGACCCATTTGGGTTATCCTGTAACTGATCTGAAGAAAAGAAATGTGCTGTACTAGAATGGCATCATCAAAGTGCACCTGTTAACTGGATGGACTGCCTTCAAAAGACAGTCATCCCTGTGTGGCTTTATTTTTCATAAGGACTCTCTAATTTAAGTACAGGTCTTGAACGATTGTCCCTAAGTGCTGGAGAGAAACCCGTCTCACATTCTCATGCATGAAATGTACTTTGGCAGGGCAGACAAAATCAGCAGAAATATTAATTTCCCTGCCTCCAAAGACAGAGTGGCTGAGCTAGATGGAAAGCTGAAATCATCGCTATGGGTAAGAACAGGCAAGGAAACCTGTCACAGCTGATGGCCATCTCTAGCCCGCTCCCTCCAACTCGTGCAGCGCCTACCCTTCCTTCCCCCACTTCCATGTCACCGGCGCTTTGGATCGCAGTCCAGAAGTGACGGGTTGGTAACACAGAGGCAGGTGTGGATGCTCTGAAAGATGTAGCTGCAGAACTGTGCCGAGATGGCTCAGGGCCCAGAGCTGTTTTCTCCTGCGCTGAAGTGCAGAGAGATCTGACAGCCCTCCCAGTCACTGAGAACTTCAGTATGAGAAAGGATTTGGAAAAGCTGCCCGAAAAAAAAGTCCGTTACATCTTTCCCAGAGCTGACAGGGACCTCACATAAATGGGGTGAGTCAAACTTTGCAGCAAGGTATAGCGTAAGCACCCCTGAGGACAGTGGCTCATTCAGCGGGTGCATGAGGCGAGTTAACCTCAGCGGATCACCAGCGCGGCTGGTCTCACCGAGGCCGTGGTGCACTCACAGCTGCTGGAGTGCGCAGGGGGCTCCACGAAGCCATCGCTGGCCCTGGAGGGCTTCGGGTGAAGCTGGGGGGAGAAGAGAGGCACCAAACTTGCAGCAAAACTCAGGAGGTCACAGCTGCATCAGCTCCACCTTATGCTTGTGACTGCAGGGTCCCTTGCAGTTACCACATTAACGAATTAACTTTTTTCCTACTACACGTTTCAGAGAAATTACAAAAAATGGATGAGAGTGTGAGGTAGCAGGCAAAAGCCTGACGTTAGATTATCAGTATTCAGTAGAGACAGCTCTTGTAGAGACCTGCCTGAGAAAGTTCAACCCCCAAAATGCCAAATTTCCACTGTCCCACTGGGACCCATTGCAAAACTGATGAAAGACAAGGTATGACGATCTGATTGCATTATCCAGCCCCCAAAAGACAAGTAAAAAATGCCCGCAAGGCCAGCCTGGTTCCCCAGTTCTGTGCGCGTGAAAACATTCATCACCATGGCTGGACTTCGTATAAGAAGTCACCATTAAAATTAACATGGAGGAAGAATTGCTGTTTGTCATCACTGGCAAAGACGGGCAACTGCTAAAGCTATTACTTGTATCAAATACCATCAGTGGTTAATAACGTGGGGTTTTTTCTGTCTGAGATGATGAGTATCAGACGGCAATATTTAACTAGAGTTCAGCTAACTGAACGGCACACATCGTGCATAGCCTGTATGAATCGTAAAAGCTTTCAGACACAAAAAAGGAAATTATATTGGCATCTATATTTGGATTAATTACCTTATCATTAGTTAATATTAGCCACAGTGCTTCTAATACATAAAATCCTATATTAGTACCAGGAAATATCTTGTGACTAAGTCTGTCCGTGATTTTGCAGTCTCTCTTGGTGTTGCACGTTCCACTTGTCTCTCACCTCCCCCACGGGATGGGTCTCTGTTGGGAGCTGCTGACATCCCGCTGGTTTCTTCTCTTTCAGGGCAGGGTCGGAGCAGCGCTTGGTGCCCGTGGCAATTTTTTGCCCTTACTTTCCATTAGTGTGTAGCTTATGTCCTGGAACACGACAGCATATGGCCCTTCCAAATTCTTGTAGTTTTCCAGCTGTGATTTTAACCTTTGCTGTAGTACTTGAGAGTATTCTTCTCTGTGCAGCACGCACTCGCTCCTTGGGTCCTGCTGAGCTCCTGGCTGAGCTACAGTGAGTCTCACAAACTGAATGTGTGCTGTGCAAAACCGGCATTTTTTTCCCTAGGTTTTACATTTACTGAGTATCAGCTTCACTGAATGTCTTCTTATTTTTCTATTAGGAGAAAGCATTAAGGATTTATTGTTTCTAGGCTGTTAATTTTTCATGTGGTTGCAGCATGTCCTTCTTACTCATTTTCTTTGTAAACTAGACGGTTTCTGTGTTTTCAATCTGTCTTCCTATGAAAGTTTTGCCATGCCTCTAACCAATTTTTTCATCCTGCTCTATACCCATTATATTACTCTACCACACGTCAGAAAACAGCTTTATTGTAGTCAAGGCTGAAAGTGCTTTTCTGTTTTGTAGCTGAACTTTTCAAAGGCTCAGAAATACACACATTTACTTACGCAGCCTGCAAATTTGTCGTGAATCACAGAGGTGCTGGAGGTCCAAATGTATGGTCATTAGAGACAGGGGTGTACGATCTAGCCCCTCTCTGAAAAACTCGTTTCCTCATTCCTAGTTAAAGAGTCTTCTCTCTTGTCCTCCAAAAATGTCACGAATTCAACATATACTGTAGGTAGTCTTCCTCTGGGAGTGTGGCCCTGGAAGAATGCGCACTGTGTTTCCGAGGCTGACAAGGACCTGGTTGCTGCTGCGTGGGAGGCAAAGGGCACTGCCGAGACACGGGGCCATGCGCAGGAGGAAGGACCGCCAACTCCTCAGTCCTCTTGTGCTTCACAGAGAAGACCAGGTGTTGAGATGGCACAGGCTGGTTCCCCTTCCAGACCACCGTGACATGCCACAATCCCGTGCCCAGGACACCCTGAAGCCACCAGCTGCCCGCAGCAGAGCTCCCTCTCCTCCTCCAGGCACATCAGGCCGTGGTTTGGGAGAGGAGGAGATCTGCTCCCACCCTCAACTTTCCCAGCACTAGGGGTTTTAGATGGCTCTGCTGAGTGCAACCACGCCACTCCGTGAAGCAGCTTGCAAGAAGGATTTGGGGCTCATTGGACCATAGGAACTTGATTTTAAAAAATGAACAGATCAGCTCTGCTTGTTTGGGGATCTGCTTGGCGGTCACTTCTCAGCCCCCCCGGCTCAGCAGGGGATTGCGATGTGATGCTTATTTGGGCCATGAAGTCATTCACACCGGCACAGACCAGGCGTCAGGTGGTAGCAAAACCAGTGGTAGCAGCTTGGCTTGGGGGGCTGCATCCACCTCCCATCACCATCACAGAGAGCATGGGAAGGGTACGCTGGCACGGCCACCGGAATGCCAGTCTGTCTTTGTAGACTTCTTGAGGCTTTTTATCTCTCTGCTAACCAAACAATTACAAAAAAACATTTTTCACTAGCTTTGTTGGAAGTGCAGAACTGGAAGTCAGAGCAGCCTTCATCAGATGCTGGTGTGAAAACGCAGAGTTTACGAGATGTCAGAGTAGGAGTGAGGGGATGCTGGGAATGTCTGTGGTTTATACTGATCTCCATAAAAATGAAGTCAGTCTGGTAAGTCAGAAAAGAAGACATCTAAGTCCTTGCCTCTTTTTGTCTTTGTTAGAACAGAAATTTTCTCCTCACTCTGGTTTGAGATTATTTAAGTATTTTCTGCAATGTGAGATTTCTGCTCAAGTTTTAACAAATGACATTCCTTAATAGCTAGCCTTTCTTGCTTATAACACATACCACTTGCAGGGAAACTATTCACTGATATTTTATTTTTTTTTTCCTCTGAACAGCAGGAAGAAGAATGGTGAATTCTCCCTCTCTCTCCCTCTCCCTGGTTTCAGCCACGATAATGACAAACCCTGAGGTATTAGGAGACTCATCAAGACCAACTCTGCTAACATTTGTGTTTGTTTTCCCACTTAGAGTGAAAGGCTTTCATTTAGAAATAATTTCATATAATGGCACTGAATAAAGAGAACTTCTCACATCTGCCCTTTGCGGGAATGATTTCTTTGTGCTGGGATGCTTCAGCGTGTACTTTCTTGGAAAAATCTTTTTTTTTTTTCTTTTCCAGAGCAAAAATTTAGCTTAGATCATTTGGTGGGGTAAGAGAGTGTCTGGGGGATAATCGCAGGCAGTAGCAGCTCTAGCGCTTTTTAGCTGATGGGGAATTTAACAGAAAAAGTTGTAGGAGGTGTGTGGGGGTGGGGGTGCGTGCACATGCATGTAATGCAGCGGAAGTCTAAGAGAACAACAGTACAAAACATGGCCATATACTAGGTTAATAATTAACATGGTAATGGTAAGAAGGTGAGGATACGTTCTTCTACGTGTCCCTTTTCACACTCAGCCCAGGTTGCTGCTTGCCTGTCTCTGCAAGCGTGGAGATTGCCAGCAAAATCCCCACTGAGGCCTACTGCGTAGGAGCACAAATGCATGAGAACTCAGTAACATGAACTTGTTATCTGTTGCTACAAGTTTGAAGGAGTTTTTGTAGTTACCTTAGTTGCACAAGACAAGTAGACCTCCACTGAGTTATGCCACTTCTGTCACTGATAAGAACAATGAAGAAAAAATTTAAGTTTATAAATTTCTGCTGGGTTTCTCCCACCACCCCAAGGCAGGTGCTCTCTGGTCATAGGCATTTTTCCAATGAAGTGGGGATTTTTGCTGTTGTTTGTTGTGGCTGGGTTTGGGTTTTTTTATAACCTCGTCTAACCTGGTGTGTTTCTGGGGACAAGAACGTGTTCTCTGTCACAGTTGTCTCTGTCACAGGAGCTGTATTTAAGGAATGCTAAAGTAGGGTGACCTATTTTGGGGTGTATGGATTTGCACTATGACTCCAGAGATCTAGCTTTTGTCTCCAGCTGCAGTACTGCCTGGATATGTGATTTTCACCAAATTATTTCATTTCCTATCCTCTATTTTATGCAGTTAGACTGCAAGCCATTTAGGTCAAGACCTACCATTTCCTGTTCTTGCACAGAATATGTTGAATGCCTGCAGGAAAAATTTTAATCAAGAAGAAAACAACCCAAAGTAGAGAGAGAATTCCCTCTCAGCCATGCAGAAGTTGGGTGGTGAAATTGTAAGAGGTCCTGGATATAGGCAATTCTCTTCTAGGGAGTAGGTGACTTCAGTGTTAATCCCTTTCATCCTTGGGGCTTAGAAATTATTTTTCCCTTCCTGTGAGAGCTAGTTGTAACCTGTACCCCTTCACATCAAAAGCTGATGTGGCTCCAGGCTTGGGCAGAAATGGACCCGTGGCCCTTTCCAGCTGTGCCCATGCATGATAGGCTATTCTCTCCCCTTTGCTCCAGATGACAACCTTTCCCATTCTTCTCCTCCAGCATCTGCTGCCTATTTTGATCAAACCAAACCTGCCTCTTCCTTTTCCTTTAATTGTGTTGAAGAAATGAAAAGCATTTGGCTGGGAAATGTTTCCTCAAAAAGGCAAAAATATGTTCCGTAAGCAATACTGAGGTTTTGGCTTCCTGCACAAAGCAGGACAAGATCCTTTCCTCTTGTCCTGCCTGTCCCTTTAGAGGTCTGAGGATGAGGTAGTGGAAATGATTAACCAAAAAGGGAATCCCTTGACTATTGTCTCCCACAGGGACCTATTTACAACAAGAATTTGAGAAAGGATCATTTTATACAGCACGGTAGTCTAGTGCCATGGGTCATAACCAGATTTGACAAATTCTCTTCTCCTCCATGCTCTACACCTTCAAATAAATTTTATTTTAAGATTTTCCACAAACAACAGACTAGTGCCTGGGAAAGTAACTCAAGTTGTCTTTTTTTGACATTTTCAGATTTCTTCATTGTCACTGGAACTGTGACCACATGAAGATCAAGAAAGGATGTCTTTATGTCTTGTGTTAGTGCCTCCCAAGGGCTTTTTTTTCTGGTTTTGAGATTACTTTGCTGGTGAACTTAGATCATAATATTGCTGTTGTAGGCCTGGATGACTAATTAACCTAGAATTAGAATATGGAATTTTTGCCATTGAGGTCATTGGCTTCACTCCAGTCCAGGCTCTATGTTGTCTTTCTTTGCCCCAGTGGATCTCACAGGATGGTTTTCATTGGTGGGGACCTTGGGAGGTCATCTGAGCTGACGTCCCTGTGAAGGTACAGATGTCTTCACAGTTTGATCAGGCCACTCAGGGCTGTGTCCAGCTGAGCTTTGAGTATCTCCGAGGTTGGAGATACTGCAGCCTCCCTGGGCACCTCTTCCAGTGCGTGACCGCTTTTATGGGGAAGAATGTTTGTCCTTACCTGCAGCCAAAATTTCCCTTTTTGCAACTTGTCTTCATTGCCTCTTATCCTCTCCCTGCCCTGAGAGGATCCTGGCTCTGTCTTGCCCCACGAGGTACCTGAAGTTGGCAGTGAGAAACCCCCCCAAGCCTTCTCACCCCGAGGCTGCAGGAGCTCAGCTCCCTCAGCCTTTCCTTGTGCATCATGCATGGCAGCCTGCCAGTGCCCCTCCGATGGATCTGCTTCAGCTCTGCCACACATTGTCTTCTGTGATTTGGGAAAAGCTATTCACACATCACCCGAACTGGAAGCTCAGCTGGCAAAATGTGGCAGGAGAAGGATGCAGGATGCAAATCTGCCCCTCTGGGTGTGTTTTCCTAATTTGCAATTGTAAGAGAGTACCTGTCACCCATGAATATCTGTACCACTATGTGAGAATTGTTGTCTGGAGCATCGGAGATATGTTCAAAGACCTGTGTTTATCCTCTGCTATTTACCTGAAAGCCAGATATTACCTCCCCCTGAAAGTGTGGTGTCAGGACAATAACAAGTCTGCCCTGTTCCAGGGATGACACTAGGCTACATTATTTTTGACAGTGCTAGAAGGTGGAGAACAGCTGGATATGAGTAAAATCTGCAGAGAAAACGTGTGAGAAGAAACTTGCAATATTTTTCCCTGATCTTTGTGCTCCTGGATATCTTTGCCTGAAGAGCTATTCCTCAATGCTTGGATTACTGTCCAGAAAATGCTTCTGTCATGTGCTGTTGGCGTAGCCATCCAGGCAATGGCAGCGATACCTAACAGACGGTGGGATCTGCTGGGAAATCAGTTTTCCACACACAAATGGGAACAAACAGAAGAGTGTGACAAGGCTCACTGAAATGGAAACTAGCCAAAAAAGATAAACCAGGAGGAAAGGCTAACCTGCCTATGAACCCAGAGCTAAAGGAGAAGTTCCAGAGCAGGATGGCTTAGGAAGAGAAAAAGCATGCACCTGCATGGACAGAATGAGCAAGGAGCCTCCATCTTCCCTGCCACCGTTGGGTGGTTTGAGAAAGTCCAGACTGTGGGTGTTGGGGGCTTCAGGTGCTCCAGCTGTTCCCTCCATGGTCAGTGCCATGGTGGCTAGGGGCAGGCGAAGGGGAGGAGGGGAGCGCTCTGCCTGCCAAGGGCACATCCAAGGAGAGGCAAATTGCCCGAGGGCTCTTCCAACCCACCGGTGACCCTTTGTGCTTGATAGACATGCTAGGTAAGGTGTGTCCTCCCCAAAACCGTAATGGGGAAAACAAGAAAAGAAGCAAAGTTTCTCTCTGGTTTATGAAACACTCAAGGTGAAAATCAGGCATGCAGTTCTGCCTGCGTTCTCCCGTGTCTCTAGACCCTCACCAGCAGTGCTTATCAAAAGGATGTTACTTGCCTTTCCCTGCTGCATGCAACCTTTGGGCTATATTTTGCCTTGAATTCAGTGATATAATGTATGAATCGTCTCGCTAGCACAGTCTGCTTCCTCTGATGCATCTGAGGATTTCCTGCTGGCTGGGGTTGCATTTCCCTGTTTTGTTTGTTCTATATATATGAGTGCTTTTACGGCATAGGGTTATTTCAGGCAGAACAAGACATCTCTGTAGGACAGCTGTCATTTGAGAAGGTCGTTTTGAGTCTTCATTAGGGCTCATAAAGTACTCTAAAGCTAGACGGCACTAAACACAGCTTATCAGTTAATGTTACTCCCGGATCTTGCCCTCCCTTTTTGCAGATTGGTCCCTCCCTCCTGTTCACACAGATTTTGTATAAACTGTATTTCCATCTGTTTGGCTTTGTGGACATGTATCAGATTCCCTTTCCCGTGCTGAGTTACAGCGGCTCTCCACTGAGCCCATACCCATATCCTACCGCTTTATTCTCCATAAGTTGGCCAAATAAAAGAGATTTTTGATTCATTGTTATTCCCACAAATATTTTAAAATTTTGCATTGAAACAAACCCCTGCAATTTTCAGACATTTTCAGCAAATCCTAAAAGCCCCTCCACAAATATTGCTTCTCATACAGAGAAACATTATGACAACATCAAACAAGAATATATCTGATCTTTCCCAGATCAGGAAACTGAGTGATGGCCAATTTGGCTTCTCTCTTTCCTCTACAATTTGCGGGCGAAGGAGACAGAGGGGAGCGAGGGCCTGGAGATGCTGTTTGCTCATTGTGAGATGTGTTTGTTCGCCATTAGTTGATAGCTAATTAAGTTAGCTCTGTTACTCTGCTTCTTCCCTGGGAACTGCCCTGGGAGGTGCTGAGAAAGCTCATATGTTGCAGTGATCCAGACAGCCCTGCTAGCAAGAAATTTATCTCCCAGCAAGACTATTCAAGTCAAACAAAAATTACCATGCAAACCGGACAAACTCCAGACTTGCACTGAGCGATGGATCAACGAACCATTAAAACCAGAGCGCTGTGCTTTGGGTGAGCAGCACCAAACCCCATACTACAGAGGGGAAGAAAGCAAAGTGCCATGAATCATTTGTGGTGGCAGAGGATGCACTCGGCTGTGAGTTAGGAGCTGGCCCGGTAGCACAGCAATTCTTCCCAATACATCTTGCTGGCTTCCAAACAGGCTCAGGGTGCACAGGTACGTATTATCTCAATGGCACCTACTGCAACATGGATGTGCTTTTCTCAGCATCAACTTCCCCTACTGCTGTGACGTGAGGGCAGTGAGGGTGACGCGGCTGTCTGTCCCTTTCCTTTTCTCCCACAAATATGCGTTATTTAAAGCATCTCCCACATGTATGTTTATTTGAAAGTTCTTGTATTAACAATCGCTTACTTACAATGCACTCCTGTCTTACTGGAACTCGAGGAAATGTTAACCATAGCTTCTACTGCTGGGTTGTGGAGGGGTGACAGTTTTAATACAGGCTTTTTAAAACTATTCTCCCCATTGAAAAGCACCACATACCTCTCCGCACCTGCCCTGGGCTCTCGCACAGAAATCAGAGCTAGGCCAGGTGACAGAAGGTGTGAGGAATCTCAGCGATCAGCGAAGCTGCGAGCACAGACTGCACACAAACAGGAACCAAATGCTGCGTGCAACCACTGCGATGCCAGAGGAGGAGAGTGGCAGATAAACTGTTGTGTGCCTCCCTCCGACAATTCATCCGGGATTATGTTGCCTTCCAAATCTGACCCAAAGAAAGCACATTGCTGATGGCAGGATATTAGATCTGTGGATATGCACATTATGAGTTGAGCATATGTGGTGTGAAACCACCTGCCATTTCTTGCTCTGGGAATGAAATCATTAAAAAAAGGGGTGGAGAGAGAGGAAAAGTGTATTTCCTGCAAAGATAGCCTCACCTCTCTACACACACCAGATGCATATATCCTGCAAAGAGTCTACAGCAGACAACTAACTAAGCCTCCTAACAGGAATTTAAAGACAACAAACCTCAACTTTCCCCATTTTTGGACTTGAAGAGGCGGGGGGTGTGTGTGTGTGTGTTTCACTGCTCACTTCCCTCCAAATAGCCTCACATCCTGATGTCACTTGGAGAGCAAACAGCAATAGTCGTGTGAGTGAAGAAACATGCTGAGAGATAACGAGGGATGTGGTCATCACTGAGATTATCAGCTAACAAGGCCACCGCAGCCTCTTCACTGTCCCCTGCCTATCTCATCCCTTCTCGCTGTGCTCCAGGCTGTGTTGACACTGAGACATATATCTAATAGCAGATGTTCTTGAGAATAAAACCAATAGCTCTTTCCATATTATTTGGCATTAAAGAGTGGGTGGCGGCAGCAGCCTGCCCGGAAAGTGATGCTCCCTGCTCTGCCCCCCTGCAGACAGTGGGCAGGGCCCACCCAGGGCACAAGGGCCCCCCTGCCCCGAAGAGCAGCAGCCTGTACCTGTTCCTCGCTGCTGTTTCTGATATGGGTCCTGCTTCAGTTTTGCCTCCTGTCGCTGCTGGTGCTCTGAACAAACCTGGGACCTTGCTCCAGCCACCGGGACTGCCCTGCATCTCTTCCAGCTGGCTTATTTTTGCCTTGTGGGTCCCTGCCCAGAGAGTTTTTGAGCTGTGCCCTAATAAGCTGCTAAACAGCAGGCACCCGCTGTCTCGGGGAGCCATTTCCCAGGTGTGCGGGCAGCGTGACTCAGGCAGGGGGTTCCCAGGCACCTCACCCTGCTCCAGGCACAGACCTGCTTGTGGCCAAGGTCTTCCTCCCCAGCAGCTTCCTCAGGGGAATGACCCAGCCTTGACTGCCCTCACTGTCACTGCTCCGATTTATTTTACCCCTCCCTGAAGGGCTAAAGGACGGTGTTTAGGTACTTCCTTCCTTGTTCTCAAACATGTGTCATCTTGGGGCTGGCATCTAGCTGTGCTTGGCTGACCCCATAGAAGCAAGATGATGGTCTCTGTTCAGCTTCCAAGGCATCACACAAGTGATGAGTTTGCTCTGTCCTTTTAATTTGTCTAAGGCAGCAAGAGCTTATGCACTGCCATCCTCCTAAGTCTGCAGTGTGAACCCCTTTGAGACAGCTACAGACATCCTCCAGGTCTTTATCACCCATGTTTCTGCCCCACAAGCCAGTTCTTCCCCTCAGGGTCAGAAGAATGCAATGAACAAAGTGAGGGACAGACTGGAAGCCATCACCATGATGTCCTGCCTTTTTGAGAGTTGTTTCCTTGTCACTACAAAGCAAGTGGTGAGCTTTCCCAGCCTGAGTCAGTCACCAACCACCTCAGGCAGGTCATCAAAGGCACTACTGGAGACCCAAAAATCTGCATTCTGCACGGCATGGTCTGCACCTTCAATGGTGCTGGTGCTGCAGCCCCAAGTCTTCCTGCTTCCCACGCCGGCTGCCACTGCTGCAAAACCAGCCTGGTACAAGCTGGGAGAGCTGGGGCTGTGCTGGTTCATTCGGGAGTTGGCTGGTGAGAAAAGATGGTGACCCAAGTCGGTTTTTCCATTGTCAACCTACATGGAAAATATTTAAAATACAAAGAAAGAAAACCCCAAACCACAAGCCAGACTGAAAGGAAACAACATAGCCAACAGGGTGGGTTGGTTTTATTTTTAGAAATCGAAATCTGCACAAATTTAAGAAGGCTGTGCTCTAAAACATATGTATTTGAAAAAAATACTGAAAAAGTCTAAACTGGCTACATTAGCTGACAAGTCCTTGTATGTGACTTGTCATACTTTCTTGCTTTTCCTTCATTTTGGACAATGCCACTTCCAAACACTGATGTCACGTGCCAGCCATGTGAAGAAAAATTATATAATTATTTTGTTTTCAGGAGGTTTGTACTTCTTCTGTACTTAGTAGCTCCCCGTTCTTTTCATGTTTTAGGGAAAAGTATTTTATTTAAACTTCAGCATTATGAAAAAAATCTGAGTTACGCAGTAGAAGAGGTTGTCTCCTAACTGCATTTAGAAACAGGGTGATTCTGTAATGTGTAAGCAAAAGCCTCACCCTTTCTTGATCACCTTTACCACTCACGTGGCTATAGGTTCCAGAAATTAGCATGCAAAAATGTAAATATCTGGAGGAGAATGTGGATGCAGAATCTGGGGCCAGAGGAGCAGTTTTCCCCAGGGGATTCCCTGCTACATCTCACCTATGAGAGCAGAAAGCAGTCCATCTCTGGCCGCGTTCGCACCCCTCTGGCTCAGCTGGCTCCGTTTACCCTCCCCAGGAAGGCTGGCTCACAGGGCTGCTTTCTGGGGTGGCAGCGGACAGCCATGCCCTTACCCCTTTTGTATTCTCCATGCTTTGGGGCTGGCTCGGCTGCTGCCCTGTGGCTGCACATGGCTGAGGTGTCCCTGAGCCCCGCTCTGCTTTGCAGCAGTGCAGCCCCGAGCCCTGGCGCTTGGTGTTTGCTTCCCAGACCCTCCCAACCTCAAGCTTCAGCCCCTGCTCCTGTGCAATGCCTGCTTCTCAGTGCAAGCAGAAAAGGCCTGTGAGATGGGATTTTTCCCGAGTACTGAGCTTGCTGCCTCTTGGAAAGACCACCCCAAAGCAGCTTCTCCAGAGAGCACAAGCTCTGCCCATGACAGATACATTCAGCTACACTCGCAAGCGATGGGATGTCACCAGGGGATCACAGGGGGCTGGTTGAACAGGAGAGCAAGAGGGAAGCAGCCCAGCTGCAGGCTGAACTGGACACCTCCCCTCCTCACCAGCTGAGCCACTTTTCCCACACTGGAGGAGGTCCTGCCCGGAGCTCTGCCCACGCACCGCTTCTCCATCGCCTCTCCGAAGAGTGGAGCCCTCCTCTGGGATGCTCTGCATGGCTGTACCAGTCCCGGCGATGCCTGACAGCTTTGCTGAGGAGCCAGCAGTGCTGGGAACTCTGAGGGGGGCTAATTACACTCTTATTTATTTAGATAAATGTAAAGTAGGCTTGCAGCTGGCGACTGGCTTTTTCTCTCCTCAGGGCAGAGAAAGCTGCTGCCTACTGCACAGGCAGCGTCTCTTGCCTCTGATTTAAGGGAAGACCTGAAGCACTGAAGGGTAAGTGTATTTCCTTGACCTAACTCTTCCTCCAAGAACATTGTGACAAGTAGACTGTGATTTGGCCATGATTTACCATGGAACATTTGCGTGCAGGACCTGGATGCATCTACCAATAAATAGAGCTCACTCATCACCAGTTTGACCTTAGGATTTCGCTTACTGATTCCTTCATAATTAGAATTTTTGAGCTATTACTGGTAGAAAACACTGTGTAGGTAGGTGGTGGTGTTTTAACAAATTGTTTGTCTAATCAAATATAAATGATGTTGTAGCAATAGCAGCAACAATCCTGGACATGGGTTCAGACCCGAAATGTTAAAGCCCTTTGGTGTTCATGGTTCAGCAGTCAGCTGGGAAAACAGATGTTTGTGCCCAGAGCAATGGAAAGGGACGGTGCTGTGACTCATCATGTCAGCACGGAAGTCCCGGGGAAGCACCATTTGGCCTGGTGTGCTCCCAACCTGCATCTTTCTAGCCCAAGCACTGATGCTGTCAACTCAATTTAAGTTCAAAATACCTCTGTGCTTCCTTCCACCAACGGGCCACGTGTGCTACAGGCTGCCAAACAGCAAATAACTGTACAAGCCTTTAAAGCAGCCTGGGCAAGAAAAGGTGGAGGAGAGGAAGGGTGGCAGAGCCTATCGATGTAACAGAGACTTCCTGGGAACCTCTATCTCCAGCAATGATGTCTTGGAGTAGGTGAGAGCCCAAAAGGAGCTGGAGGAAGAAAGCAAATAGGTGAGTCAGTAGGCACATGGACCCTTGAACATGAAGATGGTGAAAGCACAGTGCACCTAATGATGTCTCAGTCATGCTGCTCTCTGTGTCTATAACACATTAGGGCAGCTTTACTGGGGACTACGTTAAAGACAGGCTGTAGACCATTTGATCCAGATGTCCTCTGATTTCCTGGAAGAGTCCTGATAATCACAGGAGCTAAAAGGCAACTATTTATGGTAGGACAGTCTCAAACAAATTGTAGTATAGACATGCTGTTTGCAAAGGAAGACCTCAGGAGCGGATGGGGGAGGAACCACAAATAGACGTGACTTACCATGAAAATTCAAGGACCTGGTATGCATTTTGTGCACGGTAAGATCATATCCTAGTGTAGTGGTCTTATTACACTGTGACACAACATGTCTTCACCAGCCTAGCTAGTAGGTTAGTTTCAAGATATCACTCATCTGTTATTAAAACAGTGTGTTTCTTCTACATTATGGCTTGACATCATTTTGATATTGGGAAAAAAAGGATACTCTGTGGCTCTCAAAGATATTCTGAATCAGATAGCTTGGTCCATCCTTCTCCTTCTTACCTCTTTTGCTTCTGGATCCTCAGATCTAGGTAAGTTTTTCCTTGACAAGTCTCTTTGGTGGAGCTGGTGTGTCAGACAAGTAAATCATATTTCCTCTTTTTTCACCGCAGACTGACAGCACGGTTTGTGTGTCAGCTGGGGAGGTGAAGGTGTATGGAACAACAGTAGATTGCTTCCCAGCAAGTATGTGAAGTCATGAACTCAAATGTGAGAGTTTGTCCCATAAGAAAAGCTCCCTCAGAAAGGGTAATGTTGACAAATACACTTGTTCCTAACCTGGTAAGTTGGACATGTCCAGACTCTAATCTTGGGATGTGATCTGGGAGAGAAAGAATGAATTAACGTATATCATCGCAGGATGTGTGATGCATCAGGTTGACAGGGCATGAGTTGTGGCTGCAGGATTCCCGTGGGCTACAGGTGAGGCTACAAATATGAATGAATCAATCCCTGAAGTCCTTCATGGAAAAAGATGAAGGTGACCTTGCTGGCAGGAAGGACAAAGTGTACTGACTGCCATTCTGGAGTTTGCTCTTCTGGTGCTCCCAGTTCAGTTTGAAGCACAGACTGCTAGAAAGCTGGCAAGACCATTCTCACATGGTATTTTCCAGAGTAATTTTTAGATTCAGAAAAAGTGAAATAAAGATGATAAGATCTACTGCCTGCACTGTTGAGGATCGAAGTCTAACCATGTTCCGACAAGCTTCTCTAATTTTCATATTTCCGTAGTATCAGAGATGCTTTTCTAAACCAAACTTCTGAACTGTGCACAGTGCAACCCACCATCTGATGGGCAAAAAGGGAGGAAGTAAATGCACATTACATTTAATTCTGTTTGTAATTAACGTGACATTTTATGGTTAGTGAAACTAATTTTCTCCAAAGATATTAGATATGGGAAACATAGCTGACAATTTAATGTAGTAGGAAAATAAAATTGGTGCATTAGAGGCAGGCTGGAGAGGTTTTGATGAACTGATGTCCTTATCTAGTATGGCAACAGCTAAGACATGTAACTACATAAACCACTACCCTGTTCTTGGGGGCAGATGCTCCCTTCTAAGATGGTTTAGAGATAAAATTTAGCACTGTCTCAAGACAATATTTTTTAACCCAACTAAGATGGTACATGCCATAGATTTGCAGCTAAAGTATGCTACCTAGAGCTAGGTGCAGGTGGTTTTGCCCTTTCCTGCCCCATTCACAAACAGCTTACAAGTATAGTCATTCATTGAATAAGTAACTTTCCCTCTACATCGCTGCAGCCTGCTGCTGCTCTAATGCATCCTATACTACAGTGGTGAATGTACTGAAATGGTGAATCTGGGTGTCCCACGTATGATTCCTTCCACTACAGCAAGTGACAATGACAAGTTGTTTAAGATCCATCAGCCACACTATATTTAGCTTTTTTTTTTTTTTTGGTTGGTTTAAGATTTGTCAGGGAAGAACAAATTGTGTTGTTCACAGGAATAATCTCTCCCACAAGGAAGCACTTTGAACAATGGAGATACAAGTACTATAATTATAGAAACTGCAAACAATCAAATCACATCACATCATTAGCTAAAACAACTAGGGGTAAATGACAAAGAGTTAGGTACAGGTGCATATACCTCAGCATCTACTCAGCATAACTTTTCCAAAGTTGTTTGAGGTATTTGCTTACTGCCTCACACACCTTGCCTCAAAAAGGGTGTTATATTGATGCCAGAACTATCCCTAAATTAACCTCTACAAGGACTGTCCAGGATAAAGACTAACACATGATAATCACACAGAGATTTGCCCATCTTCTTATTTGGATTTTGCTGCCTGCTGGGAATTTGGGGTGGACACAGCAGTGCTGTTATTTGGATCCACTTAAATAATTTCAGTTAAATTAGAATTTCAAACTAGAGTAGGTTTATCAATGCATGTCATCTCTACACCTTGACTCTGTATTTTAGAGTTATCCTCAACTCTATCATGGTCTTTTTAGGAACTTTCTATTCCTAACAGCTTCAAACGTGTGTCACCATGTCTCTATCAGGCCTTGGGATATCCATTATCGTCACATTTATGTTTGTTTCCCAAGAAGACTGACAAATGGTAAGAAGTAAGGAACAGAAGCTCCAGTCCGTTTAGAGATACTAAATTTGATGCTACCCATCTGTTAGCTAGGAAGAAGCAGGTTTCATGGGCTATTTACAGCCCATGAGGAGGTAAGATTTGCTGAGATCTACCCACCTGGGACAGGCATTATTTTTACCTGAAAATGGCAGAACTGTGTCAGGCAGAGTACCATTAACAGAGCAGAAGAGCTAAGTGGTTCAGTTATCAGGACCAGGGCTTGCAGGAAGTCCCAAGGTTAGCAATATACTCAGAAGAAAGCATTCTGGAAAATGTGTAGGGGATATTTCATGCTGCACTTTAGGGGAGGGCAAGTAAGAGGAAAAAGCTTGGCACAAGAACAGGACTCAGCTTTGGGAAGCTATTGGGAGAAAAGACTTGGAAGCTTTTTGAGTTGGAGTAACTACCTACATAGCTGAGGAGCAGAAGTGCCTTGGAGTGAGACCAGAGTCATAGGAGTCTGTCTCTAAATACAGTAGCTATTTCATTAGGCATTGCATTGCAGTAAAGTCAATGTGATTTTTTTACTTAGTCCTTGTCTATTGCTAAGAGTGATTTGGAGGATTGGCAAACTATCATCTTTCCTTTCTGCTGGGAGCAATAGGCTGAAACGGGGCCAGTGCTCCGCTGCCAGTGCTCAGCCCTCTGATGCAAGACCAGAGATCCACAGGATCCCCAGGCTAAGCCCACTAAGCAGCGAGACCGCATTCGGAGGCATAAACCCCATGGCAAGGTCATCATAAAGCATCTCTAGATTGTAAAGTAATTGGTTTCCAATACAGAGGATGATCAAGTATCAAGCATTTACGGTCTGCTTCATAGGACCCCAGGGTACTCTCTGGGCTGGCTGCCCCTGTAGAATATCTCTGGGGTTTGAATACATGCTTCATTCATATGTGCAAAGATAACAGCTGTTTTTAACCAGGCTTTCTTCTTCTCTTTTATCCATGTAAAATTATCTTTCTTCCTGAAGAATTGCAATGAGGAAGAAAATGGCAAATTTAGGCTCCTTTCATTTTTTTTTAACCCAAACATAAAAATAGCTTCCACCAGTGCCTGTTGTGCAGTCGCTTTTCTCCTTAATGTGCATCCTCTGAGATGTGTTGGTTCTTTTGGGAGGGAGAGAGGAGAATACAGAAATTATATCAATGTGGACAGAAAATGGGAGAATAACCAAGTTTGCCTCTGGTTCTCGGCTTTTTCTCTGCTCTCCGCACCAGGGAATGCTGCCCTTCAGACCACACGCTGAGGTCCATGGGGTGCAAATGCTGTTCAGAGACAAGGACGGGCCAGGGGACAGGCAGAGAGAAGGGCAGTGAGAGGAAAGACAGCCCAGCAGCGGCCTTCAGAAAGGGTAGATTTATTTGCATCATATGCGTAACACCAGCAGGGATGATGACTTTCTCTGCAGTTCTTAAAACTACTCACCTCCTGCCTTGAAGAAAACACTTCAAAGCATGAGAACAGGTCCTGCCTTCTCTCACAAAACCACATAGAAATGCCTGTTCTGGTTTGACAAGGCAGCATGTGTCCCTGCATTGCAAGCAGATCCACTAAGGGTTGAACTGCTGGCCACCAAATTGTTCTTATGTGGGCTAACACATGAGTCTCTGATGCAGTAATTTATTGCTGTTATTTATTTTGGAATGATTTTGAATGAACCCTCTTTACATAAAAAAGCTTTGTACTTTGGCCTCTCAACTGCTGCTCGTTAATAGAAAGCCAGGCAATACACTGAAGTGAGCAGCACTCAATCACGCTTTAACTATGTATAAAGCAATAAATCTACAAGGGCCAGGGCTGGCAGCAAACCCAAGGTTTCCCAATATGTGAGTCTGCTTTGTCATCTCCTGCCATCTGGAAGACTTTTTAGCTTTTCCCCTGGTTGCAGATATCCCACACATTTGGGTTCTGGCTCCAAGCAAACTGTTCCCCTCTCCCAGCTCCCGTTGTGGGTGAAGGTTTCCTCAGCAGCAGCCGGCACAAGAGCCTGCTTTCTGCTCCGGCATTAACTCCAGCAGTCACGGTGCTGTGTGAGAAGGCATGCGGCCTGGAGCAACTCATGTCTCTTAAATTAACTTGCCTCCTGGCTTTACTCCTTCCTTTCCTGGTCTCTGTGCTTTGCTTTCTCTCTTTTTGTATCCCTGACCCCAGTCCAAGATAGTCTTTCTTGTCGATCTGTATGCTTTGGTTTTAATTCAACATTGGGCATGCTGTGTTTGTAACGGGCGAAGCCTTTGCAGGATGGGTTACTTCATTTAGAAGAGTCTCCTGGGAGACAGAGATGAGGTTTATTTCTTGCCATATCCAAACTAGTACCACTTGCACTTTAATCGTGAGAAAGCAAACTGATACTGATGGATTTCATGCTGATACATCACAGCTGAAGGCTGCCGACTCTGGGCAGGCTCCCAGCCCAAGTAAAGAAAGCAGTCCCCACAGGTATGACGCCTCTTTTGGCTTTCTCATCACGAACTCAGGGTGCGGTTGTGAGCTGTATCGGTCCATAGAGACTGTGAACCAACAGGGGAATCACCAAGCAAAAGAACATTGTCCTGGTTTTCAGCTGGGATAGAGCTAATTTTCACCAGAAGCTGGGAGGGGACACAGCCAGGACAGCTGACCCAAACCAGCCAAAGGGGTATTCCATACCATGATGTCATGCTCAGTATATAAAGGGGGCTGGCTGAGGAGGAAGAGTTGCTGCTGGGGATGGGCTGGGCATCGGGTTTTGGGGCAGTGAGAAATGTCATTGTGCATCACCTGCTTTGTATATTCTTTTGTTAGTATTGTTGTTGTTATTTTCCTCTTCCTTTGCTGTCCTAGTAAAACGTCCTCATCCCAACCCATGAGTTTTACCTTTTTCTTCCAATTCTCCTCCTCATCCCACCAGGGCAGAGGAGTAAGCAAGTGGCCTTGTGGTGCTCGGCTGCCAACTGGGGCTAAACCATGGCAAACATGAATATTTAGAGACATTTGGTGCTCGCCACATTAAAATACTGTATTTGAGGAAGATGAGTTTGGGGGTTTATCTGGCTAAATACCAAACCTGTTTAAAGATTAATTCCAACTTCTTTAATCAATCCCCTTGATGTTGGACAGAAAGCAACAAACAACCCTTGAAGAGTGCCTTTCCCTGCTTCTCCCTCCTCCACAACATCCTCAGCAGACCACCAGGACATCCCCAGTGGCGATGGGAAGCAGCTCACAGGGTGATGTCAAATGGGGACTTTCAGCTGGAGGCTGCTGAAGACCAATAATGATTCCTACCCAGATTCACAACTTTGGCTTTCTTTTTTCTCCCTTCCTGCTTCTCGGTGACACAAGAAATAGGGTGATGACTTAAACAATGAATGAGAAAAAATAGGTCTCCCCAAAACATTCCAAAGAATTGTTTAAGAATGTACCAGGAGGGAATGGGGACTGTCAAAACTTAGTGAGAGAAATAAATATTTTTCCTGTGGGAATGCCCAGCCTGGACAAGGGTGGCATACATGACGTCTGCAAAGGGTCCTGTGCTACTCCTGTGCTAAGCCAAGGTCAGCATGGGCTGGCAGCTGGCACCTATCAGCCTAACCTGCAATTCCCACCTCTCCGGTGGTCATCCGCCTTCTCTGATACATGAGGGACCATTTTCAGTTCTCAAAGCACCTGAGTTACAGTTTTGTAGCTGCATTTTGCCTCCTGAATGGGCTGTTTGGAGGAAAGCTTGTTTTATAAACGTCCCATAGATTGCAGGTGCCTGCAGAGCATAGTTCACTGTTTGCCCAGTACCCTTGCAGCTTTGGCTATTTCTGCAGCAATGCCCACAAGCACACTGACAATGCTTCATGCAGCGGGCAGGCAAATTAGTCCAGCGGGTGCTGAAACCACCATACTGCCTGATGACACTATGCATTGTTGCCACAGCAGGAAATTATAGACCCTGTCACTTATTCAGATATTTTTTTAAAGGATTAAATTTTTGTATGGATGGGATTTGCATGTGAAATGATACTCATTAGGAAATAATTATGACATAAGGCCATCAATGTGCTTCAAGGCAAGGCTGATTTCCATCTGCATCAGAAAGAAATCAACGCCTTCCCACTCTTGGAAACTCTCTTTGATGGTAAGGTCATGCTTTTGTCACTGGTCATTGAGTCAGGGGTGGGATGGGATCTCCTGATTCAGCGGGACCCTCGATCTGTCCTTAAATGGAAGTAAAACATATATGTGAGGCACCAATGCTTTCCTCTAGTTTGGAGGTGAGTTAAATACAGGCAGTGTTCCACGGTCTCCAGGCTCCCGTGCCTGCGGCTGTGCAGCTCGGTGGGATCAGCTGGGACCAGGCTGCTGCAACCCGGTGAGTGACGTGTGCCTTGCCCTCAGATCTCCTCTCCCCTGGAGCACCTCAGCTCTCCTTGGGTGCTCTGGGTGGCTCAGAGTTCCTCACCAGAGGAAGTTCTCACTGCTCGCTAGGGATGCAGGGAGCCAGTGCAATGCTCCCAGACATGCAGCAAGCCCATTCCGGAGACAGGAATAATCCCCAGACCCCCTGGCCGTGCCAGTAACACCCAGCCTGATGGAGCCTGGCATCCCTCCAGGGAAATTGTTTTACTCTATCCCATCGTGAGAGCCTTTTGGGAAGGGTTGTGCAACAAGAATTTGTTCTTTCATTACAGAACACCCAAACCCCCTCATTTTTTTCCAGCAAGTAGAACAAAAAAGAACAGGAGAGAAAAGCATGACTCTATGTGTACATTTAGAGGTGGCAAAGAGCTTCTCTATGAGAAATGGATATTGAAACATGAAACCTACTATGAAGAGCACTTTAGTAATGCTACCTTGTTTGCACACTGAGTTCCTGCAGGATTTTTAAGTTAGGGCTCTAAAGAAAACAAGCAAACCTCATAGTGTCTCAGCCCAAGTGTAACAACAGCTTTAATAGATCAGAGGAAGTTGTTCTAATCTAGTTTGGTTCCTGCAAACCCAGAAGATTTGGAGATTTTTCTGAAAAGAATTGCTTGGAAGCAAATTAGTATTTGCCTGAGTTTCAGGTAAGACACAGACTGACAACATATATATATATATTTGTATGTACTTATGTACAGGTATAGAGGAATGACAGGACAAAGGGTAATGGTTTTAAACTAAAAGAGGGTAGATTCAGACTAGATATAAGGAAGAACTTTTTTTATGATGAGGGTGGTGAAACACTGAAACAGGTTACTCAGAGAGGTGGCAGATGCCCCATCCCTGGAAACATTCGAGGTCAGGTTGGACGGAGCTCTGAGCAACCTGGTCTAGTTGAAGATGTCCCTGCTCATTGCGGGGAGGGTTGGACTAGATGACCTTTAAAGATCCCTTCCACCCCAAACTATTCTATGATTCTATGTTAATATGAAATCTGAGAAAGACATACTAGTGTGCATGCACCACTTACCCACAGTGGCACATGTACACTAGTGTGAGAAGCCCTGAGTGACTCCTAGACACCTTGCCTGGCTCTGCATCCCATCCCTGCACCTCCCGGCCCTGTTGCACCAGGGAGGGAGCTTTGTTGCAGCCCGCCCTGGCTGCTGAAATTGCTCAGAAAGGTCTTTACAGCATGGATTTGTTTGCAAAACTCACAGAAAGACTTTGCAGAAGCAATGCTAGCTAGAAAGTTAGAAAGGAAAGATACCGACAGCCTCCTGCAGGTGAAATGGCATACAAATACACATAAAGGGAATACTGTCGTGGTTCATGACCAACCCAGTGAGCTGTTCATACCTGAACTGTTACATCGGTGTGATTAACAATCACTTTGTCTCCTATGACAGGCGAAGGTGTATTAGCGAAGGAAACACACAGGTAATGTTATTATGCAGCAAAGTAATTAAATACAGCCCTTCAAAAGCATAGCAGTCTCTGCACCTCCTGGCACACGGAGTCCTGCTCCCAGCCGCCGCCTCCTTCAGAGCAGCCGGTACCCGAGGGCTCTGCTTGCCCTCAGAAACGCCAGGTTCTCGGGAGCCTTCCCGTACCCTCCAGAGGGCAACCGAAGGACTCCCCTGTCCCCAGCCCCACTCCCTCGCTCCAGAGGGCAGAGATGTTTCAACAGAGCACGCCAGCTCCTCCAGGTCCACTTTGGCAAATGCACGCACACTCCTGGCACCACGGTGTGACCAGGGACTGGCTTTGCAACGCCCCCCCCCCAACCCTGGGGCACAGCCAGCCGCTGGGAGTGATTCATCTCCTGCCCAGCCTTGCTAATGACAGAAATGTTAGCCAGCTCAATCACTGAATCAATTAACATTTCCACTTACTCCAATCCCCATTAGGATCAGAGTCCTGGATGTGCTGGGCAGGCACGGCCTTTACCTGAACTTGTTATTGATGTGCCTTTCCCTTCAGGCTCCAGCATCATGCAAAAAGAACGTAAAAACCCTCCAGCTTCTCCCCGGCAAATGGCTGTTGCCCACCTTTCTCTTGATTCTTGGGATGGCAGCTACCAACGGCTGTCTCCAATCTCCATGTGAGCCTGCAACAAGCTTTCAAAATGGGACAAATGATGGGAATGTGGGATGGGAGAAATAAAACCTGTTTTGTTCCCCCTGTGTTTTTGAAAATGTTCGGAAAAAAAAAAAGAATAAAAATAATGTCCAACTCAGCAGCACTTCAAATGGCATGGAGTGAGCAATTTCTGGCATGGGCTGTGAATTCCAGTTCTGATTCATGAAAACTTGGATACAGAAGGCACACTGCAATGAGAGCTAGGGAAGGCATCACAGCATCACAGTGGACAGTGAGCTGAGCAACAGAGGGGGGTTCATTCGGGAGGGTGCTTCACCCCTGCTTTACAGACACATCAGCTCAAAGATGCTCTCTAAATGTGAGTGACGTAGCCAACTGCCCTGCTTTTCTCTTGCCGACATTATCTGTCTTGCCTTTTCAGCAAGATGCAATTTAGGTCTAAAATGTTTCATCTTTTGTGCTAGCGGCAATATGAGGAGCAAAGCAATATGGAATTTGGCCTGGAGAATTCATTCAGTGATTAAAAAAAAGGATAACTTTTCATTTGAAGCAGACACATTACCATGACAATGCAGCGACAGAGGCAGAGGTGTAGGAGCAGCCTGACAACGCAGACAGGATCTTTCTCTCCAGAAGAACTTCCCACCCGGCGTCGGAGCACGTGGATGTATAGTGAACATGAAACCTGGCTCCCACCGCTGCGGTTTGGACCGTGGTGTCAGCACTTCTGCTCCTCTCCTTGCCACCTCTTTTAGATGAGGCTGATCTGTGAGTGCTGAATCCCTGATCTCTGCCAAGCAGTGAGGGTCAGGGCACGCATGCTCGCTCCGGTGGTCATGGGTGTCAGCGGGACGGTCACCTTTCGCTCCAAACATGTCCCTGCTCAGAGACAAACAGAACGAGGCCAGGCAAAATGAACATCCCTCTTAATGAGAGGAAAGGACTTTGGGGACAACTGACCCAGGACCTTGTGCCGCGAAGTTTAGTAACTTGCAGTACTGAGGACGAGGTGCTACGTGTGACTTCTTCACATATTCGAGGCTTTGCTGTCAATGGGAACCTGCCAACAAGCAGTCTGAGAAGAAGTAAAATGGTTAGGATGTCTCAGAGAGAAAAGCAGATCACAGCTTGGCACAAAGCTACTTATGTTGGCAGTGCATAATTGATGTGAAATAAATTACAAGCCAAAAAAAAAAGAGAAATCAGCCTGTTCTTTAGGGCACTGCCTCTAATGGGGGTTGAACACTTTCTATTTCTAGCTGAATTATTCTGATGCGTGAAGCGTGACAGATTGAATTGCTGCCCAGCATCTTATTAGGTTTATTTACTAAAAGGCAAAAAAGCATGGGAAGACAAGATAATCATACCAGAAGTCTGTCTACCCCTCCCCACTGTCTCCCTCACCCAACAGGGCAGCAACATGCTATTAATTTTATTAGACATCCATGAGAAATGGGTGTCAGGGACCCTTGGCAGGCAGACTGTCGGGCTGTGTCACCACGGCATCACCAACTGATTCCCCGTGGCTGTCCCAGAGGCCGGGTGTCCCCCGCGTAGAGGCTCGGGGTGGCAAACAGCCCGTACCCCATAGTGTGATTTGGGAGGTACAGCCAGGATGCTGGTGCTCTGCCCTGCTCAGGGGCTGCGTCTTGTGCTCTCTCAGGTAGCGCTTGCTGAAGCACGTGCAGTCACCTTTGGGGAGGCAGAGAATGGGGAGGGGGCTGGGAGACGGTCAGCTTTTCTGCTCTTTCTCATCTTTGAGTGAGAATTCAGACTAAATCGCTTCTAATGGGAGGCTGTTCGTCTACATACCCAGCCCTCCCCATCCAGAGAGTCCCCAGGCATTTCAGATGCATCCTCACAGCCACACTCTGCATATGAAATTACATCTGTACGTGAACTCAGAGCTCCCAAAATGAGGAAACATGCTTATTAAAAACATATTTATTACTTTAAAGGAGTCCTCAAGCAGCATTGTTATTAGCCTGTAATATTGCTGTTTGCTCCCCATTGCCTGTAGTGCTCTCTCAGAAGTCTGAAAAGAACATTTCTTTCCCTGCCAATTTTCTCTTTTGGCTTCACTAAACATTTAAGGGTTAGTAATGGTTCTGTTCATGACTGCATTATTGTTGACGAATTCAGCACTGTGACAGGAATGGCACTTGTGCAAGCTCTCAAGTGATGCTCTTGCAGAATTTTGTTCTAGGCTGTACCAAGACGAGTTCCTTAGCCTGCAAAGAAGGGACAGTGTTTTTCCTGCCCCATTTACAGCTGCTATAACAGGAAGGCCCCCAAGAGCGACTCCTGGCAAGGCAGGCCACCCAACCTATGCTTTGATCCACAGACGAATTGCAACAGGACCTGCTGTGTGTGTGTAACCTGCAGGCAGAGCGACAGCCCCAGCCCCTGCTTCACTTCCCCAGCAGAGATGGGAGCAGAAACCTGGACTGTGCATCTTTGCAACCTGCAGCAGAGAAGAAAAAGAACAGGCAAAAATCTGACCCAAAGGAAAAATGTAGGACCCTTTCTTGCAAATATAAAAATTGCATTGAAATGTTTCATCTCCACTCAAGACTTGCACCCTTGTGCTGTTCTGAAAAGACCCCCCATCTTACGTAGCTAATGAAATTCTGTCGGTCAGAGTATGTGCTTGTTTCAGGGAGACTAATGCATTACCAGTGTAACTGAGTTTTCTTCAGTTCTCGGGTTTATGGGCTCAGATCTGTCATTCCATTCCAGCTATGCCTGGTACAGGATTCAAGTGAGTGTGCTTTTGGATGAAGGATAGAGAACAAAGCTGGCTTTTTCCTCCATCTGTCCTTCAGGCCCTGATTCCCTAACAGACATCACATCTCGGGTTGCACTCAGTCTATCCTATGCCAAAACAAATATAATTAAAAACATTGGCTGTATAATGAACCAGAAAGAGTAAAGGTCTTAACTCTGGCTTGCCCATACCTGAGATAAATGCTATAAGCACTGAGCTGTTTGGATACTTCTGTTGGTTTTATAAATCCTGGCTGTGGGTTGTGTGTTTCAGGGAGGGAGTGGTGTTATGGGTTTTCTTTCTTTCCTTTCTTTCTTTCTTTCTTTCTTTCTTTCTTTCTTTCTTTCTTTAATCTTTAACAGCTCTACATTTGATCCTTTGTGAACAGCCTTTCTTTCTGGTCAGCTCTAGTGTATAAATTGGATTTCTTCACTATTAAGTTACAAGAAAACCCCAGAAGAATGAATCAAAGGAAAGGCTAAGGTGAGCAGTGAAAAGTAGCAGTGTTTTTAAAAGACAAGACAGCCCATTTACATCAGTGGATTTGGGACTTTTCATCACTTCTATTTACCTAAAGGTTAGGAACGTAAATTTAGGTGCCTATGTTCAAACATTTTGCCCAGCATGCATTGGGAATATTCATAGTTCTTTCAAAAGCCATGTCATCCCGGCAGGACATCAGAGTGTCAGAGGATAATCTGGGTTGGAAGGGACCTCTGAGGATCATCTGGTCTCAGTCCCTGTTCAAAGTAGGGCCAGCTTAGGTCGGGTTACTTACCCTTTATCCAGCCAAGTTGTGAATATTTCCAAGAATGGAGATTTCACAACTATTTCAACCAGGCAACCTGCTGCAGTGCTGCACTACTTGTCACTCTCGTGAAACGGCCACAACTGAAGTTGTGCATTCATCTCAAAAATTCAGCTCTTGTGCTCTAAATGTGAGTCCTACGTTTAGGATCCAGCCTACTGCTCCCTCCCCTAGGTCTTGTGAGGTTGACCTCCCAGGAGACTGCTCTTTAAATACCACCACTAAGGAAATATCTCCAGCAGGTACAGAGGAGGATGTCCCTGTCCATAGGTGACATCTGAAGACATGCGTGGGGTGCACTGGTTGGTTTCCTCCCTCCCTGTCCACCTCAGGAGCTGATGGAGCTGATTCAGGAGCAGGGATTGTGTGTGTCCTGCTGGCAGCGGGGCTCGGTGTTCGGCAGCCACAGAGTGACCTTTGCCTATGGCTGGTCCCACCAGCAGATTTCTGGTTGTTTAAAATTACCTGTGACCCTTCCTGCATTTAGAACACCATCCTCTTTTGCCAGAGACTGGAAAGCAGCTAATGGGCACTATTACAGATTAAGCAGCAGGAAAGTGGGGTGCTGCTGAGGGCTCAGTGTAAGCCTGCCTTGATTGCACCTACAGCCAGCCCAGCCCATCTCCCAAGAAAATACAGAAGAATTTAGCCACAGGATGGAGTCAGTGCCCACCATGTCTGGCACAATGCAGGCATCCAGCACAATGAAGACATAAACAAGTGTTGTTTAAAATACTGTGCTATCCTGGGTGCTCTTCATCTGTCCAGACAGAAGGCATCCAGCTAAGCAATCAAGAAAATGCCTAGTAAATTGTGTTTTGCATTGTTCTCTATTTATATCTAAATATAAGGTCTGAGGGAGGACATTCCCCAGAGATCAGCACCTGCTGCAGTGAGTTCAGCAACTGGCATCGCTCACACCTTGTGCCAGTGCTGTCATGAGCAAAAGCGACCGATGAGCAAGCCAAGATCTCAGGACTGTGAGAGCTCTTGCACTGCATCTGCAAACATTTGGGCAGCCACTGCAGTTCGGAGGAGGAGATGATGCTTTGTGCCTCTGTAGCACAGGAAAAACTCTTCCTTCCCTGCTAAATGAAACTTTTGAGAGACCTTCAAAGTCTGAAGTTGGGCACAATGTATTCATACTCCAAGCCAGTAGCCTGTCTCAGCCTCACTGTTTGGAGGGGCACAATTGATTTGGGAACAGAAAGGGACCCCTGAGGGTCATCTTCCCTGCTCTGAGTTTCCACAGATTTCTAAACTTGGGAAACTTGACGTACTGTATCTGGAGCATCCCAGTGCACTGTGTTTATGAAGAAAGAAATTAAACTGCTCTGTATGTGCGGTTATTACCATACAGCCTTGTCTGTAAGAGCTGGAAAGGCAAATCTGGAGTCATTTAAACAGATTTTTCCTTAGACTTACATTTCTATTACACGTTAGTTTACCCAGACGGAGGGTGACAAGGCAGTGTTGATAATACATTTCAGATCTCCCATCTATCTTTACATTAATGTCTTTCTGATAGTATTTTAAGAGTAGAAGAGATCAAATACACGCATATAACTATGAAGCTAAAAGCCCACAGAAAAGAAAAGTCCACAAACTTATTCTACAACATTGTTGCAGTATCTGGCTTAGATCTGAGTGGAACTGTCATACTCACAAGCATTTTCCTTCACTAGTTTTGTTGGTTGCATGTGCAAAATGGTGGGGCAGCAAGAGGAAGAAGAGGGCCATGTTATCTAGTGAAAGACAAAGCGGCTGTGGCTGTTTCTTTAGATGTCTTTCACACGGACAAAGCAAGATCAGGACTCAAACCCTGACTCCTTTTATATTCACATACCATCGCATGGGGAGCCAGCACTTGGGGGATACTGTGCCAGCATTTCCCAAAGGTCAGGGTCCAAGCTCTGGACTGAAGCTTTGAGGCTTTTTTGCGTGCTGGCATATGTAGGCTTAAGATTGCTTTTCAAGCCTGAGAGCCGTCTAAGAGGCTGAGTAGAGACAGCCAGTGATATTTCTCCAGGGAGGACCTACGCTGCATTTTCATATGCTTTTTGTGAGCCTGGAGAATTACCCTCTTCCCAGAACAGCTGCCACTTCATACACCAGGAAATATTTCTTAATAATTTACTCAGTTAATGCAGCTTTTATGATAATTGAACATTATGGCATAGGTATCCACCTGAAAATTATATTCACCATGGGTCCACCGTTGTATAGGCTAATTCCTCATTAAAGAAAGGAACTAAAGAAAAGCAAGCGCCAGTGGTTAGCGATTGTGAGAAGTCAGAGCATAGTGTAAAAAAGCAGTGTTTGTAATTACGGTGCCAGCCCACACAGCTGGGGAAAGATTGCTGCCACAGCAGATGAATGGCATTAGTAATATCTCATTTCACACAAAGTGGAGAAGGCTGCTAGTGATAGAGGCAAACACAATTAAAGCCTACGCTCACCCTATCCTTTACTATACACCAATAGCACATGTTCTCGTCCTCAATACCTACACTGGGATCATCCCATTTGTTCTTGCGGAAGACCCAGATGTACCACTATCTGAAACTAAAGGTTGTGTATCCTGTTTGCACCAAAGGAGAAAACTTGGATCCCCTGAAGTCATGGAGCAGTTTTGCCCGTTTCAGAGGGGGCCAAGATTTGCACTGTGTCTCTAAATTCCCTCTGGATGTATGTATGTATGTGCTTACCGCCACCGTGGATCAGCCTTACAGAAACTTCAGTCCTCCTGCAAGACCAAAATACTTTATCCTCTTTGGACATGGAGGTGGGAGCGGAAGGCCAGTAGTAACCTTCACAGCAGAAACTGGAAGGCATCTGTGCCGTTATCTCCACCATCTCCAGCCTCCACCCAATAGTGATGCCTGACAAAGACCACGAGGATAGCATCATTACCAATGTGTTGAAGCATTCTCAACAGAAAAACACCTTGCATTAATAATGTTTGCTGAGCAGTTTGTTACTGCAGTCCTGAGTACATTTATGACAAGTCCTTGGTTGGGATGATGGTGGAAAGCAGAACTTGTGGGAACCAGCAGAGTCACCAGTCAGGAAAACTCCACAATAGTGTTAAACCTGAAAAAGCCCACGGTCTGTTGACAGCTTCAATATGCTCTAATCTGCACCTGAGTGTTGGAACAATTCTTGCAATGGACTCTGAGGAGAAGAAAAAAGAGAGCAATTAGAGGCAGTGGATCTCAAACAGATGTCGCTGGTCCGAAACTAAAATTGTTGGTAAGACGGTCTGGCCAGCCTGCTTCAACAGGTGATCAGGCTGAATTACCCTGTGCCTTGGAGTCTATAAATACAGAGGAGAAAACACTGTATGAATTATTTCAAAATCATATGATAAAAATCCTTGTAGCAGAGCAATACTTTGCATATCTTATCTGCCACAGTCTAATCAGATTACTTGCATAAGAAACTGGACAATAAAATGGCACAGGCAAGCAGGACCCAGCATCTTGCAGAACAGGATGCATGCAAGTGGGCATTAGGGCTAGAGCCAAGCATCGTGATTATTAATGCTGCCATAACTTTCGCGGAGTCTAAGAACAGCTCTGGCTCCGAGAAAACCAGGCACGTAGGGGTTTGTTTGCACTGAGGTGAGACACTGCTTTGACTTCCACTGGTCCATTTTCTGAAGCAAGAGTCGGCCGACTCCAGACAGACTTTCTTTGCCTGGGCTTGGTTCAGTCCTGTTTGGTCACCTCCCTGCCCTGAGAGACCTCACCCTGGGCAGGCATTTCTTGCCTTGTCGCCTAAATCTGCTTCTGTTGCTACGGTGCTCCCATCGCCCGCTGTGCCTCTTCGGTCAGCGCACTCTCCCTCCTCGTGCCTTATGCCCTATGAACTCGCCATGGCACATTTCTCCCTCTGCTGTCCTCAGGGTCAATGTTACATTATGTTAACTTCTTTCATCTTTCTTTCAACTTAGCCGGCTCACTGGTCTTTGTCACTGCTCTTCTCCAATGAGCATGAGAAATAATCTGTTTGCTGACAGTGTCATTATGAGCTACTGTGAAATTTATTCTCTTTTTAAAATCAAGAAATAATTTTAATGATAAAAAATCTTTCATCTAAGAAACTGCCAAAATTAGTGGTTGCAATCCTCTTGTCCGTACTCATAGCAACCCAAACAAGGAGGAATTGCCAAGGCTGAGCAAACAGCAAACTGCCAAATGGTGCCAAATTTTAAGGCTGACTCCTTGCAACTCCACCCAACTCCCCTAGACGTGCCCCTGCCTATTCCTTTGCAGAGTGTTCAGCACAGACAAGCTGGAGCCCCATTAATCACCTGCTCAGCTGCTGCGTCCTCCTGGATGCAAGGGGCTGCTTCAGCACGTCTGATCTACCCAGGTTTAAAAATCACGTAGAATCTCTTCATGCCCCTCCTCTCCTCCCTACATGCACTTATTCTATGTTCTATTGAATTAGCCTTCCTGCTGGATGTTATTAGGATTTACAGGATAGCCTTGCTCTTGATACACTGGGAGAGTTGCACAGCTCTAGAAAGAATGCAGAAAAGTGCTTGTTATTGTGGGTGCTGTTTTGCAAAAGCCCCTCAAATTGTCACTTCTGTGCATGCAGCCAAGCTCCTAAGGTCTCCTGAAGTTTGGCAAAACGCTCACCCCATCTGCAGCCCACAGATGTGTTCAGGTGAATCCGTCCCTCATACACAAGCTGCAACAAACTGCTCATCATGAGCCAGTTCAGTGTCTACTGGCAATTTAAAGAAGAGTTTTGCATGCTGTGGCTGCTGGTCTTTGATGAAGGGCTTAAAAATGTCATTGTGGGTCTCTCTCTCTCTCTGGGTCTTTCTGCTGCTCCAATGCCAAATATAAAAATGGACTGCTCTTCGTCCTCTCGCTGGCAAAAGCATCCTGCTGGTGAAGAGGCCCCTTAGGCAGCCTTAGATGCACCCCTGGTTCATGTTCCCTCTAGTTCCAAGCAGAGATACAGCTGCTGGTGGGGTGGGGAGGAGGGTCTGGCCCTAGCACGCTGCTGGGGCCCAGTGCAGAATTTGTTTCAAACTCTTCCCCTCTCCTCTCCTGTCATTGATAGTTTCCAAAAGCTAACACACTCCAAGGCTAAAAAAAGAATTTAAAGAAAACACTGCTCCTTAGTGGTAATATACACCAAAGGTGCAGGCAGTCTTTTTTCTTTCTAACTACAGTGAGTGCAATGCCTGTAATTGTTTTATTCACATTAAATATACCATTTGCTGAGCATGGAGGCTGTGCCTAAGTTGCTGTGATTATCCAGTGCTGAGGCCCTGCTGAGCTCTCCAGCTAAAGCAGGGCCAACGTTGTGCTCCTCGAGGTCGACAGGCTTATGCCTGGCCGATATCACTTTGTGCCAGGCTCCTTGGCACAGGGAGAGCCGACGGCAGTCCCTGATGGGTGGCCAGGACAGCACCGAGCCGTGATGCTGTGCTCCACAGGGCCAGGCAGCCTGGTGGGGTGGTCTGGGGCAGCAGCAGAGGGTGCAGGGCTCTTCTGACTCAAGGGGAGCCAAAATGTGGAGAAGAGCTCTGTGATGAGAAGGTGAGGCTGATACCTGAATGAAACTTTCTCTGTACAGCCCAGAAAAACTCAGGCAATCTCATGGAAATAAAGGTCCAAAAAGCCAAGCACATGCCAGAAAGGGCATGAACCAGAAGCAGCCTCTGTTAGTGTTTTCTGAACGGGAGCAGGAGGATCGGTCCCCAGGGTAGGTCGAAGCTGCCTTTCTCCAGGGAGATGCTTTACTATCGTCCAAAGCTGCCAGAGCCGAGCCTGCTGCCCACCCACCATGGCTTACACTCCGCTCTGCGTGGGTGGACAAATTCCTCTGCTTATTCCTTAATCTCCCGGGGCCAAGTGAGAGAGAGCCCGTGTCAGGGAACTCTGCCATTAGATGGGAGATTCCTTAAACGAGCCCTCTCGGATGAGGGCAGCCAGCAGGAAGGGCACTAACCAGCTGAGTACAAAGAGAAGCCTTAGCTGCCACAGGCTGTGTGTGGGAAGGGATGCCAGCCCCACCGAGATGAGATTTTCTGACTGTAACCAAACAAAAGAGAACAGAAATTCATGTTTAATTCCTAGAGATTTTCTTCCTCAAAACAAATAGCATGTACAAGGCTTTTCCGCCTCCGGCACAAAGCATCCCTCTAGGTGCAGTCAGCAGCAAGGCTGAGTGCTGTCTCTCTGAGGCAGCAGCAGCACGGCCACCCTGGGCAGCCCAGTGGTGAAGTCCAGAGGGGGACATGGTCCTCTGGGAGGAAAAGAGACTGAACACTGCAAGGATGGGCCTCAGGAGGCCAGAGGAAATGACCTGCATTGCTGGGAATGCAAGAAAAAAAAAAAAGGAAGAGACAAAAAGAGCAATTCTAAGCTAAGGTGCTGAATTCCTCCTGGGAGGATACACCTCCCCAGGAGAGCTGCACCATAAAAAATGTTTTGCTTTTTTTCTCTTTCCAGAAGGTACTGGCTAACGTTTGCCAGCAGGAAGGCAGCCTCCCAGATAATACCACAGCCTGAATTTGCACAGAGTGGAAGCCCAGCTGGGCGGTTTCCCTTTTCAGCAGATTTCTTTAGCACATGGGTATTTTTTCACCACTATCATCACTGTTTAGCAAATGACAGATCTGCTGGAGTGCCTTGCAGACAGTTTTGGTTCACTCAGGGCCTAGCTCTGTTTCCAGAACTGTAGCTACTAGGGACAGAAAACTCCATTTTCTCCATCTGTCGGGCACAGAAGGACTTCTTTGGCACCCAAGAATATAGTTTTCCAACATTTAATTGCTTTGTTTTATAAGTCTGATGTGATGAGGCTGTCCCTGTTCCCCTATGGTCTGCTGTCCTCAGACACATCTGGCTTTGCCTAGCCCTAAAATTTCCGACTTTGGAGAAGTTCCTCAGCCACACATTTGTGCCTCTTCAGCTGGTGCTGCTCTTACCAGGTGCAGTGCTAACAACTTTAAGTTATAGCTCTCTAATTCTTTTGCACCCACTAAGATTTCAAAGCGCTTACTGGACTGTAATATATGAGGGCCACTTGTGGATGGTTGAAATAACAGTATATCTTAGTGCTCTCATAAAAATTTTCTTCTGTATGTCCCACCTCCATTTCAGAGAAGATGAGGATGCCAGCCCTGTCTTGTAGGTGGTGAAGCTGATGCATAATGATACCAAAATTATTTTCCTGAAACCACACTGCCAGATCCAAAAGCAGAGTCTGAGTCCTTTGACTCCTTTGGCCATGCTCTGTCCATCTGATCCTCCCCAGGTTTTGCGGACCTGCTCATCGTTCGTGCTAGACTGCGATACTCCTCCATTTCCTCGCTCCGTGACAAATGCTGCTGATTTCTCATGCTACCTTTGCTCCTGTCACACACAAATTTGTGCCAGTACCAAGCCTGCTGTTTGCACAGGCCATTCATTAGGGATAAGTAGAGCAGGGAGCAATGAATGTTGCTAATTGCATATAATTATAGATCCCAATTCTCTTCTTATGCTGTATGTGTGTGTCTGTTTATAGGGCAATTACACAGTAAATAGGATGCAATTAGAGTGATCTATGCTGAAGGGCTGCACTTGTCACTGAGTGCTGAACTGGATGGACTCCAAATGGGGATGCCATCTCCTTTCACTGGAGTTCCCCCAGAATCAAGATCTTGTCAGGTTCTTCAGCTTCAACCCCGACCATCAAAGGTAATTTTTACAAGTTTGTCTTGTTCTGCTGCCCCTGCAGCAAACACATCTCAGCAATGCACGGTCTCTACTAACTATTCCCTTCTTTTGGCTTTTCGTCTCCTGCCGTTCCTTTTCTCTTGGCTTAAGCATATGTACTGCTCAGAAACATGTGTCACAGCTTTAGATCAGGGTCCTACTAAAACAGGATTTTGACAGCAGCCTAAGTAGGTGGTGAGTGATTAGCTGATGCCAGATGTTCACACTGTTCCCTGCATGAAATGAGTTTGCAGGTCTTGGTCTGAACAGAAAAAATCCACAGTATGTAGCTGCAGCTACATTGGGAGTCTCAGGGGAGTAAAAGGTGCTTTACTCTCCTGGTCCTGCTCGCTAGAATGGAAGAGGTTATCTACTTTTACTGTGCTCAGCAGAGGGAATGTAAACTCTGCTAAACGGTGCTTCAGTATGAAGGTTAGGTAATAAGAATAAAGTTGGCAGGGAGTGCTGGGAAAGAAGCATTCCCTACTGCTGTCTTTTCTCTTCGTTCAGTGAATAAACAAACCTTAAGTCAAGTCCCCACAGATGTCAGTCCAGCACTTTTTACCAGAACTGGCATCTTAAGCAATACAGACGATGTTGGGTCAATAAAGTCTGTGCTAAGAATAGCTGTACAAACATCGCTTTGGGCTTTCTATAACATTTACCTGTGAGCTTCTCACATCCTGTCTACAGAGGTTACTCAAACAGGCACGTTGTTTAGTACAATCACTTTTTTGTCTAGCCATGAATGCAAAATCTGAATTCAAGTAGGACTTCAGATGCATCAGAAAAATGTGTCAGATGAACTTTGACTTTGAAACTTTTCTGGCTGTTCCTGAGGCTGGCAAAAAACCATCATGTAGTTTGATGGGGTTTTGTTTTCCACTCTGAACTTTTACTGTATAAACAGGTATCTCAGTTTAGTTTCTAGCACAGAGGTACTACTGCTGGCAGATTGAATGGCACTGAGATTTGGAAAGCCACCTACGACAAAAATAAAAAAATCAGATTTCAATAGTTTTCACCCACAGGCTAATGGTTTCACAGAGAAGTTTCTGGGTTGTTCAATGCAGTCAGCTTGGGACTGCTTGGAACACACGGTTCTTTCATCACCCCCATGAAGTGGATCAGGAGGAGGAGTCTCCAGTTCATAACATCCCTTGAGTCAAAACTAGCCCAGGAGGTCACCCAAAGGAAAGGTCAGAGATTTAGGCAGGCCTGTCTCTTACCTCCACATGAGGGTTTTCAGAGAAGGTGGAAGTCACACCAACATGGGCCAGAGCATGGAGGAGATGGAGATGTTGCTACTTCTTGGGTGCATCCATGCTCACCAGGCAAAATGAGTTCTAATTTTCAGGTTTTTCAGCTGTATACCTTTAAATGTTGGACAAATAAATCCATTCTTCCTTGAACTTCTCACCATGCATAGAAGATCTCTGCCTAAGCAACCTTCATGTCCTTCCCTGTTGTTGGAAATGGGACTGGACAGTGCCATGCTCACTTCATGGTGAACTTGCAGACACTTCCACATTTAATTCTCACTTCATAGTCTGGTGAGAAAGCAAAGTGAAAATGCTTGGCAGGGCACCCATGGTCACAGGAAAATCCAAGACTGAAGGAAAGCAGCTTTTCTGTGAGATATGTGAGTGCTTTTTTTTCCATTGGAAAAAATACCTGAATGATGGAGCCTTGTCCAAGTCCATTTAAAACCCAGAGATCAGCTGCTAACCTGGGTCTGCTGGGGACACCATGGCTCAGACAGTTCATCTCTGGAAAAAGCTGGAATGATGCATAATACCCAGCAGGCATAAATTCAGGATTTGATCACAGATACGAAGGGGCTAGAGCTGGACAAGCCTAGCACCCATATACTTTCATAGGCTTGAGCAAGCGTGGCTTCTGAGAATGAAAACTTTGAAACTCTGGGAGCTTCGAAATGCCTGAATGGAAGAATTCACAGTGACCTCTTCAGATCCGCACAAGCTTGACCTGAGTCAAGTCTGGCACAGCAGCTTGCCATATTAATTCACCGCCTTCTCAGCCTGTTCCTTCCTGTTCCCATTTAAGAAAGGCTTGTTGATCTCAATCCACCTACCTTGGATGTCTCAGCACGGATGGAAACTTCCACCGCACACCCTGCTAGCCCAAACGAAACTGCTTGACATACTGAGATTAGCTGTGAGACTGCTTTTGTCAACTAAATTGCAAACCCCTTCCTGCCTAGCTGAAGGATGGTACCTTACTTTCCCCAGGGAAGGTTTCTTTCTTTTATAAGCACTGAATGGCTCTTAATGATCCTTCAAAGATTTGCCCAACAGGAGAGAAAATAAAAGGACGTGAAGGAACGTGTTAGCCAAGAGACTGAGAAAACCTTACTATACCATAGCATGAGAGGGTTCAAAGAGGGAGACTACTGCAGCTCCTGTCATTGAGTATTCAAGAACAGGAACTGGATTATTGTCACGTTAGACCAAATGATTTCCTTAAAACTCTCTTGACTGAAGGTTTTCTATTGCCAGCTCAGATGGAGCTGTTGTAGGGAGTATTGGAGTTCATCTCTACCGTGGTCACGCCTAGAAGAGCTGGGCATAGGCTCCATGAGCGTTAAAGATTTCTGCTCTTGCCAGCAAATGCCCAGTAAGGGAGTTAGCCATGAAGCCTAAGGTAGCTGATGTCCCTCTTCGAGGAGCCTTTCTTAACTGATTATAGAGGGACTTTGGAGAAACCAGCTTTCTTATCCTACCTGTAGTGTCCATGCGGTCATGATTTCAGTGATTCAAGCACTCGTCCGCTGCTGGAGTGACATCTTCCCCCTTGCTGCACAGACAGCAAATCATTATCTGATCAGAGTCAACATGCCACAACTCATCAAGACTGGAAATGGCAACCTAGATATGAAAAAGTTTTTTGCTCGTGGCCAGCAGCACTACTTTAAGTTCTGGTGTGTGCCCAAAGGCACTGGTGAGCAGGGCAGGCTGCAGCAGAGAGGGTCAGTGGAAGAGCTGCACTATCTCTGTGATGGCGTTTTCCTGCGGAAAGAGTTAATTCCCTACCATGTCATTCTTCACACGCTTATCTATTTCCCACAAATATTTGAAGAAAGCACGTAAAGAAAAGCTTGTCTAGGTAAAATGTTATGCATCTATTTGTGCAGGGCACGTTCTCACAACTATCCCAAAAACTTTGGAGGGAGGGGTGAGTGATGTGGGTATCATGTTTGCCTGGGAAGAAAAACAATAGCACTCTCGCATTCCCACAGTGCAAGCATTTGAAAGTCATGAATTGGCACACTTAGAGACTGTCCATGTTGAGACTGTCCATGTTGATGTGTTTGCAGGACCCATTTAGCAAGAATTTCAAAACAGAGGGGAAAAAAACATTTAATTTTTTGGTGTTTCCCAAATGTGAAAGGAAACTAAATTATGCCAATAAATGGATCTTAGAAATTAGCTTGGGCTGCTCTAAGTCCGTTCAGCTTTCTGACCTTATTATGCCAGGGGGTTAGGAAATTGCCTATGAATTTTCCATTTTGGAGATAAGTTAAAAGAGATGGATTTGGCGGAAAGAGCTGAGCAAAGTCATCCTGAAAGTGAAGTCCAGTGAAGCTGTGTTTGCTAGGAGCCCCCAAATTTTGGGTCCCTCTGAAAGTGTGCCTTCGTACCCCCAGCTTTGGCCCTCAACACTGAACAAGGGCAGCAGCACCTGCACCACATCGCTGTCAGAGCAATCCCCAAACACACCTCTCTGGAGAGCAAGAAAGGAGGGAAGCCCCATGGCGCCGAGGAGCAGCCATGCCAGGGACGCACACCTGGGGAGCAAAGCCCCTGCTTGGAAATAGCTGGTGGGAAACTCCCTCCGCCCACTCACATCTCTTCAGGTTATCTTCTCACAGATTTCTCTTTGCCCTGGTACTGACGCTGGTGATTGATCACGTCCCACATCTCATACATTGGCCCTTTGTTTAATTTTATCTGTTTTAGCAGGCTGAAAAACAATCAAATGTAGCCCTGTATTATAGAGGAAAATGTTTATAACCACTAGAAATGGAACATTATATGAATATAAGTAGTGGCTTAGCATGAATGAGTAACTATAACAGGCGTCTTACATCATCCTTTAGTTAAGCTAAGTGGAATTTAGGTGATGGACAAATACTGGAGGTGAGAGACAGAGATGAGTCATGACTTTCTGTGAGAAAAAGGTCAAAAGAGCCAGCTTGCTGGCAAGTACCAATAGACATACTCTTCACCTTATTTAGACCTAGGTAGGATGGTAAGAACATGCTTAGTTCATCTGGAGTCCAATACTGTGTATTATAGATTAAGATCATAAAAAAGGGGTCTCGCATTGAGGCTGAGTTCCTCTGACCTGTGTCCCTGCAGAGGTTCTCATCTGCAGCAACTTAGCCCTTCCTAAAACCTAATCTCTGAGTTTAACTGTGGTAAGACTTTCTTCCTTAGCGAGGACTCCCTTCTACGTCTCTGAATTAATCCTTGCTTTTGATTATTTTTACATTTCTTTCTTATTTTCCTTATACAGCCATATAGTCTCCATTTGCATCAATTCCCAACAGACCAGCACATGAACTTGCTGTCTGACATCCGCAGTGCGTTGCCCTTTGCTCCTCAGCGTGCTCTGTGGTGGGACTGTTAGATAATCTTCTACTCACCTGTTTCCACGAAAGCCAATTCTCTTCCAGGCGGTTTACATGAACTTTTGTGGGTTTCCACCTAATGTCTGGGGGTTAACACATCTCTCCTCTTGAATGCCAACTTCCTTGAGGCAGGAGACAGTCTTTAAATGCTGGAGTCTGAGATGAGCACACAGCTGCATGTTTCTATTCATACAGACATGGCTGTCTGTCAAATACAGATAATTGGAAATTTATCCATACATTTGCATGAGGAATCAGAGGAACTGTCTACAGAAGCAGAGACCCTGCATTTCAGGGGCTAGCTTGAATCCCTTCCTCCTTTAAAATGTCAGCCTCCGGTAGCTTCCCAGAGGGTGACTCTGTGCCCAGAGCAGTTACAGCTGCAGATTCGAGCTAAAAGTTAATTATGAATAATAAAGAGAATGGAGGAAAGAACTCTGTGCTCTGTTCTTTTGGCATTAGGCAATTACTACCCAGCTCATTTCGGAGGTTTATGCTTTTTTCATTTAGCAGTACCTGGCTGATTTCTTCTTGTGTGGAACTAGAGAGCATCATATACCACCAGTATTTACCTTTTAGCTCAGGAGCCCTCTTTTAAACCTGGTGCTTTGTGGCTGCCTCTGGTACATATGTTTAATAAATATTTAAATTGTGGAAGAACTTTATACTCTGTGCACTTAATCTTTTAAAATCATGTTGTTGTCGGAATGCCCCTCCCATGAAGTGCTGGTGGCAAAGTGCCTTATCTTTTCCGAAAGCTTTTTTGACTCCCGGCTGTACTCTCTCTTGTTTTTTAGCTGGGCTTTCAAAATGACATACACAAACAACCAGCTGCTAGATATTTATGTGGAACATTAGCCTTGCAATTAAAGGGAGAGAAAAAGAAGATCTACTTTGGGGTCCTTCAGAGTTTCATTACTGCCTGTTCTGCTCCATTACTGCATTTCTTTGAAAAGTGAACTGCATTACGGGGCCCAGCTGCAAGCAGGTCCCATTGATCACCAGCTGCCTAAGGAATTATCCATGCTAAGCTCAACGAGTAAAGTCACGCTGAAGGTTATGAGTGACTCCCCAGTCCTATCTACAGCTTCTTCCTTCTGGTCAAATGAGCATGGTGAAAAAAAAGGTCCCGAGCTGGACCTCTACAGACATAGAGGCTACACTGTCATCGTTATGCTGCTAGTGAGGTGCTGACCTATGTCCTAGGCAGGAGAAAGCTGCAGTATTGGTGCCTCCTGCTTGGATCAGACCAATCCATATTCTCAGTCCTGCCATTTCAGCCTGCATCTCTTCTGGACAGGATTTAACCTGACAATTTAACCTGCAGTGTGCACTTGCAGCCCAGAAAGCCAACCATGTCCTGGGCTGCATCAAAAGAAGTGTGACCAGCAGGTCGAGGGAGGTGATCCTGCCCCTCTACTCCGCTCTGGTGAGACCCCACCCGGAGTACTGCGTCCAGCTCTGGGGGCCCCAGTACAGGAGAGACATGGAGCTGTTGGAGAGAGTCCAGAGGAGGGCCACGAAGCTGATCAGAGGGCTGGAGCACCTCTCCTGTGAGGACAGGCTGAGAGAGTTGGGGTTGTTCAGCCGGGAGAAAAGGCAGCTCCGGGGAGATCTAATTGCGGCCTTCCAGTACCTAAAGGGGTCTACAGGAAAGATGGTGAGGGACTGTTTATCAGGGAGTGTAGTGACAGGACAAGGGGTAATGGGTTCAAGCTGAAGGAGGGTCGATTTAGATTAGAAGTTAGAAAGAAATTCTTTACTGTTAGAGTGGTGAGGCCCTGGAACAGGTTGCCCAGAGAGGTTGTGGAGGCCCCATCCCTGGAAGTGTTTAAGGCCAGGCTGGATGAGGCTTTGGGCAACGTGGTCTAGTGGAGGGTGTCCCTGCCCATGGCAGGGGGGTTGGAACTAGATGATCTTTAAGGTCCCTTCCAACCCAAACCATTCTATGATTCTATGATTCTATGAAATTTCAGCCCATACTGTTGGAAGCAATTTTAAAGCATTTATCACTCAACCCTAACCAAGTTGTTGTGGTCCCGGGAAGCAGAGGTAGAAGAAATTAACTTTGAGGAACTATGACTAGCAATGAACCACAGATCACAGAAAATCCTAAAATCTGAACCATATGCCAAGCAACGAGGGAAAGCTTTTAAAAAAAAAAAGATTGTAAGGATTAGGATTTTTTCAAGAATCTTGTGGTAACCATATTTGCAGTGATGATGTAACAATGGCTGAGGGATTAGGAGTGAACACATTTCCCAACAGTGATGTATATTCCAATTTCAGAGAGAGTTTCTGGGGGAGGGAGTGCCACTGCCTTGCTCGGTACGCTATCTCCAGTTGGTGAGCAACCAGAGCGAGGGAGGAAAGGTATCACCAGGTCAGCAGAAGAGGTCAGCCTGGTGGTATGCATCTGGCATGCAGAAGGGATTCTTCCGTGGCCCACCCAAAGGATGGCTCAATAAGGGTAGCCTTGTGGCTGGCAGGAGTTCATGGCACCCAGTAAGAGTCAGAAATGCAAATGGCGTGTGTCCTTAGGACCAGAGACTTGAGGGTACATTTCTGTTCACTGTGATCAGTGGAGAATGGGAGACAACGTGAACCTGAGCATGCGGGAAGGAAATGTTTTCCTTGTAACCTTCCAAAGCATTTCACTGCCAAAAACTCACAATGCTCCCATGGTAAGTTTATTACTTCCATTTCACATGTAACACACACACACACACAATAAGTTTCCTGGTTTCTAGTTCTAACTCTACATCTGGGTATTTGTCTGATCTCCAAGATCGATACTTATCCTATCAATAGCAGTTCATCTCTCTGCAAAACAGCAGTAAGAAAGAGCTGCCCTGTAGGAGAACTGTGAATATTCCCTTCACTGCATTTAAAGCAGTTCTTGATCAATTTTGAACAAAGAATCATATATGAAAATAATTTGATTATTATGAGTTTATACTTTGTAAAGAGAGAGCTCACATGGCAAATCAGTGCAGTCAGGAATCCCCACACTCGCACTCGAGATCTCATACCCTTTGATGGGCTGCTCTCTGCCTAGACCAAGAAATAGGTGGCGTTTGGCCTCCAAGAGCTTTGCCATCTGACAGGATTTAATTAAAATCTGCTTCTACACCTCAGGGTGGCTGTCTTCACCCCTCCAGCCATCAGCCCAGGCCACAGTGCTGGTGGGAGACACCGCTGCGCAGGGCCGTGCTGGCGCCAGGTCTTTGGCTTCCCCTTCTCCCGTGGTCCGGGGCCCAGACATCTCCCAAAGTGTCTGACAACTGCTGAGGAGGTTCCTCGCTTGCAGCAAGGCTGGCAGCTCTAGTTGGGCTGCCTCTGAGCTGTAGATGGACAAACAGTGTTGACAGCACAGCAACAGAAAACGCTGCCTCATGAAAAGATGTACCTTGTGGGAATATTTCATGTCAGTTTTAAGAAAAATGTTGACCATAAAGGTTTCATAAGCAACATTCTGATTTCATTTTGGTTTGATTTTTGTGAACAACTTTGCTGTGTTTTCAAAAAGTTTTAGCTATTAATTGATTGTGTGCACATATAACAACACATATGAAAGTTTATTAAGAATGACATGTTACGTTTTTATCTAAACTATGACACGTGTTTACATTATGGAAAGAAAGTATTATTAAATTTTAAAATGTAACTGTTAATTAAAGGTATTTCTGTGGTTAGAAAATGGAACAGCTGGGCTTTACCTTTCCACAATAAATTTTGAAAATACATTTTGCTTCAACCCAGAAGTCCGGATCTCCAGCTATAGAGCTTCGTCTGTTCCAGGCAGCTCTGCGTTCAACCCTTTGTCATCAACAGGTGGGGCTTTCAAAAGTGATCTGTGATTATGAGGGTGGGACAAACACAAATCAGGCGTCCAAATTCCCACAGGTTTTACTTCTACCTACCTGAGATACCTTCTTGGCTACAAAACCTTTAGTAGCACGTTGTGATGCTTCCACATCCCCAGCCCACTAGTCATTTAGCTGGGGCAGGGGAGAGTGCACACCCTCCAGATGAGACTTCAGTGAAAAGCTGGAAGATTTTTTAGCAAGTGAGTTTCAGGACTGAAATTGTTCTGTTTGGATTCCCTTCACTTTCTTTCAGAGTCATTATCTCCAATTTGTGTGTGGAAGGCAAAGCTTCTAATTATACACTGCAATGAGTGCATTTTTTATAAATAGCACCAATTGTTCTGCTGGGACATTCTCATCTGAATCAGCTCCTATTCAGCTTTGCAGTCTCTGTCTTCCATGTGCAAGGAAAATATTTTTTACTAACAAAACCTAAGTGGATCACATGTGACACAAAGGCTGAGGCACTAGAATGGAATTTGGGAAATCTGGTTTCTGCTGCCAACTGACAATGGTTTCACCTGCTGTGTCACCCTGAAGTCACTTCACTTCCCTGTAATTCTGCCCCTTTGCCATTCTTTGTCATTCTTGTCATCCTGGTACAAAGCCCTCTGCCTTAGGGTTGTTGCGACCATAACCAGTCTCACTGCACACAGAAGTATTACTGTAATACAAAAATTAACAATTTCAGAGCACTTTTTGGTGCGCTCCCCAGCTTGTCATCCCACAGCAGATGTTCACATCAGGGTTGGCAAGCATCAGCCCTAAAAGATTTGAGTCGTGGGGTGCTTTGCTTCTCACCCTGCAGGAGAGAACATTTTGTGTGACCCCTTGCCAGTTCTGGCTGATGAGAGAGGGATGCTGCTGGGCTGGCAGGGAGCCCTGATGTGCACCAAGAGAGATGGTGACTTTCAAGTAGAGGGTAGAAGGATATGAAAAAGAGGATCTAATCAGGACTAATTATGGGAGATAATTCAAGACAAGATGTCAGAGGTATTCATATTTGTAGTTTGTATTAGCATCTTCCCTGCCTACAACCTTCTTCTGATTTCACTAGCTGCATCCTCAGCTGTCAGCTTTCTGCAGAAAAGCCTCGTGGCTCCACACAGGGAAGAGGGGCTCTGGACACCCACCCAACTATACACAGGTTGTTAGCAGAGGGCTTCTTGTATGTCCACATGGAAAACTCTTAGCCACTGCCTGTAGGCAAAGACCCTGGCTGTGTCCTGCTACTATGTGGAGCTGTGAAGAGAAAAGTACTTCTCAGCTCTGGTCGAAGGGAACACAGACACCTGGTTTCACAGCAGGGACTGTTTTCATCCTGGCAGAGGGCCTTGCGTCGCCTCTCCTCTCCTCTCCTCTCCTCTCCTCTCCTCTCCTCTCCTCTCCTCTCCTCTCCTCTCCTCTCCTCTCCTCTCCTCTCCTCTCCTCTCCTCTCCTGTCTCAGTGTATACCACTGCTTTGGGTTTTTTCTCTGAAGATTATGGATGAGGCTCAAATGCCAACACAGAGAGAAGCCCTGGCAGCGCTGCAGTAAATGTTAGCTACTCTCTCCCCATTGCCCCCAGAGCCTCACACCAGCCGTGGGGGCCAGACCCCGCTGCCGGGGTGGGAGCCCCTCTGCAGAGGCTGAGCCATTTTCCACCGAGAGGCTATCACAGCCTCTGGTCAGCCTCTGCGTCCCAGCCGGGTGCCCGGCAGCACCCATCCCAACAGCTCAGCCATCTGCAGAGGTGGGACCTGCCCATAAACAGCCATGGCGAGAGCTGCCCCCTGAGGGCAAGGGAAATCGCCCGGCCTGGGGCTGAGCCTGTCTCACCTTGGTGGGTCCCCGGAGCAGCTCTGTAGAGCCCCAACTCTGCTTGAAATCCAAACCATCCCTGACTGCAGCCCAGTGTCGGAGGCTGTGTTTGTGTGGCAGTGAATATGTCACGGAGATGAAATCTCAAGCGCGCTTGGGGCGAGTGATTCACAGGCTGCTCAGTTTATGAACACAGCTCAGCCAGGAGCGTGTGTTTAATTGCTCAATGTACTGTAACACCCATCGCTTCCTGCATTATCCACTTGCCCCAGCACTAGATCTGCCACCTTCTCAAAACAGTCATTTCATGAAGTGAATTGCCTTTCCATGATTATCTTTTTATGCAATTAATATTTTCTCAGCAAATCACAGATCACCCTGCCTCCTCAATATCTAAAGCAATTAATGAGCCCCAGCTGACAGCCATGGCTGAATGAGTCACTCTGCTGGAGAAAAAGATATCACTGTTGCATATTCTCCCCTCACGCTGTCATTTGCCAGTTGATATTTTGGATTGAGGGTACTTGTCTGTCATTCCCGTCATGGAGCTGGACCAGCCCTCCGAACCTGCCAGGTCAGGAGGCTGCATGTTCAGAGGACTCGGTCCCCTCTCCCCACTCGTCCTGCCCATCACCTCTGCCTCAGCTGTGGCTGGTGAGAAAACAACGCTGCAGACTCACTCCTGGACATGCAATAGGTGGGGAAGGCACCTGCTGTAAAATCACAGCCCACTTGACTTCTCTAATACGGTTTATGAAGTTCAGAGAGCTGCTTCATGCTCCATACTTTATGAAATGAAAGCACTTTTACAGCCTTCTTCAAAGAAAACAAACTCCCTGGGGCAAATTCTGGGTCATTTTTAAACATATATACGTCAGCCCTATATGCTTTTCAGCATGTACGTCACAGGTATGTTTCAGTACATTCCTCCATCCCATTCCTCTTACAGCCTGCCACAGTTAGCTTTGCTGACCGAGGTCAAAAAAGCTTTTTTGAGCTATCTGCAATGACGCCTTGGTATCTTCCCTATCAGGCAGAGTTAATGTGGAAACTTTTTTCAGTGTACAAACAGTTGAAGTGCCTTCCTGCACTGAGCCTTTAAAGAAGAAAAAAACCAAACCACTGAATTTCTTTTGTTGCCGTTTACCCGTCCGATTCTGCATGAAGTTGCTTTGAGTCCCCTTTCATCTCCACTGACTAAAGAGACAGCTTTGTCATCAGCGTGTTGTTTGGTCTTTCTGTTCACTTAATGTCTTTCCAAACAGCAAGAAATGCTATTTGTAGGGGGGCATCTGAAGGAAGTGAAGGCTCCTGGCTTAGCTCAGGAAAGCAGTTGTGTATATATCTCAAGAGAGCTGGAAACCTTTGTACATCTGCAAGAAGCAGACAAGCAAAGCATTTAAGCCAGCATCACCAGCAAAGAGGACAGACAGCCTGATACATTATGGTTGCTGATGGGTGGGATAAACAGAAGTGTTAGAAGCCCTGGAGGTAGGGAACGGGATTGGGAATGTGAAATGACACAAAACGGGGACGAGGCAGGGAGCAGGAGCAGGGGCAGGACAGGAGAGGAGAGGAGACTAAGTGTGGCTGGAGTTTGGGGAGAAGCATCACACAGGCTTTAGTAAAGCCTGAGAAGGAAATCCAACTAGAAGAGGCATGGGTTCTTGGATGGCAATTTAGCTGGCAAGCAGAGGAAAATCGAGAACTAGAAAAAAATTAACAATGGGAAAAAAACAAAAATCCAAGTTCTGATGGTTTAAATTCCCTTCCTGACTTGTTTTTTTATAATTTTTCTCCTAAGATTGTAGTGTCACCTCTCCAAAGTAAAAATGGAAGAAATGCACATAAGAAAGAGGTGGCAGTGAGCAAGGGGCCCTCAAAATCTACTGAATCACACCACTGACATGTTGAAACTTTGGTTTCAGTCATGAGAATGCTCCAGGTCTACCAGATTGTGTGGCACTCTGAAGCTGTTAGTCATCATCTTAGGCAATAAGCAAAGAAATCCCTCTGGATAGTTTGTAGATTGTTTTTGTAGATGGGTGTAGTGGTGAGTCCATCTATATAATGGTTTCCTCCACTCAGGAAGGTCTCCTACAGACCATCTCCCTGCCCCATACAAAGCAGGGCTCAGGAGGCCTTGTGATGCCCTTTCCTGGATGCCTTTATTGCTGCCTGTTGAACCAAAGATGTGTAAGAAAGACACAGACCATGCATTAGCTCCCTTCTTTCCCCAGCATTGGGCAAGATCCAGCAGAACAATACAGACTTCTGCTTTCCACATGGCCCTTCCAGTTAATGTTGCTTTTGGGAGGGGAGAAAATCAACCCACCATTATTATTTATTAACATCTACTTCATGCCAGTTCTGAATTTCTGACCTACATTATGCTTGAGCAAAACTCTCATTGAAGGAGAATTTTGCCTAGAGAAAGGACTTGAAGTTTAGGTCTATTAATTATTAATTGCTCTATTTATTTATTCAAAAGCCCTGGTGAAATGGGAATATTAGCTGTTTTCCTTCCTCATGAACTCATGCTCTTGTCTGGTCTCATCTGGCTTTGCACATGTTCTTCCCCAAAGAAACAAGTCAAAAAGTGTGTGTGTGTTTGTGGAGGGAGAGGGTCAGATTTTTTGCCAGGCAGGTCAGGGTACAGTCACATTTATTCTTCTCACACACTGCTTTGTAGAATAACAAGCTGGCAGATAGAATGAAATATTAGCTTCATTTCCTGCAGATCTGAATTTAAGCAAAAAAGCCAAGGATGGAAGAGACTGAATTTAGAACAACAAACACTAAAGCTACAGAGACTCTGCCAGTCAAAGAAAATCTTTCACTGTAGTGATTTATTAATTTGGAAGATGCTGTAGAAGACCCTTTTCCGTCATGACTGTTTACCTGTAAGCCCATTTGGTTGTTCAAGGTTTGGAGGATGTATCTGTGTCAATCAGTGACACTCTTATGTTTTCCCAGCATATTCTGCCTCCATTGTGGTTTTAGTTTCGTGATAATCCAAAAGAGCAGGAGTCCACAACCTTCTCTTTTGTGCTTTCCTTCACATCATCTGCAGCAAGCTGGTGTGTCCTACAGCCAAGCCAAGGAGGCAAGGGTGGTGGGGAAAAACAACCCTGGTTCGTCCTGCAGAAAACAGCCACAGAGAAAGAGCCTCCCAGCTCGGGTGGGACTGGGAGCAAACGCTGGGCAGACATCTCTGTGAGCCCAACGCTCCCGCAGAAAGACCCCCCGCTGTGCCGCTTGCACGCTGAAGAGAAGAGATGGCTGCTTCTGAGCCAAGGCTTCGGGGACTACTCTGAACACACTTCACAAAATAAACCAAAAAGACCTCATAGAAACAAAATCCTCTGGGTGCTTTCAGGAAAGAGAGGCAAAACCACACACCTTGATAGAGCTGTAGTCAGACCTGCCAGGCACTCAGCTGTGGTGGCTGCACTGGTGTAGAGTTGTAGAGATGGAACATATTGACATTCGTTAATTTAGACCCTTGACATCTGCACACATTTCCTAGGACACAAGAAAGTTGTATTCTTGTATTGCTTAGTATCACCTACAAATCCACGAAGAGTAAAGAAACTTTCTTGTGTTTCTGCTTGAGTGTAACTTGATTTGAAGTTGAAAGCCTTGTAACTTGAAGGCTGCTGGCCTTCTGACACTTGTGAGCTTGCAGGCATCAATGTCAATAATACTCATCTCTCTCCTCCAAATGGCTCCTGAAACATCATCCAGCATTTCAACCTAGCATCACATATGCTCCTTTATTTTGTGTTCAGGGCATAGACTTTTATGTGAGTGTACTATATTTCACCTCCTGTGAAGGTCTAGATACTGCTGCTGCATAAATACTGCCCCAGGGGCTCTCCTTGCAGCTCCTGGGATAAAGTTATTTCCTTCCTCACGAGGATTCCCACATTGAGGAAATAAACATGAGGTTTCTATCTAGAGACCTTTGCTTTTCTTTTTGGGTGTTCTGGCAGCTCAGACGAGAGGGGATAAGAAAGTGGTCCTCTCCTCACTGTGCTGCTGACAGCCTGAACTTCTCTTTCTTCTCCCTGCCATGGCCTGCAATGTTCATTGACCCCAAACCCCACCAACTGCTCCATCAATAAGCTGTTTGCTGCCTGTGGCTCAATGTGTCACCATGTTGTTAGGAAAAAAAGGTGGCCACACATCCCTTTAGCAGGCTGCTTGTTTCAGTGTTTTAATTGTGCACAGAGATTCCCTGATTAGGTTAAGGAATTGTATCCATCACCCAGTGGATAAAGACATAACTGCAGGTAATGGCAGCGTAAGGCGGTGCGGACAAGGCAATAGATAGGAACTCTATTCTCGGAAAGCAAAGCAAGGGAAAAATCTTTTGGGGCTAGATCACAGCTACAAATATTTGCCTCTTTGAAAGTAGTTACGGCGAGTGATGTGGTGGGAGCAGGTCTAGGAGAAATTGCAGCAAAATGCCTCCAGGAGAAGCGTGTTTCGGAGGGCTGGCAGCCTGCACACTACCCACCTGGGCAGGACCAGAAGCACTGTGTGTGGTGGTGGCAGGCCTTGTCCAGGGTGGGAAACATGAAGCATCAGAAATCTTCTCTTCTCGTGGGATTTCCAGTCTTGTTTTGCAGATGTATCCGTTTGAGCCAATTTGGGGAGATCCAGAGAAGTTTCAGAAGCAGATCTTGGCTTGTTTGGCATCTAGGCATGGACCTGGTTCCCCTCCTAAGCTCCAGGCTTCCTGCCCCAAGCCAGCAAGGCTGCCGTGCCTGGGCATCTCAGCTCCTGCGAGCTTGCTGAGATACAGCGGGGGACTGTGGAAAGACCAGCTACCAGCCAGCCAGCACCCCAGCAGCTCGGGCATCACCTCTGCAGGGTCTTCTCAGGAAGGACTCAGAGTGTCTCGTAAACCTTCATCCATCGCATTGGCCCCACTGCTCCATAGTGATGGAGGTAAAAATAATCAGTGCTGACACAGGCTGGAAACAGAAATGCAAAGAGAAAAAGAGGCTTTGTAAAGGTCTCCTTACAGTCTTCAAGGAAATCTGACCTTTTCCAGGCCTGAGTGGTGCATCTTCTCCCTGCTCGTCTTGGCAGCATCCCCACCTCTGCTCATGCAGCAGGCTCCCTGCCTCTCCGCTGAACCTCCTTTCCCTCCCACCCACCTCCTCCCACCCCTGCACACCCACACCTTCTCTCACTTCTGCAAACTCAGTCTCTCTCTCGGTCAGTGCAATTTCTCCCTCTACCCAGAGATCCCCATCGGACCCAGAATGCAATCACCAGCACGAGGGAGCAGGCACTCGCCCAGCCACAGAGCACGCAGGCTGTAATAAACTGCAAACAGATAAATATAAGAGGTATCATCCATCAGAGCAGACAAGCCCCTAATGTCTGATGCAGGTCTGTGCTTCTATGCTTTAACCCCAAGGCAGACGGTTAAAACATGTGAATGTTGGATACGGGAGTTCCCGTTCAGACCTATTCTCATTTCTGAGAATAACAGCACTCTGCATAAGTGTTTGGCTGAGCAATTTCTAGCCCATCATTTCTTTTCTGATTGTTTTACTTCCATACATCACTGTTTGTGGCTGCGGATGTGTAACTGGTCAGTAGGCATTATTGTATGTTTGAAATGTTTAAACCGGAGAATAACGACTAGCAGAAGGTGATTATTTAATCTCATAACTCTGGTATCAACTTCCAGGCAAGTGATAACTCATGCTAGATATAGTGGATCTCCAAGAGTTTCTAAATATTTTCACCACATAATGCTCAAAGATAGAATTGCTTGGGCTTTAGGGGTTTTGGTGGGGTTTTTTTAGGGTTTTTTTCTGAACAGTCCACATTTCACTCAGTAGGTTTCAGATAGAGAGCAGAGGTTTGGAGTTTTCCTCACCACCACTGCTGCATGGGGCTGGTTGCACAGACTAAATCTAGAAAATTTCCAGATGAAAGTAAATCCTTTCACAGGATTTTTAAGAGAAATTTATGAGCTGTTTTCTGTGTGCGTGCATGCGTGCATGTGTGTGTGTGTGAACACGCAGGGAAGAGGCCAGTGGGCCGTAGGAGCCGTGGCCCGTGTATACTTGCAGTGGCCCACGTGCAGTATAACCATGTAGGAAAGCAGACGTGATGGGGACAGGGGAGCTGAGTTCGCTACATCTCAAACATCATTTTTCAGCCGGCAAGGGTTTTCAGGACTCGGTGTAGGCTATAGGGATGGGGGAGCCAGGGAGAGGGAACTTCAGCAGCCCATGGGGAGCTGGGGGAAGAAGCCTGTGGAGCAGAATGGGATTTCCTTATGGCATTAGCTCCCAGCTCTGCTTCAACAGCTTTGCCTCTAAGGAGAGACCACAGAGTTTCCCATAGCAACATTTTTTAATAACAGGCAAAAAGAGCATCAGCTGCCCCTGAAGATGCCAAAAGAAGGTCAAGCTGCAGGAAGAGTCTTCACGGTTCACCCACCTCGCCTGTAACTTACTTCTGCTCTCCCAAGAACCCGTGACCCAGCTCTGTCTCTTGTCCTGGTTCCCATCTCATCCCCTGACGCTGCAGTCTGTCAGTGCCGCTGTGGGGGGAGCGAGCCTGGCTCCCCCAAGGGAGGAGAGCCTCTCGCAGCGCTCTTCCGCAGCCCCAGCAGGTGAGGAGGAGCAGTCCTGCAGCTCGAGCATTGCTGCACACGCCTCCTCTAGCCGTGGGTGCCTGAGGAGCAGGTGGAGGAGCTGCGCACCTTCCCCCACGGCAGAGTGCAAGCCTCAAAGCACCGAGCAGTGTGACACCTCCCTTCACAACCTCCTCCACTCCCTGCACCTCTTGCACATCCCCCGTTTCTTCCACTGCGGATGCTCACTCTTCTTTCAAAGGGAAACAAGGGCCGAGCTCCGTGCTGAGATGTCCGGCACTACCCTTCCAGCAAAGCGCTTGCATCCAGGGGGTTGCTCACCCTCTTTTTGGGGGTGCCACCACCAGCTGCCTTTGCTGAGTTACTGCTGGGTGACCCTCAGGGACCAAGAAAGAAGACACCAGGCTATCGATGCCCATGGGGCAAATGCGCTGTACCCCTAGCCTGTTTCCTACAGCTGTTCCTGCAGCCAACAGAGGCAGGCTGCTGGGTTACGGGCCAGAATAGCGTGTTAGATCTGGATGGTACCATGGGCAAAATGAGCAGAGTAATTGTAACTGCTCGGGGTGAAACAGAGCAAAATATAAACCTCTTTTTGTTCTTCCCTTCTCCTCACGTATGTACTTTACACTTTTAATAAAGACTGACTTATTTTTTGTCTTCTATTTGTTTACTAAGCCTAAAACTCTACAGAAAAAAAAAAAGTGTCATCCAGACAAGACTACCAAGTGCCGCCAGCTTTATTTATAGCCCCACCACCCTTTGCTGAGATGTTGCTTTGGAACAGTGCCAACCCTGAAAAAGCTGTTACCTTGCCCAGCAGTTATGAAGGCAAGCTTTATTGTGTCTGCCCAGAGGTGCTGGCACTTGCAGAGGGAGGACAACTGGCATTCCTGAAGAGGGATGCTTTCCCCAGCCCCCATCTGTCACCCCCACACACGTGCCCTCTGCCTTTTCCCCAGGGAGACATTGTGCAGACACTGAAGGTGCTGGCATGGATGCAAGAGCACAATGAGGAGAGGGAGCATGGAGCAGAGAGTTGTTAAATATAAAGAAGCATCTTGTGGTGGCTAGTAAGTGCTGCTAGATGAATATATAATCACAGGCTTGCCAGGGTTTGATTTATTTTGGCTGGCTGCCTGATGCTAAAAACATATACATCTGCTTCTGAAATGACCACATGGTAAAACGCCACTGCCCTCACCCCCGATCATATGGGAAAACTGATTAACATCAAAAAAGAAACTCAAGTCAGGACAGAGATTTCATCTCACAGACTCCCTCCCCTCAGAGCTGCAGTGGGAGGCAAGGGACCCAAGGGCACCAGCGAGCAGTCCCTAAGTGTACGCAGGTCTGATGAGATTGTTAGTGTGGGTGGGAGTGTATGTTCTTTCCAAAGTCCTGGCTGTCCTGGGGCCTCCTCTGCATTCAGCTCCTGACAGCAAGGCCGTCAGGGGCTGCAGGGCTGCCTGGGACCCCTGAGGTTTGGAGGACTAACATCCATTATATTTTACGTGTTGGCTGGGAATGGGAAAACCTCCATCTAGCTTCCCCAGAGGAAACCTACTGCATCAGCATACAGTCTGCCTTTGTCAGGGAGTGAAAATGAAACAGCTCTAGTAGGTCCCTTCTGGGCCATTTCCCTGAGAAAAGCTGGGGGGAGATTATCTCTTCCAGCTCATTTTTTCTGATGCTTTTTCAATCTTACTTGAAATTTGGCTTCCCACCTTATCCCTGTGATACTGTCTCACAACCACACATCCAGCATCCATATGTTCCTTCCTAAATTTTCCCTGTCGTTCCCTGCTTTAGTGCTGTCATTTCCAGACGGAGGTTCCCCTTCAATTCAGCTCAATGCTCTCCCTCCTCCCCTGCTGTCCGTTGGCTGATGGATGCTGTAACCGGTGCTCAGCCATAGCTTACACAAGCCTTGTAACTTGGCCTCTCTTCATCTCACCTCATATGTCCATCCCTGAAATGCTTTTGCAGCTGCTCTCTGGACTCAACCCAGGCTGCCAGGATCCTTCTGGCGCCACGTGTCTTGGTGTTGAAGGCAGCTGCCCTCCTTCTCCCTCCCCTCACATCAGCATGGCTTCTTCCCGGAGGATTCTACCCTTCCCAGGCTGGGAGCGAGGCAGCGGGACTGCTGGTGGCTGCTGGATTGATAGGACACATAACCGATAAACCCAGCGATTGAAGAGATAATGAGCAAAGGGGGTTAGCTGGGAAACAAATCCTTTGTGGACCAGAGGCTGCTCTGTTTGCTTGTGTGTGATCCGTTCAATACCATGAGATCCTGCAGATATATACATCTAACGCTCACAGCACACACAGACAGTGGCTGCTTTGGGCAGAAGGAGCCCAGAGCCTCCCTGCAGCTTAAGGAAGGTGTGTGTTGCTCCCCATGGGGCACTGCCTCTTAATTACCTCTGTTAAAATTACTTAAATGAACCCTGCAACTTGTAGAGTCAAGAGGCTCCTCAGGATGCTGTGACGAAGGCGTGGTCAGGGAAATATTAAGACAGCAGCAAGGAGAGACGGCACATTCCGGCCTGGAAGGGAGAGAAGAAAACAAAGAAACAGAGCTCCGGGAGGCGGCTGAGATGCGGAGGAGAGGCCACCAGCCGCGGGCACACACACACATACCCTTGCAGACAGGGTCTGTCGCCCCTTCAAGGCCACAGCATCCTCCCTCCCATCAGCCCTGCCCGAGCGAGGCGGGAGGCGCTGACAGCCAGTCGCACCTCTCCAACGCCGGCACCAGCACCGTGCTTTGCTGCCAGACGCTACCGGGTGCAGAGCCGGTCGTGTCCCACGGGCAGAGCGGAGGGAGGCGGAATTGGCACCTTGATGAGTTGTCCCCACGCGCAGCGAGGCCGGGCAGGGGTGAGGACCACTGCCAGCAGCACTGCCTCACAGCAGGCTGCTGAACCGGGCAGTTTTGGTTTTTGGATGAATCAAGGCCTGAAAGTTTCAAAGCAGGTCGGGAACACAGTAGTTTTAATGGTAGCTGTGCAGATAAATCCCCTGGACTGCTTTGAATATTACAAGAAAGATCTGGAACAGTGAGTCATCAAAGGGCTCGTTATATTTCCCACAAGTATTAATTGTCCGCCGAGATTTCCAGATCAAGAAACCACATTTTGCTTCCCCTTCTCATGTCAGCCGCGTGCGAGATCTAACTCATGCTCTGCTCTGAACCTCTGCCAGGTATTGTTAGCCCGCCTCTGTGATGTGCTCCAGCTGCAGAGGATGAAATAGCGCCGGTGCATCTCTTACTTTCCCTCCGGGACGCCGGGGTTTTGTTCTGGCAGCCTTCCCCCTCTGGTGAGCAGTCCCGCTGAAGTCAGTCCCACCGCCCGACTCTTGCAGCTCAGCCCAGCTCAGCAAATGACTCGGAGGCTGAAAACTGCGCAGGAGGGGGTAAAATGCATTGCTGTTACTGCTGCGGGCACTTTTATGACTTGCTTCCTGCTGGAGCCCCATCCCCCTCTATTAGTCTGCAGGCCACCGGCAGCAATAAATGCCTCCCCTTTCTTCCACCTTCCTTCTGTGGGAGTTTCACTCAGTACAAGCGGGACAAAACTGCTTCTAAATCCCTTTACTGTTCACAAAAGCGGATCATATCAGAGACAACCTTCCCCTCCATTCCTGGGAAGGAAATGGTATCACCCTGCAGACTGGCTCCTACTTACAGTTCTTTAAACCCTCAAAGAGAGGACCATTTCTCAGTGGCCCCTACGTGTCTTCAGTTGCCAGGGCCAAGAGTTGCACAGAGAATTTAGGCACTGCCTTGGCTTAGTTTTCCTTTGCTTCTTTTCAGGCTCCCGCAGGAGCAGACCATGGACCTCCACGTGCCTGCAGACCGCAGGCAGAGCGCTAAACTGTCCTTGAGCTTAACAAATGCTAGTTTGGGTCATATATTAGCAAGCTCCTTCACACAGCGTATCCAAGCCTCTGTTTCTCAAAGAACATGAATCTGTAAAGGCCAAAATTTATTTCCATTTTAATTCCATCATAATTCCAGTAGGTGACTGTGAAGCAGAAAAGAATGTCTCTCTTTCCATTATAGAAAGCTGAATAATTCAGACACCTTCTTTAGGCCTCCTCCTCTCCTCCCAAGATAATAACCATCCCACATTTTAGTGCTGCAACAAAACCAGCCACCCAGGACTTCATCGTATTCACTAGGCTTCATACTGACAGGACGAGAAAGCACAGATCCTCTTGCTGTTGGAGTGAAAAGAGAATTTTATTTAATTGCTGGAACACGAGGCTTGTGACGTAGTTGCGCATTTCTGGCTCCCTCGGAGGATGGGCAGTGGCGGGTACCCACATGTACAGATACCGGCTTGCACATTAGGGAGGATGTTTATGCAGCCCAAGACTAGGGACTCAGCTGAAATGGGAAAAAATCTTGCTGCAGATTTCCTCTGTGATTTTGGCCACATCACTTTGTCTGTCTGTGACTCATTCCTCCAGCTGCAAAGAGAGCAGTAAACGCACCGCCGGCGGCGACGAGAAGCAGCGTATGCAACGAGTGTCGAGGACTCGATGACCACGGTGACAGGGAGTGTTAAAGAGTTATTCCTCTCCCTGCTTAACTTGTCCCCAGACCTCCAAGCAGCATCACTGCCATCCTCCGGGACACACCAGCGGTGCTGAGGTCCTCGCCGAGCCCTGCCTGCACCCCGCACGGCGCGGATTGGGCTGGGTAGGCTCTGCCGCGGCTGCCCGCGCTCCTGCATCTGGCTTTAAACCTGCGCGGCCGGAGGTGAACACGGCGGGCTCCGTCTCAGCACCCTGCGCTCTCTATATCCCTGAAATGGGAGCCTTGCTCTGAGAAGCACGGATTAATTTAGCCAAGGAGATGAAAGTTTAGTGGTCAACTAATTATAGACGATCAGAACCAGGTCAAATTTGTAACAGGCATACAGACTACAGTCCTTACCCCATAATTTAAAAACAGGTGATGCCTCCAAGAGAAAGTAATTATGAGGAACTGTCGTGGTTTTACCCCAGCCGGCAGCTAAGCACCACGCAGCCACTCACTCGCTCCCCCCCCCCATCGGGTTGGGGGAGAGAATTGGAAAAGTTAAAGTGAGAAAACTCGTGGGTTGAGATAAAGACAGTTTAATAGGTAAAGCAAAAGCCGCGCGCACAAGCAAAGCAAAGCAAGGAATTCATTCACCACTCCCCATGGGCAGGCAGGTGTTCAGCCATCTCCAGGGAAGCAGGGCCCTGTCACGTGTAACGGTTACTTGGGAAGACAAACACCATCACTCCAAACGCCACCGCCCCCCCCTTCTCTTCCCCCCAAGCTCCTTATAAACTGAGCATGACGTCATATGGTATGGAATATCCCTTTGGTCAGTTTGGGTCACCTGTCCTGTCTGTGTCTCCTCCCAACTTCTTGCGCACCCCCAGCCATCCCGCTGGCAGGGCAGTGCAAGAAGCAGAAAAGGCCTTGGCCCTGTGTAAACACTGCTCAACAATAAGTCCATAGAACAAAAACATCTCTATATTATCAACACTGTCTCCAGCACAAATCCAAAACATATCCTCACACTAGCTACTATGAAGAAAATCAACCCTCTCAGCTAAAACCAGGACAGGAACAAATAATGAACAAGGAAAAAGTGGCAGTTTAAGAAAAGAGCACACCTTCCCTTGACGTTACAAAAGTTACCATAGCTTTACGGTAACTAAACAATATTTGTTCCTTTAAAATATCCTGATTGAGGGGAGCTCTACAGATAGACAATTTCAGTAATTTGTTCATAGGGAGTCTGCGAGTACCTGTGCAAATGCATAAAAAAGGGAAGACGAGGCTCTAAAGGGAGCTGGAAGAGGCAGTGAAAAATCTATGACTCAACACTATCGAGAAGGATAATTTGGATAAAAATGTTATGAGAACAAAAGAAATCCTAAAATTGTTATAGATCTTTTATCAGATGAAGATAAAGATATATGTAATATTCCTGCACAAAAAATCCCCAGCAGTATCCAATAAATATTTATCTTCTGTATTCTGAAAGAAACTAGGTGGCATATTAGTATCCTATGAGATTAATACATTATTCTACTTTATTCTACCTTAACAACAGAAGTTATTGAATATCCTTTATTAGAGATAAATATTTCTAAATCAGGACACCTAGATAATGCTTAAAAGGTTTCTAAAAGCTCTCTGAAGACCTGTCTAGATAATTAATGTCAAATTTTAATAAAATTTGGGAAAAAATTGGGAAAACTGAGAACGGCTTGCAAACTGTAAGGGAAACATCGTTCCAGTAGCACCTTTAAAGTATAAATGGGAGAGCAAGGAGAAAGGGAGAGGGAGAGGCAGGGTATCTGCAGCCTGTACCCTAGGCCACTGGCCCAGCGCTGGGGAGAGGGATGCGAGGCGGAGGCAGAGTTGCGCAGGGCTGGGTTATTATTGTACTGAGCAGGGTACAGAGGAGAGATTACAGATACCATGATGTTGTCTTTGTGTCTGAAGCCATTTAGAGGAGGGAGAATTGCAAATGCGCTTTTGTCTGGAACAGTGCCCATCACTAAACTGGCTAAATCATACCCGGTCACTGGGGCTGATGTTTCTTGCATTGCAAACTCACTAACTGATAGACCTCAAAGCATTTTCAAGAACCAGGAATAGTCAACACAATGTCTGCTATGTCAAGAGGTTTCATAGAGGTGCATTCCTGACCTGCTGCTCTCCCATACTCCAGCAGCAATCCAGAAGGGGACCTAAATTCAGTGCCTGCAGTTTTCTCAGCAACCACTGCCTGGTAGGCTGGTAAATAATGAAGAAGTTGGTGTATTTACACAGATAAATTTTGGTTACACTGACAGAGAAAAGACTGTGCTCCGGAGAACAATTTTTTTGATCAGCACAGTGGGAGCATGAACACACACAGTGCAAGAACGATGGGCTGCCAGAGTGCTGCTGTGACCAGAAGGAAAGCGTGGTCTTTGCTGCACAGGCATGATCCTGCCGAGCAGGTGTCCTCGCCGGGTGATCCTGCATGTCTCTGTGCAAGATACTGGCCAGACCCACAATTATTGGGACATGTGGGCAGCTGAAAAGCCGGCAATTTTTCTGCCAGAGTAGCTCTTCAGAAAAGCTCTCCTTGTTTCAAGATGTTCTTAAGCTGAATTTGAAGATGGCAGATCTTTTCAAGCATTGCATGTTCTGAGCCAGAGGGAGAAGCAGTCTGTGTCCTGGGAAGGACATAGACACAGCAACAAGTTGGGATTTTGGTTCTCTATTACCAAGCAAAGCCTAAACAGCCCACGTCAATGTGCACAGTCTGCTGGCTGGAGAGCGGCCCATGCACAAGCACCTCTGGGGACTGCCAGAAATTTGATGTCACATCTTCTTTCATTATTAAGACTTCCTCTGGTTATTGAGACTGGCCGCTTCTCAAGCCACTCAGGGGTCTTTACCCTTCCATGTGACCCTGTTCTTCTCCCAGCCAACCTTCTCACAGGTATCTGACCTTGCACGTTCCCTCATAAACTGGGATGTCTGGACGTGGACCCACTGGTTAAACCAAAGATAAATACAGGTAAATAGATTACCCTCGGTTTCACTGCCTAGCCTGAAACTCCAAACATGTGAGATTAACTCTTGCCTACCTCAGCTCCACTGTTTGGGTTGAATCCATAGTGACCATCCCCTCTCTCTGCTCAAAGTTTCTTAGGTAGCATATGGCCACGTAAGAGGCAGAGGTTGTGGACTCAGGCATGAGAAAGAAGATGGTCCTCTCCTCATTTTTCCATGATGCTGGGAACAGCTTATGCTAACGGAGCAAGACCTGGACACTTGAAAAGGCTGCATGTAGAGATATGCTAATGTGCTTGCACAGAAAAGAGAAGCCCTCAAGTTTCCTAAGCACCGGGAGGGGTGCAAGGAAATCATCTCCGTGTGTGTTTATGTCTGTGTGTGCGCGGCACTGCCGAAGATGCATTGCTCTCTTTCACGTATGTGAACACTTCCTATTTCTTTTGATACTTGCTCTTGTCAAGCTCCCAATATGGTTTTCTCCCTTTGAATGCAGTTTCCCTGCTCCCTCCTGGGTATGAGGGCTGACTTATCTACCTGTTACATCTGCTTCTCCAGGCAGAGAGATAAACACAGGCCTAGGAAAAAAGCTTTGTCAGCTTTTGATGGAAAGATTAAATGCAAGTGGTTACTGCACCTAAGGCAGCACCATTGCCCAACACGTGAATCTCAGTAAACAACACAAATCCCTCTGTTTCAGATGCTCTAGTAGAGTGAGAAATGTGTCCCACTTAACTGTGGCAATCGGTCTGACCCCCGGGGAGCCGAAGATCAGTCAGCCATAATGCTCCTTATTCTCTTGCCATAAGTATTGTTTGCACGGCGTCTCCTCTCTCAGCAGTTGCTCAGAAAGTTACCTCCTCTCTGGGGCTACAGAGGAGCAGCCAGTTGGTCCAAGCTATCTCGCCGTGTGGCTGTGATGGGAAAGAGAAGAGTAGTATAAAGCCAGAGAGGACCAAGGCATTGCAAAGAGCAGGTTCAGCTTCTCCATCCAGTGACAGGTGAAACCAAGTTCGAATAGGTAAATGAAAAAGCACCTTAACAGGAAATCTCCCTCCATCCTGGAACAGGGCTGGTGAGATTTACCCTGGCAACTGTGAAGCGATAGCATCGGTCACAACTACAGACCTGCCAGCTCTGCCATTGGCCGAGTTCTGCTTTCCACTGCACAGACTCTTTCTTATATGGTACTGTGGATCAGGACTGGCGTGATTACACCATGCCTTGGATACCACAGCTGGCAGCAGAAATGCAGAAATTTAGCAGCCTGGCTCTGCAGGTCCTGGGTGAACCCTCACTCAGCAACATCTACCTCGTACGAACAAACTTATTACAGCGGCTGAGGCTGGACCTTCCTCTGCCACCCAGCCCAGTGCCTCTAACTGTGTGGTGGAGAGATATTTGGTCACAGTTCCCCCATCCCCCTGCAACTGCATCCAGACTTGAGCTATAATCTTTTGGTGGTGCGTGTGAAGGCGATCAGCAAGCAGGTAACACACGCCTACATCCTTGGATTTGGTGATGATGTTTCCCAAGGCAAGTGCATCACTGGGGAGCTGGAAGGACACGAAGAAAGGAAAAACTGAAACAAACCTCCCATGAAATGTTGCTCAGAGTGAAAGTGTCCTGGGCTTTTGCAGTATTCACTGACACCGCTTTGAGAGCAGCTGTGGCTGATTTGAGTCTGCGGAGGTCAGCTTGCTGCTCAGAGAGGAAAAATATCATCCTTAGGTACCAGTGTCTGTGCATTTGTGCTTTAAGATGCACACTTACAAAATGGGATGTGTTATGCCACTGCAAGTACCCAGGAATGCATAAAACAGTAATGAAAGAGGAATACCTTATTTTCCCATCTACTCCAAACCTACCAGTCTTTGACCCAAACTGGTGTAAACAATAGCATGGGGCTAGCATCAGAGAGCAGCCTGCCAACGTATCTTGAGCATTCATTTGACTCAGTCCTTCTAAGTGGCTCAGAGATGCACAGAAACATATACGCTCTGGACTTCAAGAAATAGCTTTGCCAAGAACCCAGCAAGCCACGGTGAAGTGGCTTCAGGCTTCAGCTGAAGATCTCCCATGCCCCTTGCTGGAGAAACAGTGCAATAACAGGGCTCCGGACAACACAAACTGTGAAAACAGTAAAGCGGAGAAGAAAAGCCAAGTACTTAATGAATCTACATCCCCGTGGATAAAAAGGTTGCCCCAAACTCATGTCCAGCAGTAAAAATTAACAAATAGACCCATACGACTTTAAATGTAAAATAGCACGGGCCTGCCATATTTTGGCACTGTATGTTTGATGAAATACAGTGCATATTCTCCTGTTTTTAAAACCAGAATGAGCCCTTCAGAGACTGTGGTACGTGGGAAATGATATTAGATGCTAATATGGCAAAGAGGAAGACGGCATAGAAATTACTGTGTTGTAGTATAAAGATTAATTTATAATTAATCATAAACTTAATTATACAAACCAAAATTAACTTCAAAATAACTAGCCATTTAGTGGGCAGGTATCTTACTAGCCCACACTGGGCTCTGCCCTGCCACAGGCTGTTTCCATTGCTTGAGTTAGCAAGCTCCAGGCCAGCTCAGGAACCTCCATTTGGCACCATGTGTAGCGCTGTGACTGCAGCATGGAGATGCCCAAACCTCCTGAGCAGCTCTTGCATAGAGACGATGAACAGCAGAAGAAGAGTAGACAACTTAAAAAGTGATTTTGATTCGCTGCAGTTATGTAGAAAAAGTTAATGCTACATTAACACGAGCCAGCTGCCACGTGGGCAGTCGCAGCTCTGCAACTGCCACCGGGAAGGCTTTGCCGTTGGTTGGGGCATCAGCAGTGCTGGGTGGAAAGGGGCTTCGCAGGGTTCCGCGTTGCCATGCGACGTGATATTTGTATTTCCACACCCCTCCCTCTCCTGTCAATGCTTTTCTTTCCCCTCTCCTTTGCTCTGCATTGTTCTCTCTCTGGTACAGGCTCAGTCCCAAAATACCTTCCTGACAATTCCTCTCGCTCTGGCTTGGCTTCCATCCTCAGGGAGACAGCTTCCTTGGAAATGAGCTTGGGTAGGAAAATCATGGAAAGACGCATGTTTAGACACACAACTTTGTTCACAAATCAGTTTGCACCTGCTGATTCGCCAAAGGTAAGAGAAACCATGCTGTCCTTTGCGGGAGGAATACTACACTTGATGTGCTTCAGGTGAAGGAGGAGCTCCAGGGAAAGCCTTGCAAGATCCTGCTCTGAAGCTGCTGTTCTGCCTGCATAGTCTTCAGAAAGCCCGAAGAAAGTCCAGTTTTGTTTAAAAATCTTTTTTTTCTTTTTTTTTTGGCAGACACGATTATTGCTGTTTGTCACTTAATGTGTTCCTAATGGAGCATAAAGTGAGTGGACTCATCTTTTAACATTTCATTTCCTCCTTTATGCTTTATGCTTTGTCTATTGGTAGTGACGGCAGCTGAGTGGCCCAGAGGGACTTGTTAATGAAATTTCTGTAGCAGCATAAACCAAAATTGGTTTTAATCTAGGTCCTGCATAAACAAATGGCTAATTTTCTGACATCCTTTGTTTTAATTCTTAATTTTTCGAAGTTAAAAGAAGCAGCTGCCATGTATTTCTGACAGCTGCAAGGCAAAAAAAGGTTTTTACTCTCAAAAGAAAGTTCTGCATTGTATGAGAAATTACCACATTTTCTAGTTTAATCCAATGATAAAAAAACTTAAATAATGAAATAAATAATAAAACCTTGTCTCTGGAATAAGTATGTCAAGTAAGAAATTGGAAAGGAGAAAACATGTTTTAAAATGGCACAGAAAACCAGCTAGATGCAAAGGAAATAACCAGAAAGGAAATGCTTAGAAACTGCCAGAGATGTCTCCTGCATAAACTGTTTTAGATCAGTACATGTCGATCTTGAGAGAGGGACGCTTCCAGGGATGGGGCATCCACAACTTCTTTGGGCAACCTGTTCCAGTGCCTCACCTCCCTCACAGTGAAGAGGTTTTTTTCCTTGTATGTAATCCAAATCTACCCTCCCTTAGTTTAAACGAGTTACCCCTTGCCCTGTCACTAGAGGCCCTGGTAAAAAGCCTCTCTCCGTCTTTCCAAGCCCCCTTTAAGTACTGAAAGGCGGCAGTAAGGTCTCTGGAGCAAAGGGCATGGAGCAATGGAAGTTACAAGGTGATTACACCTGCTTTTTTGTAAAATAAATCCAAAACCAGGCTGTTTTCTTGTTCACATTTCAGCACTGCTGAGCCAGCTGAGCCTCCCGACGCCGTCCCCCGGCACAAGGGTGCCCGACCGCGCGTGGCTCCAGGGGCACCTCCGGGTGCTGATGGGGTTTGGGCACCCTGTACAGCCCTAAGGTCAGTCGAGGCTTTGCCTCCTCTGCACGTCCCTCCTCGCAGCCTGCACCCGGCGGGGCAGGGTGCAAGCCCAGGGACACCCGGCAGAGGGAAGAGTCTCGCCGCCCGTGGCAGCGCCCGGCTCCGCGGACGCGCGGGGGCGCAGACCGAGCCTCGCCCGCGGCCGCCGCGGCTGGAGGGCGGAGGGGGACGGACGGATGGACGCGGCAGCCATCCGGAGGCAACGGTGCAGCAGCGGAATACGCGACAGGAAAATGCCGGCGGTAAGGAAAGTTAGGAAAATACAGAAAATCCCCCGTCCGCCCTGTCTGGAGAGAGAATGAGCAACGGCGACAGCGTGGGTTTTGCTGGGAAGGAGCCAGCCCGGCGGGAAGGAGCTGGGATAGATGGAGCGTCCTCACGGGTGGCCCGCTGGCGATGCCTCCACGTGAAAAAGTCGTGGTTAATGAAACCAACAGGTATCTCAGGATCTTTCCCTGGGCCCTGGCTCCGCGGCGCGGATGGAGCTGGGTTTCTGGCCCGGGCGGGCGGCCTTCGGTTCGGCGACGCTGGGGAGCCAACGCGGCAAGCAACGCGGGTGCGCAAGAAAGGTGTTCAAAGCCTTTGGCGCTGGCCAGTTTGGAAAAAACCAATGTGAAGCCAATAGAAGCTTATACCTGGCAAGGGTTTGTGGGTCAGCTTGGGTGTTTTCTCAATTCTGCTTTAAGTATGAAAGACGCGCACACAAACAAGGGAAGTTGCCTAAATGCTGGGGAAACAATGAAAGGGAATACACACAATGTACTGCCATATTCACAAAGTAAATTAGGAAAAAAAAAACCCCAAACCCTTCAATTTATTTTTTCCTCCTAGTGGAAAGACTAGTTATAAAAAAATGAGGCAAACAATTTTCAGATGAGTCTGGATGAAACTGATAGTGGAAATTTAAAATAAAAGAAAATCATAGTAGTCGGAAAATCCACTGAATCTGCCCCATACTTTTAAGACATTTCTTTGCCCACATGTTGTTACAACTGATCAAAACATGAAAATCCATTTGGGTGAAATTTTTTAAAGCATTGAAGCTGTTTTAATTTCAAAACAGAAAAAAAAAAATAAAAACCCAACGCTTTTACTGATTTCATCTTCAGTTTGTATCTATTTTTATTGAAATAGTTACTAAAAGCACTTACAACACTTTCTATTAGCCAAACAGCCTTTTCTTTGATAAGCAAGTCATTAAGAATGTTACTAGCTACAAGAAAATAGCATTCAGCCTTTAGGGGAAACTCAAGCTTTCACTTGGCAAAACCATGATATTTTAGCCCCCCCAAAATTCATTTAAAAAAATCAAGTTGGAATTTTCCTCCTCCTGATGCAATGCGAAGCACACCTAAAAATGAAGCTCGCATGCTAAAAAAGATAATGAGAAAAGAATCTTTTCTCATTTTTTTCAAAAAATGTATTTTTTGAAGTATCTTATCCATGCAAGTCTTATCCATGGAAACACTGTTCTCAGCTCAGCAGGACTTTTTTGATGAAGTTCTTCACCTTGAATAGGTTCTGTATTTTAGTGTTTGTACTTTATCAAAAGAAGTTTATTTTGCTTTAAAAATACCCTGCATCGTAGTCATTGTTATTTTATTAGTCGTTATTACTTATCTTAATGGAAGATGTAGAGACTGTAAGATGACCCAGGTGCTACTCAAACGCAGAACACAAAAAGTTGGTTCTTGCCCTAAACACACTGCCATTAGGCAGGAGCACTGGCAGCCTGCAGAGTTCGGGGGAGGAAAAAAAAAACGCTAATCACTGAGCAGCCAGAATTAGCTTTAAAATCATGACATTTAAAGCAATAATAAAAAGGTGGCTGCCTTTTATTTATTACTAGCTTAGGAATCTTTAACTATTTTGTACATAAGTTCCGCCTTTCTGCAACCTCTTAGCCAGAGAACAAGAAAGCACTATTTTTAAAATGAAAGCTGAGAAACCCATGTAATCAGAAGCTTTAAGGAAAATACCAAGCGTCATGAGAGCTGGCAACACTGTAGTTCCCTACCACTGTTTTTCTTCAGATTCTGTCTTTAATGGAAAATTAAAGGCTGTTTTCTCTTTGCATTCTTCAATACTATAGTTAAGTGCAATGTGTTGCCCTTTAAATGAATGCTCTTTTTACAAAGCAATTTGATTATCTTCAATCATGCTATTATCAACAGCTGAGATTAGTAAAATATCAAAGGTTTGTAATTATATCAAATTTTCTTCTCATTACAGACAATAACGTCTGGACAGATATTTTGCTTTTTGCTTATTATTAGCTTCCAGTCACGATCATTTTCAGACTCTGATGCATTAGAACAACATGAAATGGTTTGGACTGCAAAAAAACAGGTGACAAACTTCTTGCTACAAAAATTTTATTTTTTGTTTTCTCTAGGACCTTAAAACCTTGTGGAAGTATTTATTTGATGTAGATGAATTTGGTTACTTTAAATAAAAAAATCAGAGCTACACTTGATCTACATGTCCCTAGTTTGGACAAGAGAATCCTGAGATTTATAGATCATGTTCTCATGATGTAGTGCCCGTAACATAATACGCCGGTGCAGCAGTGAATGGCGGAGGCTCCGCCTGTGAAAATGTGCTGGAACTATTTGCTTTGGAGCTCTCTGCTCTGGTCGTGCAGTTGAATTAACTTATTTTAATAAAATAGCCTGTTAGGGATAACATGCAGCCAATAGATAACCGTAGCACAGACGGTAACATACCATGTTAGCATTTCTGGAAGTGCAACACTCCTGCCTCCCCCAATAAAATGAGATATTATTAAATGATGTGTGCAGGAGGCGTTCAGTCTGGCTGTCTTAAACTGTAAGAGCTGCCTGACAAGGGCCATCCTCTCACAATACAGCAAGCAGCAAAGGGGGTCCCCCAGCCTTCCCAAAAGCAGCAGGGAGTAGCAGCAACTCCCTGGTAAGAAGAGTGGGTAGAGGGTTCAGCAAAGGACGATGAGGAACAAAACCTACTACATGTACTGCAAGACTTGGGCCGGAGCGACGACAACCTCTCGCAAATTGTGTCCCCTGCTCAGGAGCTCAGCCTCAAAGGTACTGCGGTAGATAAACAACTAGTAATGAACTGATAAATATCCTCGGGAGAGGATATGCAGCTGAGCAAACGATGCAGCAGCATCTGGAACTCTCCCCGTGCCACAGCTGATGCCGTGGGTCTCGGGAGGGAGCTGAAAGCGCTCCCAGCTCTCTTCCCAGTGACATGCTGGTCCCATGGGACAGAGGAGCAGAGGGTCCTACCACTTGGGGTGCAGTGGGAGGGAAGCAAATGTCAGCTCAGTGGGCTGTCAAACGGCACCCAGCACCGAGCCGGACCTGTGGTCAGGCATGGGGACTGAGTCCGGGCAGTCGGTGGCCGAGCGGGTCAGGCAGGGTGCCGCTACACCAGCTGCATGGAAGGAGCCGCCACCGGAGCAGCTGGGATATGCACTCAAATTCAGCGTATCCTGAACAGATGAAACCCACGTAGCTGTGTATAAGAGAAGAATTACTTGCTCTCCAGCTTAGAAGCCAATGCAAGGAGTTTGTACCCCTGGGGTAGTGCGTATTATCAGCATTAAAGAAACCTGGTAACTCAGGACTGATGACATCTTAATCAATCCAGAATAGCATGGTTTATATTAATAATGTACCCATTAACTAGATTAAGAACTGGTTCCTTTCAGATCTGAAATCTAAATTGTTGGTGGACAATCCCCAGTGTGTGGCAGGACTTTCTAAGAAGGCGTATTTGTATCTAACCCATTCAGTATTTTAATCCTTGACCAGAAATTTAAATATAAAATTACTGCTGATAAATTTCACAGGTGACATCAAGATTAGCAAACTAGGGAAGCAGAGGTGTTGCACTATCTGATCTGAGCGTGCTTGATGTGAGAAGCACAGGCCCCGTTCCCAGAAAGATGTTTTGCAGGCAGTGCCATGCACGGTGGTGCAGGCACAGGCCATTCCCACGGAGTGATGGAACATCCCCTGGGTATCAGCAGCTCTGGAAAGGGTAAAAGGACAAACAGTTCACGGGGAACTTGCAGCGTCATGATATGACAAAATACTAGGGCAATCATGAAAGCATAGCTGTAAAGAAGAAATTTGTGTATATATGTGTATTTTTGGTTAGGCGGATCATAGATTGCCAGGAGCAGCTCAGGCTACTATATTTTAAAAGGGTTGTCGAAAAACTGAGCAGGGTTCACAGGAAAATGAGGAAAACAATATAAGGACTGGCAAAAATGTCTTTTGTTCAGAGGTTTAAAGTGATCAATTTGTTAACTTATCCAGAAAGAAATATTTTGAGTTGACTAGACTACAGCGTAGATATATCTTCCCAAGAAGAAAATACCAAGAATGTATCAAAGTATAAAGAAAAGCATAAAAAGAACCAGTGGCTAGAAGGTAGATGCAGCCAAATTCATACAGAGAATTCAAGCCCACATTCATAATGAGCAGGGTGAGGACAAAGGGAAAGAGAAATTCTTTATCTCTTGATTTCTTCAGATCAGAACTCAGTGTTGTTCTTAAAGACAGCTTTATAGTTAAACACAAGTTATTTGGCTCAAGTCAGGGTAGCTGCTTGTGATATACAGAAGTGCGCATTCCTATGGACTGCCAAAACATGTGATGGATGCCTAGAAACAAACCACTGAGTTTTGAAGTGCTTGTGAGCAGAGACATTCCTCACTTTCCAGTCCTTGGGCCAGCTACAGAGAGACCATTTCATATGGAAAAGCAGTTCTGATTATTCATTAAAAACACACCAGTGCAAATTCTCAAACCCCAGTGTTTGAAAAAGGCACTATTTGTATGTGCTTCGTCTAGTCCAAAAGATTTCAGGACTGGTCTTGGGCAGGTTATCTAATCTCTGGGTTTCTGACCACGGTTTGAGCGCTCGCTCCTGCTGTCGTCCCCGCAGCTGGAGACACAGGCGCCGATCTGGGTAAAAGGCAATCCACATGCATGCACCAATACTACGATAACTAAGCAGCTTTCTTCTTTTTTTGGTGGATTATTTTTAACCCAGTTCAGCTCTCTGCTCCAGTTCATGGCCTGCAAACAGCTTTGTCAGCACAGCCGGGGCTGGGCAGCCACGGCAGCACCGACCCGCCACAGAGCAGGAAATCTTAAAGCCAGCACTGCCTTGGAGGCGCGGATGCCGAGGCTGATCCAGTGGCTTGCTGTGGCCATGGGAAAGGTCCTGCTATCCTCCCCTTCCCCAACAGTGCGGTCCCACCACCTCCTCTTTGCTGGTGTTGGCACTTGCACGGTGGCTAGCTCTCTGCCGGGTTAGCCAGCCAGCTCGGAGAGGGCAGCAGCACCAGCCTAAGGGACCGTGCCTGCTGGAGTGGCTCTACCCACCTGCTGCATCACGGCATCTTTCTCATCCAGCCATACCCTCAAATTCCCATAAAGCTCTACAGCATTCCCAGGGAGGACTCGCTGGCTCTGTACACTGATCTAAACCTCAGGTAGGATCATTCCACCCTCCCCACTGTCCCTCCTCTCTCATTAGCATCAGAGCTGCTGTGGCCAGGGGGTGTGCAGGCTCGGGTTAGCTCTCAAGACGGGCTCGGCAGCTGGTGGCATGACTGCCAAGGCCCAGAGAAGACAAAAAAGGAGAGAAGGTTGCACCCAGAAGTTTCTTGCTTTCCAATTGAACTCAGCAATGTTTATCTGCCTCCTTGGGGGATGGTTCATCAGGCTTAATCCAGTGACATCCATAAAATTCAGGGAGAGCACTGCATTGCTAAGCTTTCATATTCTTCCACTGATAACGGAGAAAGACTCATATAAGACGATGAGGAAAAAGACACAGCACTGCTGGGTAAAGGTCATCGCCACTTCTATTGTACAGCAGAAATAAACACAAGCTGCAGCTCTGCACAGTTAGGCGTTCTTCAAAGAGCTCTTCCCCCGCGCCTCTTTCGGGGCCTGTCCCACCCTGCTACAGTCATTTGTAACTATGGGTTTCTGGCCGAGTTTCCTTCTCAGTCATGTAATTTCCTTTTTCTTTTCTTTTGTGGGATGTTTTCAGATTTTCAAAGGGAAAAAATCTATATTCCAATTCACCATCCAACAACCCATCAGTATGGAAGAGAAATGTCCCTAATTTTGGTGTGGCTTCTTAGCAGTGTTTTTAATGCTAAAAGCCGGTTAAGACTTAACAGCCAACTAACTTCACGCTGATTGAGAGCATCAGTGCAATGGTCCTGCAGATTTGAATCCTTTCTGTGTGCAGGAAAGGTGTTGTCTGGTAATGGCAGGAGGATTTTCCTTTCAGCTTGCAGCCGAGCAACCTTTCCTGGAGGAAAAGGCAGTCTGGCCACAAGCAGTTCATTCCTTGAAGCCTGGGAAGCAGACACCAGCCTCTGGATATTGATGTGGTTATGTAGGATGTTGACAATCTTAAACGAGAGAGAATTCAGTAACATGATGGACGTTGTGCACGTCAGCTTGCAGAAGAACCCGGACGCTTTTCTGCCTTTCCTTGGGGACCCTCTTGGAGACAGCCAGGCACCCCCAGGGGAGGCAGCCCCCCACCAGCCCACCTCCAGCATGGGTCCTGACTTCCCCCCTCTTTGCAGCGTTGTGCTTCAGCCACCGAACGTTTTTTGGGAATGACATGCTCATTGAGCAAAATACATCCAGTCGCTTCTGCTGCAGGGGTTGGACTTTGCCCCTGACAGAGGTACCTGCCGACTCCCAGCATCTCGAGCTCTGAAGACCATTTAAGTGTAGTTGTTGACAAGCTGGATTCTGTTTTATCCACTTTTGCACACATTATTTTCTGTACCATTGGCTAAAAGCTCAGCGTCAGTAGAAAAACGCTTTTGCCTCTCTGGGAGACTATCCAGCATTTTGTGGAGAAACAGATTTGACAGTCTAATACTGGAAAGTCGACACCTAATTACCTCATTCCTAACTGATGTTGCCGTTTGTAAAGTTTTTTCTGACAGCCCGGCAGACAGAGGGGAACTGCTGTGGGTGATGGAGTGGGGGGCTGAACACTAGGCAAGCCCTGCAAGGAAAAAGCGCTGAAGCACTCTAAAAGAAAAAAATAATCCTATGCCTTCTTAATCCTATGTCTTCTTAATAAGTGAGGGGGCAGTTTGCTGAGGAAGGGGGAGTCTTTCAAAGCCCCGAAGGTAAGATTTTTGCAGAGAGAATACAAGTTTGCACTGTGTTCCTTCTGTAACTAGTTTCTAGACAGAAAAGACACAAAATCTTCTTCACAGGGATTTTATCGCCTATTAAATGTATAGAGACAACAGGCACACATTAAGACAAGGCAACTCTCTCCCAATAAATTAGCATGCCCGTGTTTGCAAGGAGACATAATAGCTGTTATTTATATTGTACTTACGTATTTAATTTTCTTTATAAATAAAAGCTTTATGCCTCCCTTTGAGCCTGCTCTTACAGCCTTAGACTACAACAGCTACAACAAAACTATTACTCCAAATTAACATGGCATTCAGCGTGCATTTGTATTACTTCCATGATTTTTATTGGTTTTTTAATTATTATTTTTTCTCTCGGTTTGTTCATCAATCATATTTACAAGCCCATTGTCGTACTTGCTGCCAGTTCAGTGTTCTCACGCATTTCAGCACACAGAAACGGCAAACTAGGGCAGCTCTATTAGGATCTCTAATATTTCTGAGGAGTCTGAAGGTGCTGACAGCTTATGGTATGTCTTTCCCAGGCAAGCGCAAGTGCCTCAAAGTCCATCTATCTGTGATTACTGGAAGGGGTAAAATTACACAGCACGCTTACCCTCCGAGTAGGAATCCTGTCCCAAGAGCTTAGAAGCGGGGAACAAAAAGCGTACCACAGCTGGAGATCTGACAAATGATACTCATTTGAACTTCCAAATAATCATCTGTGCCACACCAGCTGCCTTTGCAAAACGAGCTTGTTTGGAACCCAAGTTGATTACCTTCCTCGCTGTTTTGCCAGACGTAATTATCTTTTGCCGATTTAAGTAAGTAATGTATCAAGACCTGACCCTGAAGTCCCGCCACCTCCCAAACTCTCAGTGACGGCAGCAGAAGGAGCTCAAGGACGGCAGAAGTGGGCCTCTAACTTGTTTGGGCTACCGTCCTCTTTTACTTGTGCCCTCACTGATTTTTCTCATCCTGTCCTTTTATAGCAGGCACCTCAGGGTGGAGGATATTAGGAAATAATTTTCTTTCTTGGGACTGCAGAAAGAGGTATTTCTCAGGGCTGCAGAAAAAAGGAAGTAGTTCCAAGTATCCAAGCATGCACATTGTCACCACAGCCCTGTTTGCATACAAGCCCATTGTCAACCAAAGGAACTGGAAAATTATGGCTATTTATCCATCCTTCTCTTTACCCCCTGCTGTGCCTCTTTTGGCAAAGCAGCTAAACAGTTTGCATTGTTTCAAATTTAATGCTTGCAGATGGTTTTATTTAGAATTTGTTTTATTGGTGAGACATGCTTCCTCTGTTTATTAAATTATGCCTACTTTTTGTCATCCGTCATGTTGCCTGTAATTTCTGCACAGAGCTCAGGGGTAGGGTTTGTTGTTGTTGCTGTTGGGTGGGTTGGTTTTTTGGGGGGGTAATTTAAAACACGACCAAGCCATGAGCGCCAGGGAAACACGGCGTCTTCGCATCCACTTTTTGCTCGCAGAAGGGCATGACGCTCCAAACGGGCGACAAGAGGCTCGCACCGGCGGGGTCCTGCCGCTGGGAGAGGGGCTCGCCCCGGGGCGACTCAGACTCTTCCCCTGGCCGGTGGAGGAGCCCCGGGGCAGGTCTCACCGCCGTCCCCCAGAGGCGGGCGGCCCCGAGGGCGCGGGCGGGCGGCTCGGTCCCGCTCCGCGGGGCGCCGCGGTCGCTGCCGGGTGGCGGCAGGTGGTGGCCGCGCCAGCGCCCGGGGGGGAGCCCAGCGGCTCCGTCGGGCCGGGCCCCCTCGGCCGGCGGCTCCCCCCGCCCTGTGCCCGAGGGCCGCCCGGGCGGTTTTTGTCCTTAAGAGCCCCCCCGAGCCCCTGCCCGGCGGCGGGCGCAGATCGCCGCCGGCTCCGCGCTGAACTCGCAGGCTCCGGAGCAGGAGGTGGGAACCGGGGGCGGTTTGGGTTTGCTCGGCGTTTTCTGTCTTTTCCCTGCTTTGTGCGGCTTTTTGGGTTTGTTTTTTATTATTTTTTCCCCCTCCTCTCTTTCCACCCCGGGTTATTTGGAGGGAAGGCGGGAGCGCCGTGGCCCCGGGAGAGCCCTGGCTGGCCGGGCCGAGCCGGGCCGGGCGGGCCGGCGGCGCCTCCCCCCGGTTCGGGGGGTCCCCGGGCTCGGCCCCCGAACGCCCCTCTCTTCCGTTCTCCATGTCATTTCCTGTGCTAATAAGATGGTGGTCACGGCCGGGAGGGAGGGAGCCGCCGTCGCCGCCTCCGCCGAGCCCGGCCCGGCCCCGGGACCCGTCCTCGCCTGGGACTAGCCAGCGGGGCCGGCGGGGAGGGAGGGCGCAGCCAGCCGGGCTCTCCCCCCCCCCCCCCTCCCCTCCCCGGGCGGAGCGGGCCCCCCGACGCCGAGGCGGGCCCCCCGCGCCCGCAGCGCCGAGGTGAGTCAGCCCCGCTGGTAGCCAAGGTGGCCACGAAAATGGCTGCGTGAGCGCGGGGGCGGGGGGAGAACCCGGCCCAGCCCGGGGGTGAGGGGGGTTAGGGGGGGTCCGGCTTAGCGGTGCCCAGCTGAAGGGTGCCCGCAGCGGGCGGGGCGACGGCGGCGACCCGCGGGCACAGGTAGCGGCACCCCCCCACACACACCCCTCCTTTCCCCTACGGGGCGGGCGGCGCTGGGCCCGGCCCGTCCCCGCCGCTCCCCGCCGCGCCGCGGCTGCGCCCGCCCTTCCCCTCGTCGTGTCGTGTCGTTCTCCCCCCCCGCCTCTCCTCCCCGCTTCTCGCTCCATCCCTCCCTCTCGTCTGCGCGGCCGTTAGCGGGGCCGGCGAGTGACACGGCCGGCGGCCAATCGGCGGTGGGGGCGGGTGGGCGCGCGCCACATTGGAACGCGGGGGCGGGGCGGAACGGGGCGCTCCCCGGGGGTGGCGGTGGCGGGAGCCGGCGGGACGCGGCACCGACGGGTCGCGGTGTCGCAGCTGGGTGCTTGTTCGGCGGGGCCGGACGATATTATCGCGGGGTTCCCGACGCTCCGGGCTTCGCCGCGCCCCGCTCCGCCGCTGCAGCGGCGGAGCGGGGCGCGGCGAAGCCCGGAGCGTCGGGAACCCCGCGGTTGCTGCAACCCTGCTTTGCGGGCATCATGCCTGCAACATCTCTCGGGTCCATTGCGGAGTGCAACGGCAGAGTTGCCCTTGCACCGCTTAGCCAGGATACTTCATTGACTTATGTGGAAAAACTTCACCAAATGCGTATTTTTTTGGCCTTTTTCCCTCTATTATTTTTTTTTTAAGTTATTGAATCTGCCGCCTTTGCAAATGCTTCAGAAAAGCATGAAATATATATATATTTATTATGTTATTTAAACCCAATTTCTATAGTCCCTGGTGTATTCCAAGTGGAAAAGGAAGATGCCTCCAGTGTCCCACTTCTCATCCCTTAAAAAAAAAGAAAAAAAAAAAGCTGGCCTGTGGGCAAAACTGTTGGCTCGATGTTTCTTCCTCTTTTTCCAATGATTAATGCTTCTCATTAGTGGGAGGAGAACTGGCAGAACCAGCTTAAAAAGAAAAAAAAAACAAAAAAACAAACGAAAACCAACCTGACCATAAGAAAGGATTGTTTTCCAGCACTGCAGGTGTGCACAGTGTTTTGTTGAGCAGTCAAGGAGCCCCAACCTCAAATATCCAGCAGCCCCCCCCTCCCCCGATCCGGTCCTGCTGGCAAGGTTTAACTGCTGGTGGGACCAGTGGAGCGTGAGCACGCTGCCTGGGTTGGGCTGCGTGTCCCCTAAATTTCCCTTTGTGCAATCACCAAGATTATAAGCAATGAAAGTGGAAAGGGAAATGACTCTATCAACTTTCTAACGTATTGTGTATAAACCCCACAATAGACGCGCATCCCTGATGAGGACGGTGCATTTTTTTTTTTTTCAAGTGCAGGCTGCAATCGGAAACGAAAGTATTCAGATGATGCGTATTTGCTTCTTGCAAGGGGTGCTTCGACCAAAGGTGCTCCTGCTCTAAAAATAATAGTTTAGCGCAGGGCTGAGCGACGTAGGGCTCTCGAATCACGTGCAGTCTGCAAAGAGTTGAAGTGTCGGGGCTGTTGGTGTGGCCAGCGGAAGGACTGTGTTAGCAAAGGAAAGGCTGGTTAGCTGGAACCACTCACTGGGGAGGATTTGAGGTAGCCATGGGACATACTGAAGGTTGCGCTGGCTCTTGGCAAGATGCTGAGTTGACTGTTCCCACTGCGGTGTGGAGTAGCAGGATCAGGAGAAGCCACTGTCCCCTCCTGCCTGGGAGTCGTGTCAAAAGCTGCTGCTCCTCCTGTCTGTCTGTGCGGGATGCGAGGGAGGTCCTGCAGCCCCCTGCTCAGTGCTGGTTTTGATGCGCACCTTGCTGGTTTCGGGAGAGTGGCCTGTTGCCCCTCTAGCATCTTTGTGGACCGTGTGTGAAGACCAGACTGTCTGGGCCAGTTTTTGGGGGACTCTCTCATCGTGAGCCTTACTGGTCGCTGGTAGCAATTACTTGTGCTTTTTTGACAATTTAAGGAGGAAGATTATTGTGAGGGTAATACCTGATTTTAAACAATAAGGACAAAAGCAAGGACTTGTCTGAAACCTTATTTTTGATGTGCTGAGACAAGGTCGGTCTTAGTGGGATAGGGCTGGGGCAGGTTGTTTGCTCGTATTCCTTGCTGGATGCTCAAAATGGGTAAGGTTGTGACCATGACTGCTGCAAGAGGAGCCTGACGCAGGAGGGCTCCTCCGCTGCAGCAGGCTGGCTTTGCGATCGGGGGGCCATGAGCGTTGCGGTGAGTGGAAGTTGCCGCCCTGAGTCAGGAATTGCAGTGAAGTATGTATATTGAGGAGAAAAACGACAAGTCCAGGCAAGAGAGGTCTTTGGTCTTTTTATAAAAGTACCACGTACACTTTATCCTTCTGTTGGTTGTTTTTCTTTTTTTTTTGTACTATTCTTTTTTCTTTTCATAACTTCTGTCTCATGCTGGTTGATTCCCAAGCAAAGCTGTGGTTTTTTATTATTTCCCCCCCCACCCCATGTCCATTTATGCAAGAAAAGCACGTGCTTTTACCTATCTCTTTATTCTTAAAGTTGCTGTTAGCAGGGCCTCTCTCTTGCTGGTTTGGCTGTAAGTGCTACTAACCATTTCCAGAGCTTTAAAATACTGCCTAATATTCATGACATTTTGGAGTAGCATATTTAAAATGGTTATTGCCAATCTGGTGTTGTTGGCATGTGTGTGAAAATTTCTGTGGAGAAACTAAACATAGTCCCAAATACAAAATGCTTTTGTTGTTGGTTTTGTTTGTTTATTTGACAAATAATAATAATGTAGGTTAACTGGGGGACCTCCAGAAGGAAGAAATAAGATGCTAAAACTTGATCTGAAGATGCAAGGCCGGGTAGCTGTGAGAAGTAATGGCTCTTGTTCCCGGTGCTGTGAGTGCAGGTGGGAACTTTTGATGCCTGTTTTGTGTTGGGAACGTGTATCCGAGACCTATGAACAACCGGCTTTCCTAAGAAAGCCAAAACAAGGAAACATCACTTTTATCCTTCCATTTGGATTGCAGCTTTCTGGCATTTTAAGAAATCTGGAGTCGGTTGGACGTGCATCTGGGTATGCTTGACATACCTTCTTGCATCAGCGTTGAGTTCTCTGATCTGGGCTCCCACCTGAGCACAGGTCCTTCGGACCCAGGGCTGGGAGCTGCTTGAGGCACAGGTGTACCTGGTGAAGGGGGGTCGGCACGTGCAATGTCCGCTGGCGTTGAGCAAGTGGCAGAATTCCTCCCGGCCTGCTGCGGGATGCTAGCTTGGCTGCTCCGCGTCTCGCCCCTGGTTGTCATGCTTGTGGCGTGTTTCATTGCAAGTGCTCCTACACAGTGCTCCTGCCTGGAGCTCTCTTGTAGAGGGTGAACTTTCTTGGACCAGAGCTCCTGTGCAGCTGCAGACGGCTTTAGTGCCTCCTCTTGCACTGACCTCTCTGCAGTAGTGGAGCAAAGAAAGCTTTAATTTCTCAGGCTCTTCTGTTCTCCCCACGACCTCTTTTCTGCTACTGAAGGTGTTTTTAAATAAAGCCTCTAGAGCAATGGCCCTTCTAAAGCTGCATAGTGAAATGTTGCTTTTCAGGAATCCCTGCTAGTTAAACTTGCCCATGCGAGTGGATTCCAGTAGCAGTCCAATCTCCCAAAGAAAAAGCAGAGAGGACAGGGTGAGAGACAGGTTCATGTCACCCTGCCTGGCATCTTCAGAAAGAAGGCGAGGGAAAAGCGCTTCAGAAAGGAAGTTTTCAGGTAAGACTGATGAGTGATGGAAACTACAGAGCAGTCGTGTGGCTTCTTTGGAGGGTTAGAGCAGCCAAGGTGGATAGAGAAGACACCCGGTGGGGAGGGCAACACAAGCATCCCATGTTAGAGAAGTTTTTCTTTAAAATGCCCACTGTGTGATAGGCACTATGTCACTAATAGAAAAGACCAGGAGGATTGAGAGCAAGGAGGGAAAAAAGCAGAGGTGAAGGGGGTAAATTTTGACCTGACGTCTAGAATCACAGTTACCATGTGGGTTTTTAGAGGTCTAGTCACTGTCCTCACCACTTAGGCTTCAGACCTCAGCTAGAATCAGCAAAGGTGGTACTAGCACTGGCATTTTTCCTCCTTCCATCCCAAACTCTGCACATAATTGCAAGAACCTATGTTTCTGCTGAGAGACAGTCAAGCAATTAAAAATATTGACACTTAAAGCTTTGCTGTTGTGCTTCCCGCTCATTGGTATGTTTGTGCGAGCAGGATAGCTTGTATCCTTGAGAGCTGTTGTCCAAAGGCCTCCTCTCTCTGCAAGGCAGAGAGGCAGCACTCTGGCATTTCAGACTCGGAACAATTTCTCTGCAGTCAGAAGGTAAAAACATTATACATATAATTTAAGGTTTAAGCTGCAGAAACTGGCAGCCTCCAGAGAGAGATCAGTAATGCGTACTGCAGAAGACCGTTTCAGTGCAGTCCCTCGGTCACAGGCAGCCATCAATAAGGGGCCCATCAGAAGGGTACCATAAGCAAAGTCGTCCAATTTGAGCGCGCTCTGATAAATGGCTTCGTTTCTCTGGCCCCTTTCTTCTCTCCTCCTTAGGCTTTGGCTTTTCAGCAAGGCTAGTTTTACTTCGGCTGTAGTGACTCGTCCTGGAGGAGGGACTGCCGTTCTGAAATCAGAGTTGGCGCCGAGCCCTGCCGGGGCCAGCGCTCCCGGCGGCTCATCTGGACTGCCTGTGCCGCTGTCGGCGGGGGGCTGGCTTTTGCCGGTGGAGGCTTGACCGTGGGTACTGGGGGTGATGTATGAGGACAGAGCGGTGAAAGTGCATGGGAGGTGATGTGGGGGATTATCTTGTGCGGTGGCTCTAGAATTGCTTTAATTAGCTACCTCTGAGAGCCAGCGGTGCTCCTGCCTTGCACAGTGGGGAGCCAATGCGCTGAGCATCCTTTGCCGGTCCCCGAACCAGGTTGTCCCAGGGGAGTGCTGGCTCCAGGCTCCTGAGCATGGCTCAGGGCACCGGCCGTGGGCACGCAGCTCCCGCGCCCCCCACAAACACCCTTTTAGAGTATTGAAGGCTGGTATTTGGAGCTGATGTTGGTCAGCTACATCAACTGTTTTCAGGCTGATAACCAATGTGAAATATTGTCCAATACATTCCTTTTCAGTACAACAAAGCTTTATTTTGAAAATGTATCATAATACGCTGAGCGGAATTAAATGTGGACCTTCAGCTGCGGACTCAAACAGCTGAGCAGACTAAGTGTACATAGCATCTTCCTTGAAAGACATGGTTGAGTTTGATTGGGATTACCTTTCCACTCCTAGCGTGTTCCTCTTCACACCTTTCATGTGGATAAATCTTGACTTTCTCGTGTCTGCATATATCGGGGAGGGGGGGTTGCTGTTGTGGGGTTTTTTAAATTTCTTTTGTTCTGAAGCTGCTGGAGTAATTCATGTGGTCTGCTGCTTTCTTTAAATTGGAGACTTTTTGCTCGGAAAGGCTAATGCGAATGTTAAATACGCCACAGTGTGCAGAATTCAGACCTTGTATCCCTTCAGAGGAAATTAATGAAAACACTTGGAAACTGACTGCAGGAAAAATCAATACTGATGACATATGAACATACTTTTGTGAACAATAAAATAGGTTCTAGAGTTGCATGTGTACACACCTAGATATGCAGATTGTCTTTTTTGAGCTCAAATGAGATCAATCAGCTTTTGAAGAATAGAAGCTTTTTAATTACTGACTCTCTCTTCACTTTGTGATTGGGAAGAGAACTTTCTTATGTATGGTATGTGTGTAAGATGCTTTGTTCCTTGAGAAATTTTTCCTAAATCATATAGTGAAGGACCGCTGGCTGGTGGCAGCAGTACCTGACCCTCAGTGCAGAATCCCACCAGCTAACGCTGTGTTGCTGTTGCCAAGGCAGTACCTACAGAGAGGTGTATCCACTTACTGCGTCTCCTGGACGTGTTGAGAGCTAGCACCAACTAAATCAGATGCTAACATACCCTCTTTAGGTCTGATGGACTTAACTGGTGGTTGGTTGGGTTTTTTTTAACTAGGTGTCATTCTGTAGTCAGACGTTGAAATGTTGCTTTTGAATTCTCTTGGGGTAGTGGGTGAACTTTTGTAGTCCCTCAGTGACTTGCATACATGAAGTCACTGTGACGTGCTCCCTCTTCTTTTTGGACTGGAATTGAATGAATTCTTGGGCTCTTTCCATGCTTCTGCTAATCGGTGTTTTAAAAATGACCATAGCGTAGAGGACCAGGTACTTCTGTGCAACCCGGTACCTTTATGTAGAAGACGCACTTGAGGAGCAGAGTTTAAAGGAATGGACCAGAAGTGCTTGGCCCCTGCTGGAAATTTTTTTGAAGTTAGCTGCCTTAGGACATACAGGGTCTGAACACCTCTCTCTCTGTATGGAAGGGAATGTGCAGATCAAATGGTGGTGGTGGTGAATTCAGCACATGGATATCTGATTTCTTGGCAGATCTGACAGTATCTGGACCGCTGCCTGCCCCAAGGAAAAGGGGGTCGGTGTGACCCATGCTCAGCCAGTACTCATCCAAGCGGTGTAACATGAGTCCCTAACCTGTAGACAGATTTACCAGCCCTGAATAATGTCTGTTGTACTGTGAGATCTTATCTCCCTAATGGCCTGCAAGAGGGTACAAGTGAGGAGAAATAAATATGGCTCTTGCTTTTGCTTCCTCTGCATTTTGTGGAACAGTTGATTTGTTCTCATTCTGCCTGGTGTGTTGTTAGTGCTTTTAAAAGACTGAGCTAGTTTGTTAGAATTTTAGGAACAAATGAAAATATTATTTTCTCCTACCTTCTTGTTTTCCCCCCCCAAATATTCTTTCCCTTTTTGCTGAACAAGTAAAAAGAAAGGAGCTGCTTGTGTGTCCTGAAGCCCAGGTAGAGTGAAACCACTCTAACAACCATAGAGGAGCCATCATGTAACATCCTTCAACAGAAATGAACAGGCACCGACTGGACAAATGGTACCAAAGCAGAGGATTTTATCTTTATTTTGCATCTGTACCCCCAGGTCCCAATTGAATGGGGATCCCCCTGCAGTTGAGACTGCCTGCCTGGAGGTATCGGTGCTGCAGAGGCTTTACAGTTGGACCTTTGATTCCTGAAGCTTTTGAGTTGGGTGGTGGGAAGGGACATTGCTCAATAGCCAGGTGCCTGCTGGAAGTCCAGAGGCCTCTTGGAGGGGTGGGGGTTTCTCATCTGCCTTTGGGATGAAGAGCTTTAGATTGTGATTTGTAAGTAATACTGTCTGCTTGAGAAACTTTCTGTCATGTGGCTGTATCAAGGGTGAAATTGTGTTTTGTGGTTCGTGCCTTTTATGTGACAGAATTTAAGGGCAGTCTTACAAAAAACCACCAGCGTGTATAAAGGAAGACCAGTGCTCAGTTGTCACTGTTGAGCGCTTTGTTGGCTTTGTGCAGGAAAGGGGTGCTCTGGTGAAATGCACGGAGCTTTCTGACTCAGTGGGGCAGTTTGAATTTTGTGCATAGCTTGGCCGTGGCGTACAGATGTGTGTGCAAGCCTGTCTGTCCCGTCAGTCTGTCCCATCCTCTAACACCACTAGTGGAAGAAAAAGGCAGAGTACTACAGGTAATCTCTTCTTTTAAAAAAGAAAAAAGAAAAAGCTGGAACTTCTAGAAGAGTGTTGAGTGAAAGGCCGTCTTGTTAAAAGATGGATGTGCTCTCCAGAGGGTCTAATTTAGACACTGAGGAAATATATGTGGAGCTGATTGCTGGCCGGGTGCCAGTCACTGAAGGGCACCGGAGGCTGAAATGCCAGGCAGCACTGGTAGTGCTGGCACTTCAGCCTGTGACGGTTGGGTTGCATGAATTATCTCTCTGCCTTCCAGCTAATTTTATCCTGTTGATTTTTCATGAATCATTTCCCATCTCTGTGGGTTAGAAATTAAAGTGGAAGTTTGCTAGCCAGAATAGCCACATCTGCTATTTAGAAAGTAGTGTCTGGGGTTTGCTTCCTGCCCACCCCCACGCCTTCCCTTTCCCTTTTTACGTCCGTCAGTGTTCAAGTACGTGAATCCCTGGTGTCGCTCACCCACGGAAATTTTTAGGCTGGCCAGGCTGCACAAGTGCAGGGGTCCTCTGGATGCGTGTGAGCTCGCGGTGGGCGGCTGGGCGAGTGCCGAGTGCGATGTGGCAGGTCCCAGGCGTGCGGCGAGGCTGGCAGGACCTGACCGGGGTGTCCTGAATTTCCTGTGCGTGCCTTACGAAACATCAAAGGTGCTCCAGTGTCTTTTCCCTCTCCCAGCACAGCAAAAAAGCAGGAGTGCTGCGGTGGCCCAGCCTGCTGCCTGCCTACCAAGCACTTCCTCACTCCAGCCTTTTTGTCCATGGATGAGAGGAGAAGGTCATCTGGGCAGTAAATTCACCTCTCTGCTTTCTATAAAATCATCTGCGTGATGAAAAACTTAACTTTTTCAGACTCAGACACAACTTCTCTTTGTTGAGCTGTGTGTGCTTGATTGCCGTCAAGGCTGCCATCTGGGCCAGCAGCAAGGAAAGGATAAGTTGGGTATCCAGAAGTTGAGCCCTATAAGTAGGAATTCAGGGACACGCGTAGGAATTGCATGGGTCCTGTGGGCAAGCAAAGTTTTGCTGGCATCTGCACTTTGGAAAAAGCACGTTCCCTTGAAACAAAGTGAGCACTAGATAAAGAAGAGAGTCTCTAGCTTACTCATTTTTAATTGGTCTTGGTGGATCACAGCAAGTCCAGGAGACTGGAAGAGTGATTGTCTTGGGATGGTTCTGAAAATCACCGAGTGGATGGCCCAGGAAATGATAAGTTGGGTAGTGTCCTGGGTAAATATAAAGTAATTCATGCTTGAAACTTGATGTTACAGAAAATGTCTTGTACTTCTCAAACAGGTCTGATTTTGTTCTTTGCCAAGCTTACTGTTGGTTTAAAGAAAGATCTGTAGATGTGATATACTTAGGTATATATAAGGCAGTTAACTCAGTGCATGAGAATCCAATTAATATCTGATGCCAAAGAATATCAATAAAATACAAGTGGCTTAGGAAGTGAGGGTAGTGATTGATAGAGAGTCAGCATCCGATAAATAAACTGAAGTGGCAGTATAAACAGTAAGGAGGATGAAGGATACCCTAAGCTAAAGGACAGTATTAGCACACTAATAAATCAACTGTTCATGGATTAACTTTAAGATTAATGTAGAAAATGTTTTTTCAGCATCAAAAGATCAAGGCTCTGGCACTGCTGCTTTAGACTAGCAGAGCAAATAATCCAGCTCTTTTAAGCTAGACCTTGATCATTTTAGGGAAGAGTCTCTGCAACACGATATGGGGAGACTACATTTTCAAAGTAGTAGGCTCGATGACCCTTCCCTTCAAATGAGGGGAAGGGAAAAGCCAATTCTGCCTGACACTTACTCAGTGATGCAGAAGAAAACGTGACTCACCACTGGCAAAATGTGTAGATGAAAAAAGTTTCGTGAATTGTAGCTATTGATAGGGGCAGGATGGAGTAATGCAGTTTGTTTGGTAAATGGAGCCGTTGAAACAAAATCATTTTCACGCAGACAAAAGGAGAGTTATGAACCTGGAAGGGCATGTCCCGAACGTGATCTGCGAAGTGGGGCTGTCCCCCGAGCAGTCCCGTGTGAGAACGTGGGGGTCAGAATGGGCAGGCAGCTCCAGGGAGCTTTCTGTGCCAGGTCCTAGCTGGAAAAGACGACCGTGATTTTGGACACACAAACAGGAGGGTAATGAATCAGGGTGAGGACGTAGTTTTATGTCTGTAACCCTCAGATTTACTTCAGACTCATTCTGGTTGGTTTTTTGGTGCCAGCATCTTGAGGTAATGTAGAGAAAATTGGAAGAGTTACACAGAAGAATGACGAAAATTGTTGGAAAACTGAGAAGGTACTGCAAGGGTACACATCCAAGGCTCTGCTATGTATGTGTTTTTATTCAGTGCTTAGCACTATGGCTTTCCAAACACCTTTCAGTGGTGCCTTAAGGAACAAGGCTTACATCTGCCACTGGGTTGTACTTTTATTCTGTCCTTGGGGAGAAGAACGTTGGTGGAATAGCATCTTGTTTTATTACTGAGGTTTTGTGTCTGTTTGTTTTAACTTTATAAATGTAGGTATATATTTATGTTGAAGAAGCCAAAGGCAAAGAAGTGCAACTGGCAGTCCTGACCAAAGATGGTGAGGTTTGTTACAGCCATTAACCTGGGAAGCAATTCTTTCCATTTTCTCAAAGCAGCGTCCCAACGTGCCGGGTATTTCAGCCTTTCCTGCTGGGTTGCAGGACCCTTTGAAGGAACTGCTGACTGGTGCCCACAACTAGAGAGTTCACATATAGCTTGTCTACGATGGGGATTAACAGTTGGAATGAACTTCTGATGAAGTGTTGGCTTCTCTTCCCTGTGCTAGACTGGGATGCAAATTTTGTCCTGTTTGTAGGCTAAAGGTAAGGACATGTGACGTACAGGGGATCAGTCAGGTTGACCTAATTCTCCTTTCTGCCCTTAAACTGTGAATCTGTGGGATCAATGCAGGGAGCTGAATACAGCAAAAATGAGAAGTTTCCAGTTTACAGGAATTATTTTTAATATATGTTAAAAACACAAGTCACGTATTCTTTCAGCTGCAGTAAGTAGCTGCCTTGGCTCCGTGGCATGCCACACTCTTTCAGAGGCTTCTAGGCTGCATGGGAACTTTACATTGTCAGAATCCCACTGTGTTGAGTCCTTACTCAACACTTAACGTAGAGAAGTTGCACCAAATAATAGCTGATTTCCAGAGGCTTGTGCTGATCCATGACACTAACTTTCTACTCTGAGATCAACAAAGGGCAAGTGCTCCCAACTGACCGTAATACAGAATTTTGTGACAAATCTTGTAAAGTCAGCAGCATTTTCCACCTTCGCTGGAAGCCACCATAAGACAAACTTAAGAATGGTTCAGGGTTTGTTTCAGAGGTTCTTTTCCTTCTTCCCCCTCTGAAACATGTCTGTCATGAAGTAGATCATGGCAGGTTTTGATGGCATGTTTTGCCAGCAAACCATGCAAGAGTGACAGTGGGAACGCATCTCACATCCACTTAAAATGACAGGAGGAATTCCATGTTGGCACATGGGAATTTCCCTGTCCCCAGCCTGTCTGCAGTCGGGATGACACCGGGAACTTGGTGTTGTGGCACCCTGATGCTGTTTGTCGTGTTGGTTGCTGGTCTTGAACAAGTCATTGAAACCGCTGGGAACTCTCAGCCCACCCTGCTGTGAAATGGATTTAAGTCTTGTGGTTTTGAAGCTTGCTCTCCAGACTTCTTCAGAAAGCTGCAGCAAAACTGGTGGTGCTTCCAGGTATCTTTCTTGTAGTCCTGACCTTCTTCAGTGTTTTCAGAATTACAACCTCAAACTGTTTCTTGCCTTCTGGTGAATTTATGGCTACTGACTGTAGTGGAGTACTTGGCAATGATTTGAACAAGTCCTAGTCACAGCCTACGCTGCTCAAATCCTACATCATCCATGCCCTATAATTTTCACTAATTAAGTTTGAATTTGTGACTGCCCCAGCTTGTCTCCAGCTGGGCAGGCTGCATTCAGCCCTGCTCTGCAGCTGTCAGAGAAGAGCCCTGGCCTTGCATCAACCTGGGAGGCAGGTCATCAGGTCTTGCCCTGCCACCAGCCTTCACCATGCCGGGATGCTGCTCTGCTGCACTGCTGCATGGAGGACAGCTCCTCCCACAGTAACGCTGTACTTCAGAGGGGAAAGTTAAGCCAACGCTGTGGCAACTGTCAAGGCGAAAGCAATTTTCCCAGTGGAGCATGGGGTTAGTGTCTGTGGACAGTGGTACTCCTCTGAGCAAACTGGTTCTCCCTCTTATTTTGTGGGATCTCTCGGTGTTTGCATTGGCTGCAGTCATGAGCTGCGTAGCCAGCTGGTACTTCATAAAGTGACCTGAAATGGTTGGCATGGCCGAGGACCTCGGTAAGTGAATTCACCTCGGGGAAAACAGTCAGCCTGGGTCTTTCATGCCTGTTTGGGGGGAAGCTTGGAGCCTTGAATGCTGTGCTTTATTCCCCCTTCTCAGCTTGTCAGTAGCTGACTGTTCTGGCTTACTATTTCTGGTAATAATATGCAACTGTAGAAAAAGCATATGAATTCAAGTCCATCTTTCACCATGGGCCCGCACTTTAAAATGTGGTACAAGCTACGCAAGATCTTTCTTAAAAGAAGAGGGGATGACCTCCAGAAGGCTGGCAGTGAGAAACTGAGTGAAGGAGCTGTGTGCTGAGGAGGGGATGGATTCCTATACGGCTATTTCACATGCAAGAATGTCCCAATCTGGGAAACGTGCCAGCAAAATGTAAAATTAAAGCTCTGTTTTGGAGGCTGATCCAGGCAGATAAGAGTCTGTGGCTGTTAACTAATAACTACAAGAGGGGCAGTGATAAAGGCGGCATACTTGAGGACAGGAATTCACAGGTTCGTTCATGCTTAACCCCATTTGGACATTTTTTTCCTGCATTAGAGATTAACAGCTCAGATGTTCTTGTGTTTTCTGCTTCCCTGATTGTGAGCAACATGGTAAAACCGCTGGAGATCTTAAAATGTATCGTGTAGAAACGTGACAGGTCCTTGCCTACTTTGTAAAGAAAATGGTAGAGGTTATGTGGCATTGCCTGTGAACCCCAGGGATGCCTCTTGGGATTTGTAGCAGTCACACTGGTATCCTGGGCATCATGCCTCATACCACGAGTGCCTTTGCTGTCCAAAGGACTTGATGTTGTGTGCCAACAGCACCTGGATCTTCACAGCATCCCTCTCACCTAGGGATTGTCCTCTCTGACATGCTGCTATGACTTTGCAGTAGGCTGTGTGCACACTGACATTGCAAGGACTGACTGATGGGCACAGGGACACGCACGTGGGAGGATGAGTACCCCCTGGGAGTACCTTCAGCAGTAACCAAGGAGTCTGCCCTGCTTATAGAGTCATAGAATGGTTTGAGTTGGAAGGGACCTCAAAGATCATCTAGTTCTAACCAACCACCCTGCCATGGGCAGGGACACCCTCCACTAGACCACGTTGCCCAAAGCCTCATCCAACCTGGCCTTAAACACTTCCAGGCATGGGGCCTCCACAACCTCTCCGGGCAACCTGTTCCAGAGTCTCACCACCCTCACAGTAAAGAATTTCTTCCTAATATCTAATCTAAATTTACCCTCTTATAGTTTAAACCCATTATCCCTTGTCCTATCACAACACTTTCTGATAAACAGTCCCTCTCCTTGCTTTGCTCCTATGCTTGCATGGTGTTTCTCCACATCACCTGAAATCTTCAGAGGATCTTCATATTTAGGTGTTAGAACAAACACAACTATAAAAATGACAAAAAAAAAAATAATGGAGTGAAAAGTGCAGAATGTGAACTATACTCTTATAGTTGTGGAAAGCTAAAGGGGGAGGAGAAGGGGCAAGAAAAACTAATGGGCAGTGAAATTAGGAAAAATTAAAAGCAGCTTTAAAAACAGCAGAAGCTAAAAGTCCTAAAAGCATATTTGTCTACTGATGCCTGGAACTGGAGAAATGTTGAATGTTTCTTTCTTGTAGCTGGCGGAAAAGCTAGATGATGGTACCAGTTACAGCAGCAGTGTAATGCTCTCTGTTTTAGCAGTAGCTTGGGAAATTACCAAACAGCAGCTACTACAGCAGTACATTCTTAAGTTTGCTGTTCTGGCTAACTTGCGTCCAGGGATTTTAAAAAGGCTGGCTGACCAGTGCGCTCTGAGCCATAAATGCTAATTTAAAAAAAAAAAAAAGTATATGTGATGAGTTAGACTGAAAAAAATGTTGTGTGTGAGTCATAAACAAGTAAGCTAGTACCAAGTCTAATGTGGGCAAACTAGAATACTAGGCTACCTGCAGTCTGATGTTGGCTTCCAGTAAAATAATGTAATAGGTGACAGGGATTGGATTGCTCATGATTTAAGGGGTGTTAATTGTAATAATCAGTCTGTACAGATTTTTTAAAAATAGGTCTTTTCTAACATGGTGTGATTTTTTTTTTCTGATGTTGCTGTAATTTTGCTTGGTAAAGGTAAAAGTGTTGGAACGTCTTGCATGTTTAATGCACTGAAGTTGTGCCACAGGTCATCGGAACAAGCAGCTAGAATGATTCGATGTGTCACACACTTTTGGAGCAGGTCCAGAGGAGGGCTACAGAAATGATCAGAGGGCTGGAGCACCTCTCCTGTGAGGACAGGCTGAGAATGTTGGGGTTGTTCAGCCTGGAGAAGAGAAGGCTCCGGGGAGACCTTATTGCAGCCTTTCAGTACTTAAAGGGGGCTTGTAAGAAAAATGGGAACAAACATTAGCAGGGCCTGTAGTGGTAGGTCAAGGGGTAATGGTTTTAAGCTAAAAGAGGGTAGATTTAGACTAGATCTAAGGAAGAAATGTTTTAGGATGAGGGTGGTGAAACACTGGAACAGATTGCCTAGAGAGCTGGTAGATGCTCCATCCCTGCCAGTGTTTAAGGCCAGGTTGGACAGGGCTCTGAGCAACCTGATCAGGTTGAAGATGTTCCTGCTTATTGCAGAGGGATTGGAACTACGTGACCTTTAAAGGTCCCTTCCAACCCAAACTATTCTATGATTCTATGAACAAACAAAAACCTGACTGTGGTGGGTTGACCCTGGTTGGGGGCCAGGTGCCCACCAGAGCCGCTCTGTCACTTCCCTCATTCACTAGATGGGGGAGAAAAAGTATAACGAAAAGCTTATGGGTCGAGATAAGGACAGGGAGAGATCATTCACTAATTATTGTCATGGGCAAACCAGACTGAACTTAAGAATTTAATCTAATTTGTTACTAAGCAAAACAGAGTAGAGGAACGAGAAATAAAATCAAAACACCTCCCCCCACCCCTCCCATCTTCCCGGGCTCAACTTCACTCCCGGCTTCAACGTCCGCCCCCCTCAGCGGGGGGACGGGGAATGGGGGTTACGGTCATCACACATTGTTTCTGCCGCTTTTTCGTCCTCAGGGGGAGAACTCCTCTCATTGATCCCCTGCTCCAGCATGGAGTCCCTCTCATGGGAGACAGTCCTTCACGAACTGCTCCAGCGTGGGTCTCTCCCACAGGGTGCAGACCTTCAGGAGCAGACTGCTCTGGCGTGGGGTCCCCCATGGGGTCACAAGTCCTGCCAGCAAACCTGCTCCAGCGTGGGCTCCTCTCTCCACAGGGGCCACAGGTCCTGCCAGGAGCCTGCTCCAGTGTGGGCTTCCCACGGGCCACAGCCTCCTTCAGGTGCCTCCACCTGCTCCAGCGTGGGGTCCTCCACGGGCTGCAGGTGGAATCTCTACACCCCCTCATCCTTCCTCCATGGGCTGCAGGGGGACAGCCTGCTTCACCATGGTCTTCACCACGGGCTGCAGGGGGATCTCTGCTCCGGCGCCTGGAGCACCTCCTTCCCCTCCTTCTGCACTGACCTTGGTGTCTGCAGAGTTTCTTACATCTTCTCACTCCTCTCTCCGGCTGCAAAAGCTCTCTCTCTAACTGTTTTTTTTTCTTCTTAAATATGTTATCACAGAGGCGCTGATTGGCTTGGCCTTGGCCAGCGGCGGGTCTGTCTTGGAGCCGGCTGGCATTGGCTCTATCAGACACAGGGGAAGCTTCTAGCTGCTTCTCACAGAAGCCACCCCTGTAGCCCCCCCGCTACCAAAACCTTGCCACACAAACCCAACACACTGACTAAATTAAAGGCCTCAGACAGTGAAAGGAGAGCCATTGCTGATAGTGTATTTCTAGTAGTGTCAACTGGGAATTGTTTTTTTTGGCTTGATGCTAATCAAGAGGTGGGTGTTGTTCTCTTCTCCCAAGTAACCAGTGATAGGTCGAGAGGAAATGGCCTCAGATTGCACCAGGGGTGGTTTAGATTGGATGTGAGGAAAAGTGTCTTCCCGGAAAGGGTTGTCAAGCATTGGAACAGGTTGAGTCACCATCCCTGGAGGTATTCAAAAGATATGTTGATGTGGCGCTTAGGAACGTGGTTTAGTGGTGGACTTGGCAGTGTTAGAATTACGGTTGGACTTGATGATCTTAAAGGCCTTTTCCAGCCTAAATGATTCTATGATTCTAAGTTGTCAGTGTCCTGGAAGAAAACACAATGCTAATTTGCATTATGTTTGTGGGCAACACAAAGTCTGGGCAAGCCACAAGTAATGAAAAGAGGCAAGTTAGTGGTGGAGTTGTGATAGCATGTATGCTGGGCGAAACAACAAGTTGTGTGAATGTCTTAAAAGCGGGCACGTAGTTGCAGAGCAGGTAGGAGGGCTGGCAAGGGGTGCGTGGTGGCCTGGGAGCTGTTGCAGGAGCTAGGGCTCTTACAGCAGCACGGAGGTTCACCAAACACAAAACCCCAGCTGCACACGGTGGCCAAAAAGTAAATGCGGTACTTGGACACAAACATGGAAATCCTGAGCAGAGGCAGGGAGGGTGTTATCTCGGTGCAAGGTGCTGCTCCCGTCAGTGCAGGAGTGCTGCGGCTGGTGCTGCGCAGGAATGTTGCTGATAACAATGAATGTTGGAGGGAGTTCAGGGAGGACTACAAGAGGGGAGGGCTGCAAAATGTGCCGCACAGTAAAATGAGGAGCTCTGTGTGTAAAATAAACACTGGATTTCTTCTTTCTTTTTTTTTTTTATTTTTTTTGTTGGAGGAATGCTGCATTTTAACCAGGAGTTCACTGAAAGAAGCGCAGCGGCCTGCCTTGCACAGGTCAGACTGCGCTGTCACAGGGTCTCTCTTGCTCCGTAACGGAGGAGTCTCCACGAGGGAAGAGTGGGAAAGGAAAAGCCATTGTTTCTGCAGAGACAGATGTCTGCATCTCTTCCTACTGAAGCCTTGGGGGTTGTGGGTGTTTTAACTCCAGGTGCCTTGTCCACCAGACTTCCAAAACGGGTGGGTTTTCTGACCGAGAGCATCAGCCCTGCAGCCAGCATCCGCCTCTCCTGCACCAGCGCAGGCCCCACAGCTAACCAGCTCTGGGGCAGCACCCCTCTCGTTTTTTAACATTTTCCCCCTCCCCCAGCTGCTGCTTTTTCCCTCCTGAGCTGCTTTACTACACACTTTTCAGGAAAGACTTTTCCTTCTCCTCAGGGAAGGGCAGGTAGCCCCTGCCTGCAGCACTGGCTGATGCACGGGGACAGGACTGGAGAGCTTCTGTCTCGCTCCAGAGAGTGCAGAGCAGAGGCTCAGCCTGCCAAAATAATCAGCCTTTCCTTGCCCTTAATATCGCTTTCCTTCTGACTGGCTGTGGTAATTCTGAAAGAAAATATATCTTGTCTTGGGCATCTTGTAAAGGCTTAAAAGTACGTGTGTTTGCATGTATGTAGTTGTACTTATGCTGAGGCTTTGCTTTCAGAGCACTGTATGAATATTAACTATTGCTTCCTTGATACAGGCTCGATAAAGGTCTTTCAGGCTGCACATTGGCATGTGAGAAGTTGGGCTGGAAAAATTAATTATTTGTCCCCTAGCACAAAGAGGAGCCACAGAGGCTGGGAATAGCATTCCTTCTTGCTGTAAACAGGGCACAAATGCAGACCAGACTTCCATGGTGCTCAGTCCCGTACAAGCACGTGTAGAATAAGAAAATCCCTGTCTAAAGGGGTTTGTGACCTCAGAACACGAATTTTGGGGTGCCCACAGTCAAGTTGCGATGGGGATGGGCTCTTCCACCAGCTCCCCTGACACAAGGGGTCTGATCAGCTGGTGAGGCCCCTCCATCAGGCGCTGTGACTATGCAGAGCGTGCCATCGGGCAGTGGACATGGAAAGGAGGATCACAGGGGACTTTGGGGGGAGCAGCTTTGAAGTCTGTCCAATCTGGTATGGTGTCTGAGAGCAGCCCGTTTGTGTGCCTTGGAGGAAGTCTTAAGACGAACGCAATGAAGAGATGAGCGGCGCTCTGCTTTATTCCTTGTCTCAAGCTGGGATGCTCTGAAGCTTAGTGGCCCTTCCAAAAATCTTAGTATTAATTAAACCAATTCTGAATTATCGTCACTTGCCTTATCAATATTTTCTCTTCAGCACCATCCCATGATGGGGGGGAGTAGGGAAGTGTTATTGTTTTGGAGCTTGCTGTCCTTGGACATTACTAAGTGGTTCCTGGCTCTTGCATTTTGCTGAGGGAGAAGCATTTTCACTACAGTGGCTTGTGTGCTGGAAGGGTGGTGGTAGCTCAGCTCTGGTCATCGAAGGGACAGGAAGATTGAGAGCATGACTTGTGCAATTTTGGTGGGGTCCTGCAGGGCACTGTAGGTACTTATCTGTTTGTCAGAGGTGTCCAGAGCACATGGAAAGCTCCATCTGCAAGGGTGTAGTAAACCATGCTCTGTTCCTAGATGGAGACTGGCATATGTTATATTTGTAGACGGATCCTATGCCATGACCTGCGTTCCACTTTCTTGTCATTCTGTCCCCAAAGACTTGCTCTGAGGTAGTGGTGCTCTGTGTTTACATAGCACATCCCACCCATCAGTCTTAAATTCCATGCGCAACATTTTTAATGGGCACTGCGGAACATATTTGAGATTCCCCGTGCTTCAGGTTGCTCCACGGTGTCTCACGCTCTTCACCTGACCTGTGACTGAACTGCTTTTTCCTCCCCGGCACGGGAAGGTGTTTCCACCTAGGTGCCCCAGCGCGATGGCAGCTCTTGGTGCCAGGAGGGAGCCTGCTCTGCTGGCTGCATCCTGGCCTGGGGGAGGAAGGCTGTGGTTCCAGGGGGAGGAGGGTTGTGATTTCCTGGCTGCTCATTTTTCTCCTCCCTTCTTTCATTCTTTTTCAGAACATGAGTGAAAACTTGAAGGACTGTTTGATCCAGACCCAGGCTTCCTTAGGGGAGATGGTGACAATAAAAAAGGAGGCCTGCTCTCCGCACCGGGACCAGGAATATGGACAGCCTTGGTACGCCGCTGAGCTTCAGTCCAATGTACTCTCACCTCCTTCTCTCCACTTGCCCCCACAGCTTAAAGTTATTTTTGAGGGATACACTTGAACCTTTCAAAGTTACTAAAACCCTCCCTTGCGAGGTCTGCCTTGAGGTGTGTGACAGGGTGGTCACCTGCTCGTGCCAGGCACATGTCTGCTACGTATCTGCTAGTTCGCCTCATGCCTTGTGGTGCTGGCATGCTTTGAGGGCTGTGCCTTGCCTCTGAGCAGCAGCGCTGCCTCTCTGCTCATGGGAGTCCCCTCTGCCACTCTCCTGCCCGGTGTGGGACATGCTAGGCATGTGCTACGTGTGGAGGTGCTCTAGCTGAAGCCGCTACCTGCTGTAGGCTTTAGCCTTAAACCTTAAGGTACTAGCTTTTGGCAGGTTGGATGGCAGGTTGAATCATTTCTCTGCTGCAGGCTGGGGGAGTAAGAGCATTGTTCAGACCCTGCTGCCTCTGCTCCTCTCTGTGTGCAGTCCCAATGTCTTGGTAGGTTAACGTCATCTTTCTGTTGTTCCCTCCCCAGCTCTGGAAGGCCTGACCCGCAGTCCATGGAGGTGGAGCCCAAGAAACTGAAAGGGAAACGAGATTTGATCATGACCAAGAGCTTTCAGCAAGTGGATTTCTGGTGTAAGTGTCTTGTGAGTGAGGGAAAAGCAATGTCGCCGCTTGTATAGACTTTGGTCTTTCCTAGTTGGTGCCCTGCTGGTTTGGGGCGGGAAGCGGGGAATAAAAAAGCCAGAGGCAAATTTGCATGCTGTCCTGAAAAGACTAACACATTTGATAGGGAAGCTGCTGCACAAAAGCAGCTTATCCGTTGTGGGGCTGTGCAGCGGCGGAGAGGTAGGTCGAAAGTGTGCTGGAAACATGAAAATGCACATGGGAAAAGCCTAAGAGTCAAAGGCTTGAATTCAGAAACTGCGAAGGGAGCATTACGCAGATGACAGCTCTTTCCCTTCCCCCATATTCTGGGAAAGAAAACTGGTGCCAGGTACATTGGCATACCTACAAAATATCAAATTGTAGTCCTAAGTCCCTGTCTGGCCACAGAGCAGGTGCCTGGGGATGCTGTTTCTCTCCCAAGCACAGAATGAAGGCTGCACGACAAGGGTGTTTGTTTTCAGAGATATTTGTTTTAGTTCCCCTCTGGTGTGTGGGCAATCAAACCTTTGGGCTAGAGGACATCTCTGCTAACCGGTGATGTGCAAGGAGCTCCCAACCTCTGTCTCTGCAGACAGTAACAGGGCCTTTCCCTGTCCATGTAGCCATTGGTGGCGAATCCGTGTAGGGCACCAGGGCTGACACACGCACAGGCGTTGGTCGGACAGGTGTGGGCTGGGGCAGAGCCCTTCTTGAGAGACGTGTGGCGAAACAAGTGAGCAGCTGGTAAAGTGTCTGGTGTGTGGAGGCTTTGGGGAAGGCCGGCAGGAGGACAGGGAGCTGGGGCGTGCTGTCCTGAGTGCTGTGCGTCCCAGGAGGTGTGCGAGCCTGTGCGGGCGTCACGTCTGCCCGACCTAACCGCTGCTCTCCTTGCACCCGCAGTCTGCGAGTCCTGCCAGGAGTACTTCGTGGATGAGTGTCCGAACCACGGCCCCCCGGTGTTCGTGTCTGACACCCCAGTGCCTGTTGGCATCCCTGACCGGGCAGCACTGACCATCCCGCCGGGAATGGAGGTGGTGAAAGAGCCCAACGGGGAGAACGACGTGCGCTGTATGAACGAGGTGATCCCCAAAGGTCACATCTTCGGGCCATACGAGGGGCAGATCTCTAGCCAGGACAAGTCCGCAGGATTCTTCTCGTGGCTGGTGAGTGATGTGTCTCCCCTACAAAGTGATGCCCCAGCCATGCAGCTCAGACCTGGGGGACTGACGGGCCTGTGGAGCCAGACCTTAGCCATCTTCCTCCTTCTCTGAATATCTTCTGCTGACCCACATGGGCAGTAGGCAAACATTGACCTGCCATAATTATTAGCTGCTTAAGGGTATAGATAAGTGAAAGAAGGCCAGGTGCCATGGCACCTGAGTTCATTTCACAGACGTAGGAATCAGAGCTTGCTTCTTCTTTCCCCCTTGCCGTGTTCTTCCATCCATCCCCGCTCAACGTCAAGGGCTCCTCCAGTACCTTTCTCTGCTCTGGTCATCATTTTGAGGACAGAGGATGGATTGTAGAGCTCTCTCGTGGGCCTGCAATACTCCCTCCCAGCCCACTTGAGCAGAGCAGGTGGCCCAAGAGGCCAGGAAAGAGGAGATCCAGTCCATCAGGAGCTGATCTACATGCAGACTCCAGTACCAAAACCCATATTTTTTTACCTTGGTACTACAGGCTTCAGTTAGCCTATGAGATAGAGATGTCACTAGATTGATGGATATTAATTATTATGAGAAATGAGATGTAGGACTTGAGTTATAGGTGGGGAAAAAATTGAGAGCTGCTGATATGAAATGCTGCTCATGCCTTTCAGTCTTTAAAATAAATGTGTGTCTCAGCCCTATCCTGAACGGGTAGTTAATCTTTTATATCTCAGGACTGTTAAAAAATTTTGTCAGCTGCATACATAGTTCTGTGTTACGGATATTTGTACATGGGAAAGTGTCTCTTAGTTCAGAGTAGCCTCCACACGCATATCTGGGGCAGCAGCCTGTAGTACTAGGGGAGCTGAGATTCATGGCGTAGTTTCATGACTTAAGGCTAGAACCAAATCAGTGATTTGAGAGTCGTAGACCTCATGTCTGGACCAGCTAGTTGACATGCAGCATCTATTCTCTTGTTCCACAGATTGTTGATAAGAACAACCGTTACAAATCTATCGATGGGACAGATGAAACCAAAGCAAACTGGATGAGGTGAGTCCAGTTCTCTTCTGCCTTCCCTTTTGGGGCTCTGTCTTCCAGAGAGAGGCCATCAAACAGTCCTTGTTATTTTGTGTGACAGAAAAACAAACCAAAATGCCACAACCCCTTCTATAAAGGGTGTGCTTGTGCTTTTTCAGTATTTATTGTGATGAGAATCCTTTGGACTCAGATTCAATGAAAGGGACTAAAACAAGGATGTGTGTATGTAGGATGGCTATTTTCTGGAATGAGGACAAGTGATAAAGACGATCCTATGTACCCACTCTTACAAACGCTGACAGGTCTCACTCCACTTTTTTAAATTTTTTTTTTTACTTTATGATCAAATATTTGCAAAATGCTTTGCATTATCCCGAAGGTAACATTTTATTTTGTTTGGGGTTTTTTGTCTTTTCCCATTTGACAGATATTGAAAGAGGTGCTTTTTTGTTTGGGGTTTTTTTTTTCCTTTTTTTTTCTGGGCTTCACTTGAAACAGTTGTCTGTGGTGGCTGTCACTGGTAGTGTCAGCTTTACTGTGTTAGGAGAAATACGGAGTGAGTTGCTGCAGCTCAGAAGGCAGAAATCATGCGTGTGCTTGCGCTCCCTCTGCCGGCCCCAGGACTAAGGGAGCAGAACCCAAACACCAGTCAGTACTGAACCAGGAGCGGGGCTGGCTCTGGTTTGTTGACTGCAGCAGTAAGGGAACATGTTTAATGATATGTATCTGCAAAATGTAGGTCGCTCTTGCAGCCTCCTGAGGCGGAGGCAAAGCACTGAAGTGCCTCGTGCGTAGGGTGAGCCACCAGAATGGGACATCGCTGCATACTGTGGCCTGTCTCACATTAGGACCAATCCTGCTTTCAGGGGTGAATTTTGGAAGCGGTTGTTGTCAAGAAAGCATTTCATGTAAGAGTAAAGCAGCATGGGAATTAACTGGTTCATTGGCCTGGATGCCTAGGATTTTCAGTTGTCACTCACTGAGGGAAGAGAGAGCGTGAAATACAGGTAGATGCAAGACTGACCTAGCTGGTCAAAGCTGATTGCACTACTTTTGCTGCATTTGAGTCTTCATGTGGATAGCAGCTGTTCTGACACTTACGTTCATAAAGTTCAGCAAAGGATCTCATTTCTCTGTAAGAATTCCAGCTGTTACACCTGCTCACTACTGGATGAGAGAAAATGCTAGACCTGGGCTGAGGCTGGAGTTGTCACTCCAAAAAGAAGCAGTGGTACAGTGGACAGATAGGTAAGGGGACATACATCTTGAAGTAAAGACTGCAAAGTTCAAAAATCAGAGCGAGATTTTTCTGCTTAGATCTGGATCTTTACATGGTCTGGATGACAGTGAAACTGGGAGAAAACACAGTTTTGTAAGGCAAAAATCCTGTGATGAACTCTTCTTCTGAGTGCCATGAACATAAGCTTGATGTCTTGGTTTAACTGAGCACTATTCATGGCCCCAGCACCAAAGAATGTACTTGCCTAAACTTGTATTTGCCGTGGTTAAGTCCCAAGACAAGTGTGGTCTGGGCCATTCGGTACAGCCATGAAAGGCTGTACAGGAGGTTACGGTTTTGTGGAAAGGGGACGTTTGCAACTCTTCTGGGGAAAGATGTATCAAAGGACCTGTGCAGGCTTACTGACCTTTTTGTTTTTACTCTTGAAAATTGCTTCTAATAGCGGTATTATCTTGAGTCTGACTGATGGTTCAAGTGGATATAGTAGTCCTCAAAAAGCTTTGGTTTTGTTTGTTAGCAGCTTTCAAAGAGAGGTGCACTTGATACCCTGTGCTAAGACATTACCTGTCACGGAGATTACCCACAGAAACCACACTTCCAGGACGCTGTAGACAGCGCTCTTTTTGTTTTTCAGATGGTGCTCTTTGCCATCACTCACAGATGGAGTGCTTTGCAAAGCAGATCTACTCACCCTCTGGGTAGGTGGGTATGGCATGGGGAGGGCAGCTTGGGCTGACTCCTCTCTCTTCTTGTAGATCTGGCTATTGTTTTTGTTGTTTGACTACCACATCTGAGTCCATTTTCATGTTCCCACTGAGGACAATGTGTACACTGCAGCACTTGCTGGTTTAATTTCAAGTGGCTGTTTACCCAGGGCAGTGGATGACAGGGAGGAAGGAGTACGAAGCGTAGCAGATGGCATGGCAATGGTAACATCCTCTTGCCCTTTCCCTCTTCAGTCACTTCAGTCGAGACAAACTCCTGATGGTGGGAGCGTGTTCTCCTGTTGGCACAAGGGTAATGCACCCTTCATCTCTGCCCAGAGTAAAGCACTGTTGTTTCCAGTACTTTATGAAACTCCATGGCTTTGACCTGCAGGGATGTGTGCAAACCTCCTCCTCTGTTTTTATTTTTCTGGGGGCTTAGAGTGACCGATTACCGTGGATCGCAGCAAACTTCAAGAGAAATAGGTGCTTTCTCAGACACAAACCATAAACTGCTGCTGCTGAGAGTTCTTGGGGCTTCTGAAGGATTGCACAGAACCAGCTGTTGTTCCTGGTTACTTCTGAGGAAAATCTCTTATTCAGTTGTTGCGGACCTTTGAAAAAAAAAAAAAAAAAGGATTTGACCAAAAAATGAAAGTAATTCAGAAATTCTAGGAAACATCCCTCTATGTGTGTATATCACTTTGCCCAGACTGAGATGCAGGATAGGAAGCACTAGCAAACTGGTGGCACCTAACCAAATTGTTGAAGTGCCTCACGTGTGGGTTTTCCAGGCTAGTTTTGGCATCTATAGTCCGTATCCCTTCTTACATGAGTATCAGAGTTCTTGGGATTTTGGCACAGTTCAAATTCATCCTTTCCCTCAGCCCACGTGAAAAGGCTGTTACAAGACTTCCTCACTTCTTTCTCCTTTGCTTTCCGCCTCCTTTCCCCTCCAAACATAGTAACAGAGGGGCCACGGGGAGCAAGACTGTTTTGTATGTCTTCCTGCGTCTCCTTGGAATAGAGATGTCTGTGATTTGATCTCCATACAATAACAGAGCTTGGAAGGGAGCTCTGCTGTGGCACTGCAATGACCTGCTCAAAGCAGGACCAACTTAGATCAGTAGATCTTTCAAGTACTGAGCTGCTGTTTCGACTTTACAGGACCTTTCAAAAATAAATATTTTAAAAAATTCAGGGTTACCATGGCTGCCTGTGTGTTCAGGGGGAGTAGAAGCCACCAGCCTATCCATAAGTCATTTTGTTGAACTTCATGAACTGATCTCCACTACCTCACACCAAGTGAAGCAAATGATCTTATGCAGACTGAAATTTATGCAGAGCAAAGGGATCCTGAAGTATTGCAGGACTGTGATCCCTGTAAAACAAAAAATTCCCCAGAGCTCTGAAGTGGTTATATGCTTGCTTCTTAGAGGCCAAGAAGAGTGGAGTCAGCTGATATCTTTGTGGGGTGATCATTGTTCACATAGTTTACAAAACTATGTAACGTATTGTTCACATAGTTTACAAAATCACATGTGTTTTTAAAGAAATAGCTGTACAGTCTTGCACTTTCAGATTGACGGGGGCTGAGGTGTGAATTTGCGGACCTGCAGCTGGGACTCCTCTGGAGCTTGCTAAAACCCACATGGCATCCCCAGAGAGGTACTTCCAAATATCAGTGACTGCTCCTAGAGGCATCCTGCATCCTAGAGGAAATGCACAAGGGTATAAAGATCTCCTGACAGTAATACTGTCTGCATTTTTATAAGGAGGAGGTTAATGTGCCTGCTGGGAACCTAACATTAATTGAATTTGTGATTAAAACTGGCCAGAACTCATTACTCTTCACGTGGTGAGTTTGCTGTTGGAATACTTAAGTTATCTTAAATAGTTTTGACCCAAGTCATGCTGGAGCAAATGAGGAGAAACCCTGAAATCTGAATATCCAGGCCTACCACAGGTTGTCCTCAGTGCACTTGATGGGATACCCTGTCTGGAAAGAGCAAAAAGGACTGTAATTCCCCATTGGTGCAGCTTGGCTAGTGACAGCAGCCATGGGTTCAGCAAAGAGGGAATGGAGGTTTCCTGACCCCACCAGTGGCTCTGAGCAGCTCCGGAGAGACTTCTGTTCTGCAGGCTCACCTGTGCCCAGGGGCACTTTGCAAAATAGCGTTACTCCTTTTCACCAGAGCAGCTTGTCAGTGGAGGAGGTTTCTACCACATGGAGGCACTGATGATACTGTGCAGTCATGGGCACCTGCAGAGAGTATACATGAAATCCAGTTTTGCTGAATGTGATAAAAATCAAACTGTAAATGTTCCCTTGCTCAATGTTCCGTGTAGCCTTTTCCTTCCTTCCAGTGTTCAGCTGGGAGAACTCCTTTTTCCTTTTAAGTTTGGGTTGGGTTTTTTTTTCCCTTGAGGTCAGTGCAGCAAGTGCTCTGCTGGCTCTCCATAATTTCATTACCATCTTCCCTAAACACTCCTTCTGTCCCTCAGTAAAGGAAGCTCCACCAAAACAGTATCTCAGGGATGCATTTACGTTTGTCCAAGTGAAATGCATCTGTGTGCTTAGCTCCCTGCTCCCCCTGTATGTGGCCTGGATTTGAGCAGGATTTCCTACTGATTTTCCAGCTTTAACCAAGGTTAACAGCTTCTGACACTCTGATAGAAGGCAGCAGTGTCAGTGAGATTCATTAAACAGTAGTGTAGCAGCACTAAGGAGAAACTAGAACATCTGACAAGAGTCACTCTGCCTTTCTGTAGGTTTTTCTTAGTCTGCAGCCCACAAGCACCTTTCACATGAGAGCACCCCAAACCACCTCTCTTCTGCTGGGCCATGGCGGTGCTGAAAGGCACCCACCTCTGATGAGGTGCCAGCAGGGCCAGCACAAACATGGGACAAGTGGGAAAAATGCTGAGACCTTTGCTTATACCAACTTTTCAGAAAGTATTTTGGGGTGGCTAAAGTCTGCCTGTGAGAGAGAGAGCATTCAGCCAAGATTTTAGCATTAAATGTAGTTTTTTGAAAGAGGAGAGTCTGAGCTGTCCCAGCCAGAGTTTCTTACCCTAACATTGCAAAGATGCTAACAGTAGGTCCCAAATTAAATGAAACCGAAGATGCAATCTCCTAGTAATACTATCTGCTATCTATTACTAGTAGATGGCATTTTTGGTTTCACATTTAATTTGAGACCATAAGCAGAAAGAAAACTAACACATGGGGAAACCAATAGGTTTTCCCTCCCATGGTGTCACATCAGAGTTAGAGTTGCTAGGTGTGCTAACCATTAAGATGTCTTATTTCTTGTATGTTGCATCTTAATATCTTTTTCAGCATTAATTTTCTAGGCTTGTAGTGACAGATTTTTGGAGTGGTTTATATTAACACTGAAGTCTTCTACCTCAGATGAGTGTTGTGTTCTCTACCATAACTCCATGCTGATGTAGATTTCGATATGAGAACTTAACCTTTTAAAATATTAAGAACTGTATGATGGGAGCACCAAAAACGTTGACCTTTTTCAAAAACTTTACCAACATCCCTGCTTTTAAATGTTTGAAGATGTGTAAAAGCAGTCTTTTGTAACGTGTAGCACTAGAATAACCATTTTGGCATTTTACTTCACTCTGGTATAATTCAAATCAAGGCATACATTAGGTTTTCCCAGCAGTTCTGCTCCTCTGTGACCTCTGATCTCTTCTGTGCTGTTCTGTGTGCTTATAAACAAGGGTCATTGCCCAGGCTGCAGATTATTCCCCGTCTGCAATCCTACCTTGTTTATGTGCAAAACTGCATATTCACGCAGTTTGTTTTCTCCTTCCCTATTGAATAGATCTGCTGCCTTTTTCCCACATGCACACATAAAAAGCCCCATTTAGGACTAATATTTTGTTTATCTTTAAAGTTTCCTTCGACTGTGGCTGGAAAAATTAACACATACACACACACCTCTTTGGACAAAACTGCTCATTCTCAAGATGATTGCCTCTTCTTAATGGGCTGAGGCTATGAGGTTTTTGTTTGAAGCTCCAGAAACTGGGAGCAGGCTCCTGTCAGCAGCAGTGACAGCAAAGGCTAGCCAGGAAAAGCAAGTGGGTGGCCTCATTCCTTTTGAGAACAATAGGAAACGGGAACCATTTCTGGGTGAAACAAGAGCTTGCTGTGAAGCAGACAAACACTGGACGTGCAGTACCCCTGGTGCTGAAGAACAGACTTTTCCTTAAGAAAAGTGAGTTGTAGAAATTGCCCTTGAGTCTAGTTGAAATCTCCTTCCCCAGAAAAAAATTCAATTTGATGTAGCCTCGGCATGACATCCTGCGAGTTTTAACAGAAAGGGTGGTGTAAAAGTTTCCATTGCGTGTTGTGCCAGGCAGAACAATAAGATATGTTTCAGGCCTCTAAATTTCCTCAAGAACCCATTTTCAAGCAATGTCACCTTAGAAGCTAATTCACCAATGTGATTGTGAGTTCTCACACTTTTTTCTGTGCACAGACTGTGGCAAGTGATGCAAGGCTGTACTGAAATTCTCATATGTAAGTCAGGGCGTCAGACGAAGTATAAAATTTCATTCTAACTGTAAAGCTGAGAAGGTTCCTTCACACTAGTGTTGCTTGATGTTTTTTTCCTTAAGCTTGAAAATTGCCTCTTAAAAACAAAACGTCTGCCTTTTTCCGGTGCAATTGAGGAAAACTGAGAGGTTGTTGCGGGTGGGGGGAGCTGGATCCCACCGAACTCCTCTACCCCAGTGCCGCACTGGCCAAGTGGTTGGACGCGGGGGGATGCTTTGCGCTGATTTCCTTTTACCCAATTGTGCTTTGTGGGATGTTCAACCCAAGGAACATGGCTGAACGAAAGAGGAAGCCCAAGTTTTCCAAGGAAGAACTGGACATTCTGGTCACTGAGGTGACCCGAAATGAAGCCATGCTGTTTGGGAGGGAGACAATGCGTCTATCCCATGCTGACAGGGACAAGATCTGGGAAAGCATAGCCAGGCAGATCACATCAGTCAGCCAGGTCCCCAGATCTGTAAAGGACGTTAAACACAGATGGGACGACATGAAGAGAAGGACCAAGGACAAACTGGCATTCATGCAGAGGTCCCTCTCCAGCCCCGGCAGCACGGGGCGGCCCTCGGCCATCGTCCTGACCGCCCACGAGAGAGCCATCGAGTCGACGCTGCATTCGTCACGCCAGATGCACGGCTTCCGGAGAGCGGATCTGGACGTGGTTGACAGCCTGTCAACAAGCTGTAAGTATCATTGCCTTAACACCTCTTTGTCTTATGTTTGCATATCTCAGTTTGACACCAGAAGAGCGTTGCGTGTTTTGAGATGCTGGGTTGCCTATCAAGCCAGGTCCTACTGTCATGTTTGGTTTCAAGACAGCCTGCTCTGGTGATCATGGAATGTTGAGATGGATTGAGGGAAAGCTTTTTCCAAGTTAAGATCATCTTCTTCATCTGTTTATCTAGTCCTTTTCCATACTGTCTTCTAAGGGTGGACATTCAGATTCCACTTTCTTAATGGGTCCTAAGTCTGAACTAATCCTGCAAGTGAGGGAACGTCTGTAGTTGAAGTGCAACTACCTCCAGTCTGTGAAAAAGTGTTTGTAAAGGATTGGGAATTCTTCATCTTGCATGCACCCCAATAAAACAGCAGTGCTGTCGAGCTGAGAACCATGTGCCAGTCTCTAATGGATCACTGCATGGTAACCATCTTCCAAGAGGGCTGTTGAGGGGGCTCAGGGATCAGTGATGTTTATGCTCTGAGTCCAGGCCACTGATGGTTTCTCACTAGTGGTCTGAAGGCTCAGCACAAGTGCTGTGAAAAAGGTAGATGATAATGGCTCCCTTCTTCACTGTTTTTTAAGAAACTACTGGTCCTGCTTTCTAAGTTAATCTTCTTGCACCACAACTCTCAGACTCCTTCCAGTGCTGAACCACAAGCTGCTTTTTGCAGGTTCTTTCCTGAGTTGCGTACATACAGTTTTCTTGTGTGGAGGTGCAACTTCTTGGTCTGTGAGCTTTTAGGGACATAAAGCAGAGGAAGAGGGGGTAACTTCTTGGGAAGTGGGCCAACTAACACTTCATGGATAGCACTGTCCTACCGCATTAGGTCTTATCTCGTATCTGAAGTAATGTTGTTAGTGGGAAAGCAAGGACAAAAATCTTTAAGAACTGACAAAATGGGACTTGGTCATTCTTTGCATCTATCTTGGAAGCCAGTTGCACTATTTCAGAGGTAAAATGAATACGGCTTGTGCAAGGAGATAGTGGGCAGTTGCAACAAGTGAAGTATCGTCTCTTCTTACACTTGATGTGCCTGTACCCATGAACTGGCACATCACAAGATATTTATCAGACTAATGAGAACTTTTGCATGGTGTTTTGCTTTGGTTTTGGTTTTGCATCAAGTATACTTGCCCAATTAATATAGGGTCCTGTTGCTGCTACACCTGACTGCCCGGTTCTCTTAGTTGTGCCAAGCCACATAGTGGCCTTGCAGTACAAACTTTGTGAGCAGCAAATACTACATCTATGCTTTTTTCAGTGCGGAGGATGTAAGAAATGATAGGGGAGCAGGGCTTTGGCATGAGAAACTAAATGTGTCAGGGTGTGCTGAGACTCGACCAAAGGCCAGGAGCCTTCGTCCCTCCAAAACGTTGGAGTGTTCTAGCTAGTTATGGTTTTGGGGAAGGGGAGTCATTGCTACTTTCTGAAATGCGTGTATCTTCTAGTAATGAACAATGCTGTGTACAGGATACCATGGCACCTTGGATTCCTCCTCGGTTGACTGGGTTCGCCTGCTTTTCAGGCCTCTTACGACTAAGCTTGTCACCCAGATGCTAACAGTGCAGCACGTGCATGTTGAGTTATGCATCAGGAGCTACAGGCTTGTCTCAACTGGGAGGCTGGGGGGAGGGGAAAACCCATTTTCCATGCACTTCTAGAGACCATGAAACAGAAGTCAAAGTTGTGAGGGATTTCACATTAATAATTCATACCTCCTCTTCTGTTTAAGCTGACGAAGATGAAGAGATGCCAGGCACTTCTCGAGAACACCGCTTCTCATCGCTGCAGAGGGCCAGTGCAGGAATCAACCATCTCTCCGGGCCCTCCTTCCTCCATACTTCTTCCTCATCAGAGCACTCGGAAGCTACCAGCCAAAGGCAGGAACTGCACCGTCCATCCCCACGTACCACCTCGTCCTGCAGACCCCCGCACCCCCGCACAAGGAGCCCACCCCTCTCCAGCTTCGATCGCCAGCTTCTCCATTCCCACACGCAGCAAACAGATCTGTTCAGGCAGTTCTGCCAGGAGCTGGTGGCTATTCATAGAGACATGGCAGACAGCATGCATGTCATCGGTCAGAGGATGGCTGACCTCACCAGCCAGGTTGGCCAGATGTGCCAGACCCTGTCAGAAATCCGCGATGGGGTCCAGGCTTTCCATAGGATACAGGATCCTGGTGTCATGCAGGGGTCTCTTCTGCAAGCAGCTTGCTCAAAACAGCCCCCTGAGCCCAGTGCAGAGTCTAACCAAAACCCCCCAAAACAGACTCCTCCTGCACGGACTACCAGGTCACGAAAGAGAAAACACCATTTTTAGTCTGCTTCATCTAAAACAAAGAAGGGTGCCCCTTCCTGAGCTGCTGCATGCTCACATGGCCTCTCCATGTGTATCAGTACTCTATGGGGAAGGTCAACAGCTGCCCCAACCCATCAATCCCCCTGCTAGCTAACAGAGCAGTATGAATTATGGCAGCTGAGTAGTAGGGCTGGTCCTCTGCAATGACAAAGAGTAATCTCACATCTTACAGAGCTTGGGATGTAGGACATCTTTCTGTTCATAGAGGTTAGGAGTTTTCACCGGCTTCCCCGTGCTTTGCACGCTCGATAAGCTAAGAGATGCAATAGGAATCATTATCTTGATCTCTTCTCGTGCCTGTGAAACGTTATTTACTGAGACATTGTACTACAGAGCTCCCTTTGCAATTAACCCACAAATTTACCCTACTACTGCCTTCCCATCATCTTCCTGTGAATTAGTATATGCACTGTGCAGAGATACATCCTTATGGCTCTAAAGACTCTTACTGCTCATTATTTTTGTGTTCAGCAATAATGGGCAACCCAGGGCTTACTGTGACTGAGGCACAGGTTCGGGGAGAGGGGTGTAAAGCAGAGCTCGTGCAGGGATGAGAAGGCATGATGCTGGGGACAGGAGGACAGGTCTAAGCACTGTGTGGTTTTAGACTGCTGAGAAGGGCTGCTGTGGCACATGCCTGGATCCTGCAGTACCACATGCACTTATATCAAAGAGTTTAATCTTTGTCTGCTCCCGTCTGAAACCCCTACCTACCTTTCACAATTGCAGTTAAAATACAATTATTTCACAATATGACAACATTTAAAGAGAACTGTATCACCTTATTTTCTTGCATGTTATAATCTTCAGTTTTGAACCACCTCACCCTCTTCAAAATGTGAGAGTCTGCATAGAAACAAGGAAGCATATAGGGCCTGCTTCTGACCTCGGGAACAGTTTGGTTTTGTATCACTGTAATTCTGTCCATTTCAGTACAGTTACTTTGCACTTAGTGTTATTCAGGGTGAGATCTGTACTGTGTTCTCCTCTTGTGAAGAGTTTACAATCTAAATTCACAGCTATATAGGTGAAAATCTTAGACATGTTGGTTTTGTACTGCTTTCTTTCCCTATACAGATGCAAGAAAGAACTGTGTTATAACATTGGAATTGCTTTAGCGCTGCGTAAGGTTTCCATGTACAACCCTGATTCTGAAACTAGGCTTTAATAATGTCACCTCAGGTGGTGATAACATATATGTGGCAGCTTTTTTACAACATGTCTGTCTTCTGCTTGATTTGCACATCTGCACCTACCGTGCTGCCCCCATGTCTGGAAAAATCTGGACCATTATCGTGTCATGCTTCAGCAGGGAAAAGGGTCGAGGTGTTACCCACGCACAGTTAGCACGCCGCTGCTCTCCAGGCTGTCCTATTGTATGTGGAGGTGGGTTGCAGGAAACTATTCAAGTTAATATGAATGCCCATCATCATGCTCTGTCTGGGCTACAGGCTTGGCCAAAAAGTTATATAAACTTCAGCGGGAGTTGAACACAGGCAGCACAGTATAGCAGAAGGATGGCTTGGTTTATGTGATCTTGAAGGATCTTCTTCAATATGTCTGGCCTGTCCTTTGAAAGTATAGTGCACTAGCTTCTCTTCTGGAAAGCTCAGTGTATGTCTGCTGCGTCAGGCATTCCTGATGTGCTTTTCCTTTTTTCTTTTTAATTGTTCTGTAATTCTAATTCAAGTAATTTATTTTTAGTGGTATGGCAAAAGGCCCTTGCTCAAGGAAGTAGAGGTCTGGCAAGGAGAGAAACCGCCTTTCTGAGGAATGAGCCATGCTGGTTTCATGCAGAAGATGTTCCTCGTAGTGCTGGTGCCAGACCAGGGCAGTACTCACTCACCTTCCTCTGAGCATGTCGTTTTACTTCTGTTGTAACCTTTGTATTCTGCAAAAGTCATGGTCTCTCTTCAGTTGAAGGGAAGACTGGGAAGTCTTGTAGAAGTGGATCTAATTTATGAATCACAGCTGAAAAAATGATTATATGTTTTAAAGGCTTTTTGAGTCAATACAGTGCTGCTGCTATATATTAGAAGTAGTATTTTATATTTTTATACTATTTGGTCCCTGCTGACGTTCTCCCATGGATAAACTGATAGGATTAGCTCCTCTGATATTGTCCAGGCGGATCCCTTTTGGGAACTCTCAGGTCTGCAGAGGAGGAGACTCCCGCACGTGCTGGGCGCTGGAGGGAGTTGGCATCACTGCCATCAGTTTGCCCACACAGACGTGTTTAGAGAGAGAACCCCGTTGTCCTGGCACAGGATGCACAGCCTTCCATGCAAACCCCCAAAAGGCTGGGCTCTGCTCAGGAGAAACCTTGTACTATAAACTACCTGATGTCTCCCCCAGTTACCTCTGTGGACTATTACAGATTGGCCCAGATCTGGGGACGTATCTCCTGCCCTGTGTAGACCCCTCGGTGGAGTGGCTTTTCTGTACTGGCTCGCAAAGGATACTTCCTCCTGCACCCATCATGTTAACTGGCTGTCGAAGTAAGTGCCCATGTGAAAGCAAACTGCTGTGCTCAACCCCAGTATCTCCATGTCTTGTACGTGCTGAAAAAAGTTCTCTCTTTAAAAGTATTTTTGTTAAGAATGCAATAAATATATAACACTTTTAACACAACCGCTGTTGAGTCTTGTGTTTCTCTCATATAATTTTTGCCTGAACTAATAACAAGCTCATCACAGATGCTGGGTCTCCTGGGGGGCACTTGGCATCGGAGAGCTGAGGCAGGGTTTGCGGGTACGACATCCCATGGTGTCTGCCGGGGCTGGTCACAGCTCTCTTGCGCGGGATCTCCTGCCCTGGCTCTGCACCTGATGTTGATTTGGGAAAGGCCAGTGGCCTTTTCCCTGGGGTGTCAGTAGAGGACCCCTGAGGCCAGCCAGAGGGTGAGCAGCGGAGGGGCCAGCGGGCAGGGGGTAGGCATGGGGCAGGCTTGGGGCAAATCTGGGGTGGGGGGGACAGACGCCTGAGCCTCCCTCCAGCTGCGGGGCTCTCCTTCCTCCTCACTGTCTCTCCTGGCTGCTCAGTTCCCCTCCTGGTGAGGAATGGGCCCAGCTGCCAAAAGCCACCTTCACATTTTTCTGGACATGCTCACTGGGCCATCCCAAAAACTTGGCAATTTGGTGTCCTGAGTGGGATGAGGCTTAGAAAAATGGGAGACGAGGATTTTTTCTTGCTGCTAGCTAGAAAGGCTATGGGAAAGGAGGCCCTGTGAAACAAGAAGCTGTGCCTCTAACAGCCATGGGGTTGGTCTAAGCCCCAGTCTAAGCACATGGGTCGTAAACGGTCTCCATTGGTGCAGTGGCTGGTCCTAAGCCTGGGCAGAGTCTGCGGTGTTCTTGAGCCTGGCTCGTCCTAGGGACTGAGCAGGACATGAAATGACCTATTTGCAGCTGGTGGCAATGCCCATCTGCAGGAACAGGAGCAGCTCTGGGTGGCTGGGTCTGCCCCAATAGCAGTCCCAACCCTGCTCTTCCTTTGGGGTCACAGTCCCTTGGGACACCCGCTGTGCAAGCAGGGCCATGCCCATCTGTGTGCAGGACTTGTGTCAGCCTGTCCTGGGCATCTAAACCAGGGTAGCCTTCTTGCCTCAATTCAGCTTGAGTGCTTGGCATCAGCAAGGGGGCTGGCCGCTTTCCAGCCTTCGCAGGAAGGGTTGCTCAGGACACGAGCGCTTCAGCCTCGGGAAGATATGTCACTGAAGGCAGACTGGTGCAGTCTCTCTCCTCTCCTTAGCAGGCAGTTTGTGCCACTACCTTGCCAAGCAGGCTGCCATTTTGTGGAGTGACTTGCTCTGTCATCAGGAAATCACCTGTCTCTAACCCGTGACGTGCAGCAGCATGAGGTATCTTAGACCGACAGGTGGATTTGGGTTTTATGCAATCCTTCGTAACCTGTGTTATTTGTGCCCCTGGGGTCACTTTTGCTGGAGCTGGGCTGGGCAGCTCTGGTTTGAAAGCGGTTCATTTTTGTGGATGATCTCACCCCCATTTACGTTACCTCAGGGAAGTGCCACAAATGTAAAGCTTCCTCTCAGAGCATAAATCAGCTACTAGCTACCAGCAGCTGTGAATAAACATGTTTGTGACTGGATTATTCCACAACTGTTAAGGGCTTTCTTCGTACCTCCTGGTGAAATTGGCAGTGCCGGTCGCTGCAGGACGCTGGATGGGAGCGGGTGGCTGGGCAGCGTGCTGCAGGGATGCAGCAGTACTGCAGCTCGCGCCCTCCAGCCTGCTCTCTCCTCCCAGCTCCCCGCCACACCAGGAGCAGCTGAAGCCACAGGACACGGGCAGCAGAGCTGAAGGACAGTCTCGGGCAGAAACTTGGAGGGGTTTACAGACAGGAGGAGAGCAAACAGGAAAAGCATGCTCATCCTTAATAAAATACTTTGTAATAAAAGTGAGCCCTGGTGGGAATAGTTAACCAGGCTCTCCCCTTCCCATGTGAAGTTGTGCTTTAGAGGTTTTTCTAAATTTCGCTGCCAAATGCAGTTTGCTGGGAATGCACCAGACCATCCTTCCACTGCCCCATGAAGTCCTCAGTGCCACTGGCTGTGGGGATGCATGTCCTGTATGTTGTATTAAGGAGCTGTGAGTGACTTGGGGGTGATAAATTTCTGCAGTTAACTGGGCTCCTTTGCAGCAGCAGCCCGATCTTGTCATTGCTCCGGCTGATGTTTGGGCGGCAAGATGCAGAGTTGCTGCAGAGGCTCTCCTCAGCTGGCACTAGGAAGCATCCTGGCATTTTGCTTGGACTGGGGAGAGCATCTTCTAGGATCTCCTGTGCTGCAGGGCATCAGACTGACAGCAGCACATTGCCTTATCTCAAGGGTTGTGTATCTCATGGCTGTCTGAATGCCTGATACACCTTTTGTGGAGTGGTCACTCACACCCAGATGTGACGGCATGAGAGTGCTAGCTGTGTTCCATTGCAGGACCTCCTGCCCACCACGCTGGTCCAGGCCTCCGTTCCTTCTCAAATACGCAAACTGGTGGTTTAAAAGTTCCTTTGTTTTGTGATCAAAAGTAAAATAAGGGTTAACGAAAGCTAATTTTCAGTTGATTTTGGCAGTGCCAGAGCCTGCTGTTTAAATAATTACTGAAGATTGTGGAGCATCCTGGGTAGCACACATTAGGAAAAATACAGCTGATTGCAGGCACATGCACAGTTGCTTAACATTAAAACCAGAATTGCTGGAGCCTCGGGCAGTCTGAGACACTGCAGACTTGTTTTCTGTGTTTTGCAGGAAGTTTCACCAAGTTTATGACCTTATGTGTGTGGGTTGGTGTGATCACATGCAGGTGGGCTTGTGTCTCTATCTGTGCATGCACATGGCTGGAGAACGGGAGAGCGTTCAAGGAAAAATTGACGGATATCTGAAGCCAAAGAAATACCTGTGAGCTATAAGGGAGTATTTGGGCAAGGGCTAGTAGCAGGAGATGTCAGACGAGCTGTATGCCACTTGCCTTCATTAATGTTACTGTGGCAGGGAGTGCTGAATAATAGAGGCAAATGGTGTAAGAGAAGAAAAAGCTTTTAGGTGCAAACTGTTCAGATCTGCTCTCGGGTCTGTACGTGCCATGACAGGGCCTCCTCCTGGTCCTGGGTGGGTGTTACGAGCTCATGTCAGTGGCAGCTGGAACCAGTATTACCAAGCCTTTTCCATGTCCTCTAGCAAGAACATGGGGAATGTGAGAGCAAATAATACGATCCTACCTATAGATCTCTGTCTTACCAAGTTGCACAGAGGACCAGTTGTTTGGAGTGTGAATTAATATGTTTCTGTTGAGCTGAAATTTAGCTGTTTTAAATCAGGAGAACAAACCCCATGCCCAGAAAGTGATCTTTCTGCCAGCACTGCCAGGAGATCCCCACAACCTGGTACTGGGCTTTCCTGAGAGTTGCAGGGCTGTTTGTAATTTTATGTCACAGCCCGCTGAACATCCAAGTGCAAACCCTTCCAGTACTGGCATGTCCTTGGTTTCCTTTTGGACAACCAGGGAATACCCCCATGCACATTAGATGTTCGTGTTTCTGCCCTGAGTATCTCAATTCTGCTTGCCCAAGAGGAGAGAAGCAATGAAATCTGGTTTCTGCTAAAAAGGAAGATGGTGGTTTTAGGAAGGAGACAGGCAGAGGGATCCTGCCATATTCCGGACGCTCCTGAGAGCAAAGGAGGAGGCCCTGGGATGTGAAGTGATGGGGAATCCAGAAGTCCCTTGTTTCCGTCACTAGGCAAAGAAATTTCTGCCCATGAGAGTCTGTGTCACCATTACTGGCAAAGATACTCCTTCAGATTGGATCTACATTGGTGTCATCCCTTTCTCAGCAGAAATGGACCCACTGGCTTGGTGTTCCCTGGGTGTCCGTGCTCGTTGTCCTGTATCTCTGGCAGTTTGCACACCATTACTTATAAGTCCATGCTTTCCAGTCTGGCTGTGTTGATGGCTCTCTCTGAAGGTCATTCTGGCTTCATCATGGTTGTTGTTCTGGTGCAAGGGGGGGCACAGGAGAGAAGTTTGTGCTTCATGCCTGCCTTGTCACCTCACCCTCAGGTATGTGATCATCTCCCGGGAGGAGAGGGAGCAGAACCTGATGGCCTTCCAGCACAGCGAGAGGATTTACTTCCGTGCCTGCCGTGACATCCACCCTGGGGAGAAGCTGCGGGTCTGGTACAGTGAGGATTACATGAAGCGGTTGCATAGTATGTCCCAAGAGACCATCAACAGAAATCTCACAAGCGGTGAGTCTCCTCCCTTTCTGCCCTCTCCCCTGATCCCCTTGGGCTGCCACATTTGTTGGACCGAGTGTGGTGGGTGAAGTAGGTGATGCACAGGCTGTGCAAGGAGAGCTGTGTTTCTAGAAGCAGAGCACCTCTGGGTGAGAGATCTGCATGGCATGGATGGATGGGTGTACAAGAAGAATAATATAACCACTGTTATGGAGATCTTGAAAGAAAGATTTGTGCTGTGTCATGTCGTGTCGTGTCATGTGTCGTGTGTGTGTGTGCTGCAAGGGCCTGATGCAAAGCCCAGGGACCACAGAGCTCCTCTGTCGCAAGACTTCCTGGCCTGAAGATTGCCAAGCTGGCGGTCCTACAGACAGGCATTAGTATTTTCTTCTGAACCTGCTGCTTTCTCTGGCTCCTGTGAGCAGCCTGTTTGAGGGAGGTTTTGTGTGCATATGAAAGAGAGATTTCCTTGGTGTGTTTGTATGTCCATTTTCCTCGCTTAATTTATCTCCTCTTTCTTCAGAAAGATAATTTGGGATCAGCGCGACATCAGCTAGAGACTCCTTAGTCTCACAACCTTAGAGTGCATGTACAACGTACAGGAGGCTCTGTACTTGTCAGACTGATTCTTCCCTGGATAAAAATTGTTATCTTAAGAGTAGCCATGCTGGAACAAACCCAGTGGTCCTTTAGGTCACTGTAATGTCAGCAATATAGGAAGCTTTAGAGGAGGGCAAAAATTCTTAATGCATCTGTTCGTCTATACAGTGCTGAGACCTGAAGTTAATTAAGGGCATTTCTTTCCAGGCCTAGCCACAGAATGGCAGGGCCTCAGAGGGGCAGCCACACTAAATATAGCTTTCTAATTAAGATTCCCGTGTATATTATTACACAGCTGCAGCTGCTGCCTTGACTTGGTAAAAGGTGTCTCCTCTCTAATCATGGGGTGGACAAGATGTCCTGAAAAAGCTGGTTATCCTCCGTCACCTTGGAGTTATTATGCACTTGCAGTGTTGCATCTTGATGGCTGTATTTGGGCAATTCCCATTTCTGAATTAACATCGGTATGAATGTGCTTTTTTGTGTTAATGAACATCACTGAGTGATTAGGTACAGGCTGCAGTGATTTTGCTGCATCCCGTGCACACATTAGTTGTCCAGATGGCTTAGTACTTTCTGAAAGTATGGCAAGAGAAAGACTGCACCCTTGGAGCAGCTGCTCTGGAGGGGCACCAAGGCTACGAGTGCCCTGCCATATAGACATGGTTTATCATGGCGTCATGGTTTGCGTGAGCTGAAATGGTAACTCACAGCCTGCTCTGGCTACCAGTGCAGTGAAGATCTGCCTCTGGGCTCCTCAGGACATGCCATAGCCTTCCACACACTCAGGTAGAAACCCATGTAGCTGTGGAGAACATCCTAGAAACCCCCTGACATCTCGGTGAGCTCATCGTATAGCAAGCCAGGCTCAGCCTGCGTTAGCAAAAGAGGTGCAGAGATGTTAAAACGGAGCATCACTTGGGCCATTGCTAGACTTGCGAGAGACATCGCAGCCTCAGCTGGGAGGGCACTGGGAAGTGGTCAGGGAGCAGCTCCAAAATCTGTTCAGTCACTTTCTATTTAAAAGATTTCAAATCCCCTGCAGATGAGCCTGTCGAGTGAAGTGACACGCTTTATTAACTCACAGAAAAATAACATGGTTCCCGGGTTTTGTTTCTGTCGGCAGTTTCCAACCCGCCTCATCAATGGGAGTTGAGACCAATAATACGAGGGACTGTTTTGTGATTTCTAGCTTTTCCATAGGGCTGAACCACTTGGTTGGTTGGGGGGAAAAATCACCGAGAAAGAAGAAGAATCCATTCTCTAAATCCCTATCTCTGCCAGTAGTCATTATAGTCTGTAACAGGGTAAATACTAGAGCAGAGACTCAAAGCTTTGCCCATAGAAATTCTCATGAATGTGTTGAAAATGAGATCTGTTGTTATGGATTCACTCAAGAAGTGGCTGGGTTTGCCAGCCAGCACCCAAACCCAGTGCAAAATCCCTGCCATTCGGGCCAGCCCTTTTTACGGTGCCTTACTCTAACTGTTTCGAGTCTTGCATCTTTTCTGCATTCTTAGCATTGCTCTCCTTAGAGAGGGAATGGTAGCTTTTGCTCCATAACTCTTATGAAAGCATGAATACACTTTAAAAGCAAACAAACCCAAAAATCAGCATAAAGCAGCGTCTTGTTTGGGAAGCCATCAATGCTTGAAGTTATTTACAAGATAGAAGAATGATGGAAATTGAGCCAAACCTATCGTCTTTTGAATTTCCAGGTAAGGAAATCTGGCTATTCCCTTTATTTTAAGCAATTAATAATTTGTATGAGGTTGCTTTTATTATTGTTTTTTTTTTTAATCACTGAATGGCCATGCTCTAGACTCCACCGGGACAAGCTAGATGTCCCATCCTTGGAGGGCATTCACCCGTTGTAGCTCAGTTGACAATGAGTACCTTGGGGTTTAAGAGTGCGAGTTATTTTTACGCCTTTACCTTTGCATTTCTGGAGCAGCCTCCAAACTGAACGAGTGTGAAGGGGCTTGCAAACTTTGTGCCATGGCGTGCACAGACGCCGGGGTTGTCATGAAACGGTCCAAATCTCTTGCTGCACTGCTGTACGCTTGATACCTTTTACCAAGTCAAAACAGGCACAGGTCTTCCAGCCAGCCAAAATGGCGCTTGGGCTCTGGGTGTTAGGTTCCACCGCGATTCAGTCATTCACCTCATAGTCTCCTTCTAGCACAGGTTGGTTATACCTTCAGATTAAACAAGCTGCCTGTAGTTTCTCTTCTCTTTAAAGTGTGTGGGTCCTACTCTGCTGTGGCTACCCAGGACTGTCTCTGTTTTTGCAGACGTGCCCATTAGCAGGGCTCCTCCTCTCGCGAGCCTCGGTTTCCACTGAGTTGTGTCAGTTCCCTGGTTTGTAATGCAATGTGCAGACCTGCAGGGATACAGCCTGCCTTTTTGTTCTTTTTTTCATTTGAGTTTTAGATTGAGGGATGTTGCTCAGTTCCCGGTGATAATCCCCACCCCTCATTTTCCTTTCCAGGAGACAAAAAGTTGCAGAGGGAAAAGTCAGAAAAGAATGTGGAAAATCAGGAGGACTCGAGGGGCCCACTCCAGCTCACCACCTTAAAGCAAGGGAAGAGCCCCTACAAGCGCAGCTGTGACGAGGGGGAATCCCACCCCCAAACAAAGAAAAAAAAGATTGACCTCATCTTCAAAGACGTCCTGGAGGCTTCCTTGGAGTCCGCCAAATTTGAAGAGAACCAGTTAGCAACAGGTACGCCGCTTTCCATCAGAAAAGCATCTAAATACCAGGCTGAAGACATCTTTGAGAGGTGTGGCAGTGCCATGCAACATGGCTCACTGAACCTCAGCAGAAACCGGAGCGAGGGGGAATGGATGGTCCCCCATGGTTCGTCTTTCAGCTCAGCCAAAGAGATGGGCATCCTTGAAGATGAGGAGGAAGAGCCCCTGTCACTCAAAGCAGACAGTCCAACCGAGCTGTCACTGGCCTCTGCACAAGGCAACTCCCATGAAATCCCCACCACCTCCTTCTGCCCCAACTGCATCCGGCTGAAGAAGAAGATCCGGGAGCTGCAGGCCGAGTTGGACATGCTGCGATCTGGGAAGTTACCTGAGCCACCCGTGCTACCGCCCCAGGTACCCGAGCTCCAAGAGTTCTCGGACCCCACAGGTAAGCCTTGCCAAGTAACAGCATTCTCCAAACCCTGCCTAAGGAGAATAGTGAGATGCCTGTGTGCTGTGTACCCATCTAAAGCGTTTTGCTCTGAGTATTCAGGTGAACACGTGGTTCCGTGGAAGGTTCGTTGTCAGGTTTTGTGACTGGGTGGGCCAGGAGCTGACACAGCTGTGGGCACAGTGGAAGACACTGTCTGGGAAAGACTCTGTATGACAACTTGCTCTATTTGTTGCCGTTGTAATCGATAATGCACTGCCAATAAAAAAGACATTCCATTGCAGACAGTTTGTTTGCTGTATTTTTGATGCATTTTCTTCCAGCGGAAGCCCCTCTGCAGTGCCTCGCATGCTACCAAGAAAGTCTGAATGACTCTGTGGTAACACTGAAATGCGCGCTCTTTGTGTATGAAATGATGTCCCACTGTGTCCCTTGTTGGAAAGTCCTCTCTGTTTCCTCCACTGCCTTAACACAACCATGTATCCCTTGCTGAAGATACGTTTTGTTTCCTCCAGGAATGTGCTGTCAAGCAGCAGCCAGGAGCCTTCACCAAAGGAGTATTTGGGTCACACCATATATTGTGCAAGTGGCCAGGATGTAGTGTCATTTCTTGCTGTCCATTGTGGCATGTTAGAGACAAAGTTCATATGCAGAAACATTGATTTATTTTCCCTTCAAAGCCATGATTCAAATTCTACCCATAGTGCATTGTGGGCAGGAGAGAGCAGGTTGTGGCCAGCTTGTCAGGCAATGCTCTGCTGTCACCAGTAGGATGCTTCTCTAGCTCAGCAACTTTGTAAATACCTTACTTTTTTTCCTTTTTTTTTTCCTTACAGCTTCAGAAAGCATCATCTCTGTTCCCACCATCATGGAGGACGATGACCAAGAGGTGGATTCTGCTGATGAATCGGTTTCCAATGACATGATTGCTGCTACAGACGAGCCTTCCAAGATGTCTTCGGCGACAGGCCGGAGGATACGACGGTTCAAGCAAGAGTGGCTTAAAAAGTTTTGGTTTCTGCGGTACTCCCCGACATTGAATGAAATGTGGTGCCACGTCTGTAGGCAGTACACAGTGCAATCCTCTCGGACTTCAGCCTTCATCATTGGCTCAAAGCAGTTCAAGATACACACAATAAAGCTTCACAGCCAGAGCAACCTCCACAAGAAGTGCCTGCAGCTTTACAAGCTCAGGATGCACCCAGAGAAGACAGAAGAGATGTGCCGAAATATGACCCTGCTCTTCAATACAGCCTACCACTTGGCCCTGGAGGGCAGGCCCTACTATGACTTTCGGCCTCTGGCAGAACTACTGAGAAAGTGTGAACTTAAGGTGGTGGATCAATACATGAATGAGGGAGACTGCCAAATCTTAATCCACCATATTGCCCGGGCTCTTCGAGAGGACCTGGTTGAACGCATCCGACAGTCTCCTTTCCTCAGCATCATTCTGGACGGGCAGAGCGATGACTTGCTTGCAGACACGGTTGCGGTTTATGTACAGTACACGAGCAGCGATGGGCCTCCGGCAACCGAATTCCTGTCTCTTCAGGAACTGGGCTTTTCTACAACAGACAGTTACCTCCAAGCATTAGACAGGGCTTTTTCCAGCCTGGGAATACGACTGCAGGATGAGAAGCCAACTATTGGCTTGGGAGTTGATGGTGCTAACATTACCGCTAGCCTGAGAGCCAACTTGTTCATGACAATCAGAAAGACCTTACCCTGGCTACTCTGCCTGCCCTTTATGGTGCACAGGCCCCATCTGGAAATTTTGGATGCAATCAGCGGAAAGGAACTGCCTTGCCTGGAGGAGCTAGAAAACAATTTGAAGCAACTGCTCAGTTTCTATCGTTACTCTCCCCGACTCATGTGCGAGTTGAGGGTCACTGCTGCCACTCTGTGCGAGGAGACCGAGTTCCTGGGGGACATTCGAGCAGTGAAGTGGATCATTGGGGAGCAGAATGTGCTCAATGCTCTAATCAAGGATTACCTTGAGGTTGTGGCCCATCTCAAAGACGTCAGTGGCCAGACCCAAAGGGCAGATGCTTCTGCGATTGCCTTGGCCCTCCTGCAGTTCCTGATGGACTACCAGTCGATTAAACTCATCTACTTCCTGCTGGATGTGATCGCTGTGCTTTCACGCCTCGCCTACGTCTTCCAAGGGGAGTACCTTCTTGTGTCACAGGTGGACGATAAAATAGAGGAGGCCATCCAGGAGATCAGCCGACTAGCAGACTCGCCTGGAGAGTACTTGCAGGAATTTGAGGAAAACTTCCGTGAAAGCTTTAATGGCATTGCTGTGAAAAACCTACGGGTGGCTGAAGCCAAATTCCAGTCGATCAGAGAAAAGATCTGCCAGAAGACCCAGGTGATCCTAGCCCAAAGGTTTGATTCCCGTAGCCGGACATTTGTGAAGGCCTGTCAGGTATTTGACCTTGCAGCTTGGCCCAGAAGCACTGATGAGCTCATGAGCTATGGGAAGGAGGATATGGTACAAATATTTGAACACCTGGAGACGGTCCCATCATTTTCCAGGGAGGTTTGCAGAGAGGGGATGGACACCCGAGGGAGTCTGCTGATGGAGTGGCGAGAACTCAAGGTGGATTATTATACCAAAAACGGTTTTAAAGACTTGCTCAGTCACATTTGTAAATACAAACAGAGATTCCCCCTCCTGAATAAAATAGTTCAGATCCTCAAAGTCCTTCCCACCTCATCGGCCTGCTGTGAGAAGGGGCGCACTGCCCTGCAGAGAGTGCGCAAAAACAACCGCTCTCGGCTCACGCTGGAGCAGCTCAGTGATCTTTTGACGATTGCTGTTAATGGGCCGCCCATTGCCAACTTCGATTGCAAAAGGGCGCTAGATAGTTGGTTCGAGGAGAAGTCGGGCAATAGTTACGCGCTGTCAGCCGAAATGCTGAGCAGGATGTCGTCTCTTGATCAGAAGCCGATGTTGCAGAGCATGGACCATGGCTCTGAGTTTTACCCCGATATTTAGGAAGGAATGCCTCAGATCAGAAAGCTGTTGAATAATTTTTTTAATCTATACTCTAAACTTTGATATATTATATAAAATATATATATTATATATATTAAGGAAAAACCCACACTGAAAATTTAAAAGTTAAGACGATGTGCGTCTGATAGAAGCTAAGCAGAATTTTAAAGATTGAGACAATGTTTAGACATTTACTGGTGTCTCCAACCATGGCAGCTGCAGTGTAGGTGGCAACATTTCATTCTTTAGAAGCATGTGCTGGGGCCATACTCTACATGTTCAAACCTAATGATCTATAAGCTAGACAACGGGTCTTTGTCAGCCTCATCCTCCCGGCGGTTTCCTTTGTATGTGTGTTGTTGGTTTGTTGGGTTGGGGTTTTTTTTTGTGTTGTTTTGTTTTGGGGTTGGTTGTTTGGGTTTTTTCCCCTCAGTTTTAATCTCTGCCTCTCTTTCCGTTGTTCAGTCCAGTTATTGAGCCATTTGAGCCTTTTGTTGACGACCGTCAGATTTCTGATTTCCGACAGAGCATCCCGTGCGTTTCTGTTGCCCCCCCCGTCTCTCCAGCTCCACCCAGTTCTCTCCACTCAAGTGGGACCTTTCTTCACTCACAGAGATTACTGGCAGGAGGGAAAGGCTGGGGGCGTGATTTTGGGGTTTTCTTCTGATTTAGAAACAAATGCCTCCACTAAACTGTGATGCCCCTTTCTCAGCTCTCTCTGCTTTTGGGCTGTAGAGTAATACTTGGCTTTCAGTTCCTTTTATGATAACCGTAGTACCAGTCTATCATGCATATATTATAACATGATTTCATGTGCAGACTATTAAATAGCAAAATAGAGAAGGCAGGGGGAAATTTTTGCATTTATATTTTTATATTGTAGGAGATAAAAATATATATATATACAACTATTCATTCAAAACCAGGGCTGCTGTGGAAGCTAGACAGCCAATGAGTCAAGAGCCATCTCTGGGTGGAGATTCAAAGGCTTAAAAAATTATATTCTAATTTACATTATTTATACTATGTCTTTATAATCCTAGATTGTTGTGGGTTTTTTGTTTTGTTTTGTTTTGTTTTGTTTGGAATGACTGAAAGAAAAACCTGCTGCGGTTTGGTGGCAGGAGCTATCAATGCAAGATTATCTTGGATTATATTCATGTGATGATGTCCTACAAAGGTTCATGTATTCTCTTGTGACCAAGGTAACGTGTTCCACAGCACAGCAGACTGATGACAGCAGGAAGAAGGGATGCTCTGCTTCTTCCTGCGAAACATTTCTTCCTTTTTTGAAGGGATGCGGAGTCCACCTGAAATGTGAATGGGGGACTTGCACCTTCCATCACAAAGAGATTGTTCTGTGGGTTTGGGGTTCTTCTTTGTTTTATTCTTTAAAGTAAATGAGCTCCAGGCATTCACACAATATCACTTCAGGTTAGAAAAGCAAAAAAAACCAAAAAAAAAAAAACCACAAAAAAAAACCCAAACAAAAAAAACTACAAAGAAAAAAGGTGCAAAAACTCCAGAGATGCTAGTGCCTTGTCCCGCTGATGTGGCATGGACAGCACCAACCTGACCAGACCATCGTGGGAGTGAGAACCTGTTGTCCAGAAGGTGTCCGAGCCGACATGTTCTCACTTCCCAGAGGGACGAGCTTTGTGCCAAGCTGTGTTGTTTGGAAACATGATGGTGGTATCAGCAACACTGAACCTTTCCTTTCTCCTGTTATACCCCTGCCCTTGGTCTTGGTGCTAAGATATCTCTAGAACCGTTGCTGCTAGTTGATAGCTTTTCATTTATATAAATATATATATATATATAAAATATTATTTTATTTTTTAAACTTTTTTGTTTGTTTTCAATGGAGATGTAGCATGTTTGGAACCGATCTCTCTCGGAGTCACTTTCACTGCCAGGGTTCACGCACTGTCTTCCCCGGGAAAACACGTACTTCTACCTAGGTCTCGCTCACCTCCCACTAACCTCTTTGCCCACAGCTGAGCTGCGCAGCCAGCGCCGGGCAGAGGCGTGCAGCTAAGCCGCTGTGTACTGCCTCGGCTTTCAGACCCCACGGGAATAGCTAGACCGGTGCTGGTCGGAGTTTTAGAAGTGTTTCCCCTCTGTCCCTATGGGACTGAGGAGGGACTGAGCCTGCCCGAAGCACTAGCGGTGTCCAATCCTTGTGTCCTGACTCTGCCCACTTTGCTGTAAAATGGGGCTCCTTGGCCAAAAGGTCCGAGGGGAGTAGAGCGGACCCCGCGAATGTCGCGGCGAGGGCTGGGCAGGCAGTGTACCCTCCGTAGCACTTACTCCCTGTCCCCTCTGCCTTACCTCAGATGGTGTCTGCAGCCTGCAGGCTGGCTCGGGCAGGAGGGGGCACCTGCACCGGGACCACCTAACCGCCGCCGAACCGCCGGTGGGGGTGCAGGCACTGGGCGCTTCTCCCTGTGGTCCTCGAGGAAACGTCATGAGCTAGGTCGGGGCATCACGCCGTCGTAGCGCAGGGGCATCTGTATGCGACACCTAGCAAGCAAAAAAATGGCTTTGTTTGCATTTTTTCCTGTCTTTCCCAATAAATGATGTGATCAAATTGACCCATTCATCTAGAGGAGTAAAAATTAAACTGGAAGCCCTCCACCAGCTGTGCAGACTTGGGCGGTTGTTTGCCTGACCGTAAAATAGGGATCTGTCCACACGAGGTGCTTGTAGCCCTCTCGGCCGGGTGAGTCGGCTCCGCTCGGTGTGCTGCCACAGGGCTCGCAGAGCTGCTCCCTGCCGGGCAGATGGCAGGCCCCCCTCTTAGTTAAAATTTGAGGAGATGTAAAAGGGAGGAAAAAAAAAAAGATAGAAGAATTGCTGCTCTCTTAGTCTCTGATCTGGAGATGGGCAAGGTGAACGTAGATGTTGGAGACAAGAAGTGAATGAACACACCGGAGGGGAATGGGCAGGTCGGGGAGAGGCTTTCATGTCAAGCATGCACGTGGCAGCAGGAGTAAAAGTAACAAAGATGTTTGATGCAAGCTGCTGTGGCTGTCAGAGAGGCTGTAAAGACAGTTTCCCTCCTCCCCTTTTTTTTAAATTTCCTCTTTCCTTTGCTCAACTTCGTAGCTCTTCGTAGGGGGAGGAAAAAAATCACCCGCCTTTCTGTTTGCAGCAGCGAAAGCTCCTCAGCACGTGGCTGTGTCACAGAGGCCCGTCCAAGTGCCTGGCCTGCGTGGAGGGAAGGGACACTTGGGACAGTCTCCAGACACCTTTGCGGACGGGAGTGCTCCCCCAGGGCGTGTGCTGAGCCGCCTCAGAGGCCTGTTTACAGCTCCTGCTCTGACCCTCTTTACTTTTGCCACTGGGGAGAAAATGGTGCCTTGCCTTGTTGGTGAGGTAAGAGCTGCCAGAGGCATGTTCAGAAATGATTCCTCTAATTTGTCACTCCTTTGGTTTGTTTGCAAAACTGCTCTCATCAGTGACGTCTTTCACCGGCTGCCTTTATTCCTAATGGCAGAGCGAAACGTGCAGCGAGCGGCGGTTTTTTGTCCGGGCTGTCAGCTGGCAAAGGGAAAGCTCTTGTTTCTTTTGCAAAATAACTTTGCGTGCACCTGTGAGCGGTGTCGGTAGGAAGCGTGATTCCCTGCCGCGGGATGCTGCGGATACCGGTGATGGGAAAGGTCAGACACCCTTTGCATTGGTGATGGGGGGAGACGAGCACTTGGCGGAGCAGCCGGCCTGGCCCAGCCCAGCTCTCCCAACACAAACAATTCCCCATCACCCTCACATCAGAAAATAAACCCGGCCTTTGTCCTAGACAAATGCAGGTGCTTTGCAAGCTTTCCCTCTAGGTTTACCTGCCTATCTCAGATCTGTAGCCCTTACTCCCATGGATAGTCTGTGGATGGAAACGTGACTGCCGGCATGAGCAAGATAGGGAGGAGGGGGGAATACCAATGCAAAGTGCCCCTGGCTCCCCAGTGCCCCGCCTGCCCGGCCTTTCCCGGGAGCGGATGCATTTCTGTGCCCTGTTTGCAAACCCCCGGGCCCGGCCGGCTGGCAGCAGGGCCGGGGGGCAGCGGCAGGCATGGGGAGGGCTCCGCGTGGTGCAGAGGGAGGCTTCCTTGGCTTGGAGGTTGCCATGCGTGGGGTTTAATCGTTTCCTGCTGCGCTGAGCGAGTGAAAGGAGGTGGTTTTGAACGTGTTGCTCACAGCATCTTGAACAGCTTTGGCTGCAAAGAGAGAAGGGTTTAGTTCTTCTCAAATGAGCTCTTTATTCTCTCCTTCCCCTCGCGTCTTAGCTATGGCATCTGACTGTGAATAATGCACACTTCTCCAGGCCCTCGGGTTTGTATTTCTAGCCCGTGGGCTTTTTGGTTGCCAGTTTCCCCTCCTCACTTTTTGCTCAGGCTCCTTGCCTCTTTTACCCTGCTGTGAAGCAGAAATCCATGAAGCACATGCAGACATGTCCTTCTGCAAGGCTTGCCAGTGGCCGCAGGGGTCTGGGCCCTCTGGCCACAAGACCGAACTCAGCAGGGATAATCCTCACAAGAGACCAAAGCTCTTCCCATACCAGCAAAAGCACACGGGAGCCACAGGGGGTTGCGAGGGGATGCGGTGGGCAGGGTCCCGGTGTGTGGTCTGCCTTGGGTCTGGGGCTGACCGCGGCGATGTCCCCCGTGCTGGTTGTGCTTTTGCTGATACGACTCCTCAGACATGATTCAGGCTCGGTCCATCTCTTTCTCACAGCACAAACTCAACCAGGTGGCCCACGGGGTCTTTGGGGACCCCTTTCTTTCTTATCTCATGAGGATTGCTGTTTGTTTGACCAGTGGGTAAGACAACCTAGACAGCCGGCTTGCAAATAAGCAGCAACAGCCTCTGCTTTTGCAGATTCCCCTCTCAGCTCTGTTGAAAGAGGTCTCAAAAGCAGAGAAATGGTACGTTGCTCCCCCAGCCATTGTATTCAATGCAGTAATGCCTATGCAATTCCTGTCTCCCTTGGAGACACGTATGATGTGTGTGCATGTAAGCTAGTGTATGTATACAGTACATATGCATATGGTCTATATATTGTATATACGCACATCCCAGTACATATACACACAGTACAAAAGATTAAAATCACATGCTTATATATCTATAAATAAAATCCTATATATTTATATATTTCTATGTTTTCGATAGATATAAAGATATAATATAGAGATAGACTCAACCACCCTTGTGTAAGGCTGGCCCTGTGTTCTGGCACAAGGCATGTAACACTGAAGACTTTGGACTTTGGGATAGTTTTAGCCATACACTGAGGCCTACATTTACGTGTATAGCACTCTATGGAGAGGGGCTTTGCTGTGGTTAGGGCAAGGGGTTTCCTTGCTGGCATGTTAACCAAGTGCTAAATAAGGTTTGTGTAATAGGGGAATGTCTTGGGGGAAAACGCTCGAGTGTCCTTGTCTTCTCCCGAGTAAGCCTCTGGCTGAGGTCCTGTGTGTTCACACTTGGACAGATACATATCCCACCGTCATATGCACTTTTCTCTCTCTGCACGGATGCGGTTGGCAACTGCGGGTATCGGTGCCATGAAAACGTGGCTTTCTCCTGTTCCGCCCGGCCTTCCTCTGCAATCGCCAGCATGCTGCTGGGGAGCTCGCGCAGGACCCAGCGAGAGCGTGGCTTCGCTCGCGGGCATCGGTCAGCGGCACAGCTGTGGGCCGGGTAACGGCAGCAGGAGAGCAAAGGCGTTACTGAGTAGAGGGAGGGTCGCTGCCACGCAGTTGGATATGGCAGGGATGGCGTACGGAGCTGGAGCAGCATGAATGAGGAGGGACTGAGAGTTCTGAGCAAGAAGGACGGGAGCGTGCAAGCCCCACTGGGAAGGCAGGTGCAGCTCTGTTGGGTCAGGCTGGCCGCTGTTCTGCTGCAGCAGCTGCTCCGCTCCGCTCCCTCAGGTCTCGCAGCCGCTCCTCGGCCAGTGAGCAGCCTGTCTGGCCGGGGGCCCAGGTGGTTTTTCTGGAGGAAAGGGAATGACATGATTGCGTGGAAGACATAGTCAGTGGCACACGCGTGCCTTTGGGCCCCAACACATGGCGTGCTGACCTTGCCAGACTGAAGCACCGAAGGGTGCAACCCTCTTGCCCCGCCCGTGCAGAGAGACACCTGGTTTTGCATGACAGGCACTTCTGTGCAATGGATCAGCCTTCCCTGAGTGTCTGCCGATGCCTGCAGGTTGGACAGCCGCGTCACCCCTCCATCCCTCCCTTCACACAGCCGCTTGTAGGACACTGACCCCGCTGCAGGGTGAAGCCCTTGGCTGGCACCGGGGGGGGCATGAGAGGTGCCTCTGGCTGGGCTCGCAGCGGGTGGTGGGTCACCATGCTGCTTCCCCACAAGAGTCGAAGGGGAGGCATGGAGGTTTGGATCTGCAGCTCCGCACCAGACCTGGCAACCACTGCACTCCTCACCGTTTGTTTTAATTGTTGGCTTCGGTTGGGAGGAGGGTGAGTTGTAATTCCGACAGCCAAATGACTCGTTACACTGGTATTGCATGAGCAGATGCTGTGCAAGCTCCCCCCAAGCCCTGTCACACACCTCAGCACCCTCTTCCAGGCCTCTCTCCTCCACACAACTGGTAATCCACCTCAGCCGCAACCCGCCTGCAGGCGGCTCCCCGCTCCGCCGCAGCCCCCTGGCCGTGCAGCACCGGCGGGGAGCTCCCCGGCACATGTTCCTCACAAACCTCAGAGACGGTTTCCTCGCTCCCAGCCCCCTCCTTCAGATGCCACTGACACTTGTGTAGGCTCAGCCCGCGGCCTCACCGCCCGCCTGCCCGTGCCGGCGGTGCTGCCGCCCGGCGAGGGGCTCCCATGCACTGCACCTCATGTCGAATAAGCTCGCTGGGCTACGTGGGGAAACCATGTCTCATATGCTGTAATGTCCCGAATGCTATAGGAGGGCTACGGAGTTTTCTGCCAGTCACGGCATCCTCATAGACTCACCCGACTGTTGGCAAAAATGCATTTCTACTTCCAGAAAACAGGAGGTTTTGTCTCAGACCTCTCCATATCCACATCCAAACACAGCCCTGCTGAACTGTTTCAAGCGATCTCTCACCCACCCACCCACGCACCCACCACACACACACACACACATGAAATGAGAGAAAAATATCTAGACGTCTATTACTACATATGTATTAATATGTTAATATCACTCTTTTTGGAGAACATTAAAATGTTATTACTTTACAGACTATGCTTTATAGTACCTGTGTGAAAGGACCTAGGACACTGGATACGAATAGAGCTATGTTGATATATCATAGTATGTACACAAGAACCTTCCTTTTGTCATATTATCCTTGTAATGTAAAATGATTGTTAATAAAAAAAAAAATAAATTTATCAAGTTGAGTTGCTAATTATTTACGCTGTTCTTGGAGGTTAATGTCATTTTCCCAGAGCAAGGACATTAAGCTGGTGTGCTCCCTCTTCCCCAGCCAGTGACTGTAAGGAGTGGGCCCAGTGCTGATTTATCCGGAAGGGTCCCTTGCAGCCCCCTGAGGTGCTGGTAGCTTTCCCTCCTGGGTGACTTGCTCCCTCACGTGCTGGGTGTATCTGCAGCCCTTCCAACCTCCTCACCTCAGTGAGCAGGTCCAGCGTGTCCTGTGACGGAGCTGCATCATTGCACCACAGGCTGGATTGTACCGGTACTGTGCCGAGGCTGCAGCAGTGCAGAGCAGGAGCTCCCTGGGTCAGCACCGGTATGTCGGCATGTGCTGCGGTCGGGTAGGGATGCGGAGTGGGTGCCCTTGCAGCCTCTGCACTCCCTTTCTACTTGGGTACAGTGGCGATATCGTTGGCTTTGGTGCTGTGGGCTGTGCTTGTAATGCACATTGACAAAACATTGCGTGTGTGCCTGGTTTGGTTTGAAGGATGGAGGGTCTTTTCCTGAGCAATATGTGCTCCACAGCTGGGGGAGGCTGGACTTTTTCTACCCTTAAAAGAAAGGGTTGGTTTAACTTTGGAGTTGTCTTCTTTGACATGAAAGTTTCGGTTGAGGCTGGGTCCACAGTGGATTAACTACAGTTGTGACTTTTAAAACAGTTCAATGAAATAAGAGTAATTTTCTACGTGGAGGTTCTTACATCCGCTAAATCAGCATGGGCAAGAAAGCCAACCTCTGAAACAAGTACGAGTGTCCATGGATTAGCACTGGGCTGTGAGTTGTGTTTTCTGACCAAACAGCTGTCAAAGCTGAAAACGTTGTGTCCTTGGGCTCAGCCTGGCTGCTGCTGGAGATACACCCCACGGCCAAGGCGCAGCAGGGACTATGGGCCGTCCTTCCTTCCCTGCACTTCGGGTTTGCACGGCAGTGCGACCAGGGAGGACATTGCAAAGGATTGGGCCAACCCTGCTACTGGGTGCCAACCACAGCTAGAGAGAAACAGGCAGGAAAAAAACCCTTCTATCTCGAACAGTTGCTCGCTGCAAGTCTGTGTGTCAGTGGGGGGAACCAGAAAACACAGGAGGAAGCTGTAGCTGTACAGCCTGTATGGATCCTGTATGTGGCACTGCGTACTGCGAGTGTTGATACTGATAGTATTGCTGAGCTTCAGTGTGCAGAGGTGAAAGCTCTCGTAAGCAGGACTGGCTCTTCAATTTAACTGGGTCTGGAGGGGTCTCAGTTTTCCAATTGATCCTGGGTATGGATACATGGGAATGGTTACCAGCGGATGAGCTGGTGTTAAATGAAGTGGGCAAGCAGTTTAGCCCTCTACCAAACGTTTAATCCAATGGATGCATATTGTATAAAATATGCATCCATATGTTCCCCCTTTGAGGCTCCACTGTTATACGGATGCTCATGGTCTTGGACTTCAGCTTGATGCCCAGCAGTGTCCCACTGGTGACTGTTCTGATTGCAAGGTGCCAGTGCTATGCAGCTTGCTGGCCCTCCCGAAGGAAAGGAAATTTGGGTGGAAATTCTGGCCTGGAGGGCAGTTTGGCCTTAGAGGTCTCCAGGCCCCGGGGAAAGCGTGCATACGGATGGATGAGTCAGTCCCTGAGGGTGATGGGCTGTGCAGAAGCTTTGCTTTCAGAGTGAATGCCCCACAATTTTAACCAAGGACTGAGGCAATTTCCAGACTCAGAAGTGAAAATAGTCCAAAATTAGTGATCCGATAGAAAAGGTTGCTTTTAGTGACTTCTTAGAAGTCATCAAGCAGTCCAAGTATTACAAACAATTTGCCATTTTCTGGCAGCTTTCACTGTAGTGATTTAAAATTGCTTGGTTTTTGAGCAGTAAGCAAGCCTAGCAAAATCCTGGCAGTTGTCAGAGCTTAGCTCCAACTTAATGGGCTCCGGGTTTGCTGGGCACGCGACAGCCAGTGGTGGAAACCTCATCTCCAGAGTTTTGCCTTTGCTAGTCAATTAGCAGCACACAAAGCACGACAATGCTTCGCCTTCAGCGTGTGAAATGCATTGGTGATTTGTAATTAATTTCCTATAAGTGGTTTTGTGCTGTGGACACTTGACCGTCACCGGTCACCGCCGTTGGCAGTGATCAGCCTCCTTGCTGATAACTTCAAACCGAGGACTTAAAAGCAAGATCCCTTAAAGCAAAATACACGATCAGAACCAGTGTCAGGAAGGAAAGCTTGCGCAAATTTATCTGATCTAGGGCTAAAGCTGCCCTTCATTTTTAGGACCAGTTATTCTCATGTCAATATGAGTGAAAAGGAAATTGAAAAATTCCTCCGTGATGGTTGTCATAGCATTAAAGCCCGGCGCGCTCTTCCCCAGCTCTGCTGGTGTCCTGGACATGCTCCACGGAGATGGCTGTTGTTAGCAGCTGGCACTTAAAACTTGATTTAGCGAAAAAAACCCAATGTGTTTTTTCTTCCTGGAAACAGGAGGACTATGGTGCCTGCAATGCTGAGGGCTCGCAGGCATAACCAGAGGGGATTTGCAGTGCTTCCTGAGGGCTGTCTTCCCTATCTGCCTCTCCTGAGGCAGGAGGGAAAACGTGGGCAGCCAAGCACATCAGTGGGTTTAAGTGGGTGCCCCCCCGAGGTGTTTAAATCGGAGGGCCGGGGCAGGCATCGGGGTTGTGCCGGGTCCAGCTCCGCGGTGGCACGGAGCAGTGGGCACAGGGGACCAGGGGCTGCTTGTCACAGAGCTGTTGCCAGATGAACAGAGCCACAGCTCATTTGCAAGGGGCTCTAAAAATATCTGAAGGATAATCAAAGGCTCCCGCAGAACAGCATGTGTGCTAACAAGACTTTTCAGCTCTCTGAAGTCCCCCATTTGAAGTTGTTTTGATCTGAGGGGAAAAATAAGTGTGCTGTCCATGCTGCTGTCAGTCTCCCCATTTCTGGGGCGACTGGTGGTCCCTCCAGAGGCACGCAGGAGTGGGAGAGCAATGTGGAGGTGCTGGGGCCGGGACAGGGAGCTGTGTGCGGCACAGGGACGGGGTTTGCAGACCCTCGCTCCGGGCTGCTGCCGCACCTCGTGACGCTCGGGAGAGCTGTCCTGGAAAACTGGGTAGCGGGTAGGTTTCAGGTCTGAGCTGTCTTCTCAGGGGCATCTTGGAGCCCCTTTCTCGCTGGGTTTATTCCACGTTCAGCGGTCACTAAGAGTTCAGGGAAGCGGAGCAACCGGCTGCAAACCTCCAGGGCTAGCGCTGGTAATGGCTGCGACACAGCCGCTGGATTAGGTGCCACTCTCTCCGGGCAGACAGAGGATGATGGGCCAGTCCCATTTTAATTTTTAAATACCGTGGGGGGAAAAAAGCTTCTAATAAATCCAAAGTGACAATGAACAGCAGGGTTAAGAGAAGAATGGTTCTGTGGTGGCTATTGCTGCTTTTCAATATGCTGGGCTGGGAATTACTGAGTAACCCCGTGCTAATCCCCTAGGCAAGATTGTCCCTGGCAAATGCACCACCCATGTTCAACTCCCTGTGTGGCAAAAATACAGCTCCTTTCCCTCCACCTCTATGGCAAATGCTTCAGTAGCATCAGCCTCGCTGTGCGGCTGACAGGCTGGTGGCAACCCTCTTTGCTAAGGCAGCAGCAGCCTGGGGCTCCGGCAGATTCACTTTGTTGTTTCTCCTTGTGCTTTAGCACTGACTGTGATGGGTGAGGGAGTGCCCCCAAACTGTCAATGAAGTAAATACTTCCCACTCCCGCCCCAAAAATCTGTTTTCTCTTACTTTTATGTGCAGTTTTTGATCTCTATGTCTTGTTAGGAACCAGCTAATTCTAGTGATGGTATTAGGTCAGCTAAGTAGGTATTTCTCCTTACAGATGCGTGATTTACAGAGTATCAGCACCACCTTGAAAGTACTGAGATCGGCAAAAAGACTGAATCCAAAGTCACTTCTTAGCTTTGTTTCGGAGATGGAGCCAGTATCTGAGAGGAAGCTGTTTACCAGATCCTATTCCCTAACATCCTAGCAGCTGCAGGAATTAGTTTAGTTGCCACCTTGCTGAAAAAGCCAATAGATTTCCTATGCTTGGCCAGGATAGCACTCCATGGCTGACTGCTCCCCTTCTCATGGGACACCCACCCTTTGATGACACCCTTCAGAGGACCTTCTGTTGACTCACCCCAGTACTTTGTACCCCTGACATGAGCTGCAAGCAGAGGGGATTTACCCTAGAGTAAACAACGCAGACACACTGTTGATACAATTTGGAATTATTTACTTGTGGTGATTTACATGTTGTGCTGTAACATTAGACACAATGGCCGAGCGTCATGCTCTGTTTTTGTGCTTTGGGCTGTGCGAACAATACAGAGACTTGAAAAACAATATCTGGCTCTGTACAATAAACACACTGGGACACTAACGACTGAGTAAGCAGAAAAGCCTTCTCATGCTGGAAGGCCACGGAGCACTATTTCACTTTGCTACTATTCTTGTGCAATTTGATTATCAACAACAGAAGATACAATATAAAGTGTCAAGTATTAGTATTTACTCATCATGCTTATCTTTCATCAAATGAACCAAATACATTTTGAGACTTAGTTAAATTCTGAAACACATAAAAAATGCTGCCAAAGCTCTGCCCTTCAATTCAATCAAACTTCAAACTGACCTTCAAAAGAGTGCAAGAAGCGTGGTCCAAGCCACCTTAGCTCCCAGCTCTTTCTAGACATCACCATGCTCAACTCATCTTAGATATCATGAAAATTTGGGCGAACCTTGGTCTGTATTTATAGAGTTCAAATTACAACCTCCTCCATTCTGGAATGAAAAATTGGGTGTCTTTGGACACTACTGCCAGATAATACTGATGACAGGCGCTAGCAAAATGCAGAGTACTTTTGTTCAAGGTGTCGAAAGCACAGCAATGCCTGGGAGAATAGTTGAGTCTGAAATTTTTCCCAGCCCTGTTGAAGGGAATTTTCCATTAATTTCTAATGTATTACCTCTTTGCAAAGCAAACATGGTTCCTATCACCATGCAAGGATACTTGGGACAAGAAGTGAGGGGAAAACTGTGTGCTGAGAAAGCGTTGCCCTTGCAGGAGAGCAGCTGCAAACACTCCCCCTTACAAGTGGGGAAGGGGGCTGAGGGTAGAAATGAATCTAAAACATCCCGGAGATGTTTTAGTGACTATCGATGATCTGTGCTTTTTAATCTCTTCTACTGTAGCGTAAATTGCCTAAAATCAAACTAGTTCATTTCTCTGTGTAGATCTAGCTCTGAGGGCAGGTCGAGGCAAAACAACGTATGGCTACAGTCTATATTTTAACCAAGTAACTCCTTAATGTATCACAAGTTATTTCCTCTGGCCTCTCAGTCCCCTCCTTTAAACAGAGGCCACAGCAGGAGAACGCCTCTCCCAGGTGATGCTGGATGCAGTATGGGGCTGCATTTCTCATTCTGTTTTACAGTAGTTCATGTTGTTTTGTTTCTGTCGCTGGACGAGGGACTGAATCTTATCCTTAAACCCGCAGCTCTCTGGCCCTTTGTGAAAAGGATTGTGCATTCTGACCAGGTAGACTGCTCCTCACACACGCTTTTTTTTCCTTCTTCCCTACAGTCTCTTTGCTTCCAGCTTCTTCATAGGTTAATAGGTTATAGTAGGAAAAATAATCAGTGCAATCAATAATAGCCATTGGGGAACCTAATAGCTATTTTTAATCACACGTGTAGCTTAAGAACATAAATTGCTGTAAATGGTTTTTTGCTTCTTCTCTTATGATGCAATTTGTAAGCAGCACCCTTTAATTTAAGACATGTTTGTTGTGCTTGCTGATGCTCCTGTATTTACAGCTTCAGGAGCTGAAAACCACGGGTCTGGCTGACTTTGTTCTCTGGCCACGTTGCGCTGAAGGGATACTTCCACAGCTCACGTTGCTGAAGCCGCTTGTTATGATGGCACTGAGCATTTCCAAATACTTCGCGTTTATATTCACGACGTTGTCATCACCACAACGACTCCCCGCAGTTTGCCTGCACCTCCGGCCCTTGGGGTGCTGGGGCTCAGGGGCATACAAGCATTGCTAAACAGGCGATACAGGAGGTTCGGAGGGATAAGGGCCTGGGCAGGCGCTGGAATGCGATGACAAACAGCTCCAATAATTAACAGAGTTCAAAAGGGCCCGGGCTGAGCCTCCCTGCCCCTCCGGTACCACACGTACGCAGCATTCCTCCTCTTCCCCACAGCCAGCACCCTTAACTGCGTTTGCTTTCAGCCCCGGCACAGCGAATGGCTGCCTCGTTAAACAAGCACCTGGCAGTCTTTGTTCAGGCTGCGCTGAATGCGAGAGACATTCTTTCCAGGCTACCAAAGTGATCCGGCCGGGAAAGATGCGTGCATTTTCACTCTTCATCTCTTCCCCATTTAAATCCCATTGCAGCAAAGGAGGGAACAACACCCTGCTTTACATTACTTAACCACTTTGCTCCTCAGACAGATTTGTGGTTAAGTAGTGTGTACACACGTATTTTTCTGCTGTAAAAGAGGATGTTTTTTATCACAGCAAAATCAGATTGTGAGGGGCTATTCTTTTCGATGCTATAGGATTGCTATCTAATTACAGGGTGTGCCAAAATCACCAGGGGCAGAGGCAGATAATGCTGTTTACAGTCAGTCACCAAGATGTTACAAAAAGCTCATTAAAATAAGCAGGAGGCAGAACTAGAGAAATCTCTTGGCAGCAAGGCAAATATTTGGCCCTTCAGGCTTTCCGGTGCCAGCCAAATAGCATCATACCATGAAGTTACCTCCTTATCATTATCCTAAAAAGAAATAAGAATCACAGCGCTGCCAGGAACCTATACGTAGGGTAGGCCAACATCACAATGAATTTTGCACTTAAATGGAAATAATGATTCCAAAGCTATAGGAATATCTACAGGCAAATCATGAACACAACTACTATTAAGAAATCACTATCAACTAAAACCTCGTGTCTACTTTATTCACAGTATCCTACAGCTTTTTGTTAATAAACAAAAACCCATAGAGCAAAACAAGAAGTCAAATTTCTTTTGAAAATTTCTCCCCTCTAGCCAGTGGAGCAATATCAGAGATTAAAACATTGGGTATAAGATTCATTGATGTACTTAGCTTGTTTGTTTATTTGGCCAAAGCTGTTTTTATCACTGTCTTCAAAATGATCCTGTAACTCCTGGCCACACCACCTATAAAGGAAATAGCAGTGTAAAGATAACAGAGTTTTCAGTGTGCATCAACCTTGTCGGTCTCTTCACAGAATCACAGCATCGCTGAGGACAGAAAGGACCTCTGCAGATCATCTTGTCCAAAACCACCCCTGCTCAAAGCAGGGTAAACTAGAGCAGGTTGTTCAGTGCTGTATCCCATCAGATATGAGTGGCTCCAAGGATGGAGACTCTCAACATCTCTTGGCAACTTGTTCCAGTGTTTGACCATCCTCACAGTAAAAAAAAAAAAAAAAATTCTTTGTTTTTTCATGTGTTCAAATGGAATTTCTTGTATTGCAATTTGTGCCCTTGCCTCTTGTCCTGTCACTGGACACCACTGAGAAGAGTCTGGCTCCATCATCTTTTCTCCTCTCCCAGATCAGGTGTTTATATATATTGGTAAGTTCCCCACCTGACCCTTCTCTTGACCAGGCTGAACAGTCCAGCTCTCTCAGCCTCTCCTCCTACAGAAGATGCTCCAGTCCCTTAATCACCCCTGTGGCCACTTTCTGCACTCTCTCCAGTAAGTCCATACCTTTCGTGCACTGGGGAGCCCAGAACTAGACACAGCATTCCAGATGTGTCCTCACCAGTGTTGAGTACAGAGGAAGGATCACCTCCCTTGACCTGCTGGAAGTGGTCTTCCTAATGTGACCCAAGACACCGTTGGCCTTCTTTGCTGCAAGGGCACATTGCTGGCTCATGTTCAACTTGGTGTCCACAAAGAACCCCGGCTCCTTTTATGGAAAGCTGCTTGCCAGATGGGCAGCCCCCAGCCCTGCTATGGTGCCTGGGGTTGTTCCTCCCCAGATGCAGGACTTGGCACTTCTCCTTGTTGAACTTCAGGAGGTTTGTGTCAGCCCTTTTCTCCAGCCTCTCCGCATCCCTCTGAACAGCAGTACAACCACCTGGTGTATCAACCACTACTCCCAGTTTTGTATCATCTGCAAACTTGCTGAGGGCACACTCTGCCCATTGTCCAGGTCATTTATGAAGATGTTCAACAGTGTCAGTCCCACTAACAGCCCCAGTCACCACTAGCTACTGGCTTCCAGCTGAACTTCATTCCCATGTTCATGGCTCTCTGTGCTTGGTGCTTCAGCCAGTTCTCAGATACTGGTTCTGGTGGTTTGTCTTTGCCAACAGGATGGCAGCCTTCACTTGACAGTCTGCTAGACTTGTTTGACTAAGGCATCAAAATGGGATGGATACGAGATAAAGCCTAGCTTAATATTTTGAATTAAACAGAGGATCAAGCTGACCCTGCAAAAATTAAGTTCTCTGAGTTTTTCAGTGCTACAAACTATATGGTTATGGTTTTAGATTTTTGGATGCCTTGTCCCCATGCAAGTCTCTTAAAGCCGTGTCTACTACTTGAAATAAAGTGGTAGGACAAGCAGTGTGCTTATGGAGTCGTAACATCATCACTGCCAATACCAGACTTTCAGTCCATCTAGTCACAAAAAAAAGGACAGTAAAGAGTAACATTTAAGCCTCATCGAATCTTGAAAGTGCACACAAAAAAACAAGCCCTGGAGAGTCTGTCTGGTCAGTGAATTCCTTCTGTCTGGAAGTGATGAAATACATGGCAGTTCTTAAGGGTTGTCTTCAAGTAATGCTGGTATGAGGATTTGAGTGTGATAGTTAACTGTCAAACCAAAACCATCAATCAACTGCTAAGGTATGAAATGATCCCACTTCTTTTGTCTAGTCATAGACATTGCCTGGAATATAATTAGAGTATTTGAAACTTTCTAGCTGAGAAAAACCCAAACAGAAAAGATGGCACTAAGCAGAAAGATTTGGTCCAAGTTTTTGGAGGTAACATCAATAACTTTTTGTCCATGTTCAGGGTCTTCCTGGGTGACACTGTAGAAAGATAGAAGATATAGGTATTCGGCTAAAGGATCCTGAAACATTCATATTTTCACCAGTTTTCATGAATCCTAAATACAAGGTATCAAACACTCCAGGAAACAAAAGTGAAGGAAGGTATTTGACTTCTTGTTTGGCAGTGTTTGCTTCAAAGGCTACACAGGATGATAGCATTGACTGTCTCACTATCTCTTCTTCCCCTGTTCTCTCCCTTAGTTCTGTATCTTTTTCTAGTTATCCATATACTGCACATTGGTTTCATTCTCTCTTTCATACTGATACTTTGGGTCTGCAGTGAAAATAAGTTTTGTGATCTTCATTTTTCACAGCCTTGTAAAGTATTATGAAAAACAGTGACTGGTAAAATATCTGCCATGTGTTTGTGATTATGGAGCCAGGACTCATCAAGGGGCTTGGGTGACAGTGCCAGATGCCAAGGAGCGGCTTACATCTCCATGATACCTTTGCTCCCCTCTGCTCCTCTACAGAAACAGGGACCTCACAGAAACGACAGTGGGCAGGCTAATACAATTAATTCAAATCATCCAGGCAGCCAAATCCCTTGTTTGAGAGACCCACTTGATTAGGTGAGAGATTGTCCTTTAAATACATTTTCCTGGGCTAGGATGAGGCAGGAAAATCAGAGAAAGTGGTTTAAGAAGAATGCTGTGCCGAGCAACTTTGTGGAGGGGAAGGTGGAATGTGAAATGCAGCTTATTCCCCAAGGCTCAGAGGCCTGGTGGAAATCTGGTTGGCAGTAATCATGATGATCCTACATGTGGAGCTGGTGCCACATGGCTATCTGTCTCCTGGGGTTCCTCAGCATTTCTTCCCAATGGTTCCTCTCCGTGCCCGTGTCGTGCAAGCCCAGGCTGCATTTGCCGAGCACGTGGCTCTGCCCAGCACCATCCTGGCTCAGCACTTCCAGCTCCACGCTGGAGGCACGCAGGAGCTCATGAGGCACCTCAAACATGATCATCTCATTCCACACAGGGTTGATCTTGTGCTTTGCACGTTTGGTCTGCTTCTTCTTCAGCTTTAAGGACTGATGCCTCAGTGTCACCTTGACAGAAACATCTGTATAGGAAGTGGAGAGAGACACCATATTAATGAGCATGCAAAAAAATGAATCCAAAAGACTTTTAACTGGTGACATCAGACTGAGAGAGAGAACATAGGAAACATTGATCTTGGGGCGTTTGGTTTTCACTTTTTAGAAATTATTCAAATCTCTTTGGATTTCTAACCCAAACATCTATTATTTTTTTTCTGCCAAACACTGCCTTTCCCACTTTCTTTCTAGATTTACATAATAGCAAAACAAACAGTCTCTGTTTTCTTGCTGTTCTACTCACCATTGCCAAGTAGATCTTTCAGCTGCTTGGAGTGGAGATTTTTAGCCTTAATAATCACCACCAGCAGGCGATTAGCTGCTGGCAGGTAGCTAATAGAGAGCAGGACCTCCCCATGGCCTGTAGACGGCTCCTGGAAATGGAGACACAGGAAGGGTTAATTTTTTTATACAATCTTGGCTGTAACATTAGGAAAACTAAATAGTACAAGGTCATGGGTGGAAGGTCGTGGACCAACCAAGTTGTCTCCCTGTCTGTGTACAGGAGATCTTTCCAGTTACACTGTGTGAGAATAAACCTGGCAAAGATGTCTGAGGGCTCCCCCACTCGTAACGCCCCCGTCATGTGAGTTACTGCTTGCTTTTGTTGCTGGAAAGAAACTGCTTCCTAACATCTCCTTTTAGTGGAATATTTAGTCAGAAGAAGAGGTTTTCGGGCTGAACTACAGGCAAGTAGTCAGATACTCTTTTTTTGAGAGATTATCTAGCTTCCCTTTATTTATGTCCCCTACTTCCATTGCTGTTTTTCATAATTCACTCTTCATTTCAGCTCATCTTTTTGTGAGGAGGCTCTGTCCACACATGGACCCCAGTCCACACTGCCCAGCAGGAGTGTAGGGCTCCCTGGGAAAGAGTAGGTGATACCTGGCTCTGTGCCGCACAGCCAGACCCTGGAGCTGGAGTTGAACCTTCTTTGACACCCTTACTTGGTAAGGGAAAAAACCCAGCCAACCTGAAATCTGCCATAAGCTCAGCTCAGTCCCTTCCCAGCCTGTCATCCCTCAGGCCTGCGAGCAGCTCTCCCTGCTGCCCCCGCGGGATTTCCTCCAGGGCAAAGGCTCTGAACCATCAGGTGCTCACATCAGGGCAACACATTTTTTTTTTTTTCCTTTTCTCTTCTCCTTCTTTTCCTTTTTCCTTTTTTTTCCTTTTTCCTTTTTCCTTTTTTTTTTCCTTTTCCCTTTCCTCTCCCTTTCCTTTTCCCTTTCCTTTTTCCTTTCTTCCCATTAGTGATTGGCCTCTTAGCCTCCTCACCTTTCTCCCCTTCCTAAGGAACAAGCAGCCCCGGAGGGGGAAGCAGAGGGACATAACCCCACCGCTCTCCCCTGGAAGAGCAGTGCTGTTTCCTCCTCAGGAGCCGGTGGGAAGCAGAGAAAGCCCAGGCCGGTGTGTGCAGAGCTGCCAGCCTGCGGTGAGGGGCGAAAGGGGAGCAGTTATTCTCTCAGTGAGTAGGAGTTAGTGACAGAAATCTGGTTTAGTGTGAGGTTAATGACCCAGAAGAGTCCAGAAAACTAATGTCAATTCAATAGACTCCCTTTGGATTCCTTAGCATGATCTACACGCTTTAGGACAAACAGCCCTTCTCCAGGCCATTTCTGTGCTCTGCACTCTCGCTTCTAAGTGAGCCATAAATATTTCAAATTAAGTTTTCACCTGGTTACTCGCAACAGGCAAGGACAGGTCCCTGTAAGCTCTGCATGAGCTGATTGACTCTCCAGAAAACATGGATGTCATTGCTGTCTGGTTTGAATGACTTATTTGTCCTGCACAAATCAGGTGGGAGGCCATTAGCAAGGAAGCCTGAAATTCAATCCCAAATCAGCGCAAGTAAATCTTTTTTTCATGCACTCAGGTAGCAACAAAGGGCTTGTATGCATTTCACTTACATAAATCCTGTCCTAAATCTAAGTGAATCTTAAAAAACCCACACATAAAAACAAACCGAGGCAGATTCAAATAGCTGTATGTCCATGACAAAAGAATAGGCGTTTGTAGAGGGAGGGACAAATACAAATACCACCTCAATACAAAACCACAGTTTCGGCAAGTCATAAGCTGCTTTTATTTATTTATCCACTCTACATCTCACCAGGTCCCACTCTATAGCTCTTGGCTAGAATTTGGTTCCTGTACCTCCAGGCACAGATTAGTGGCGATTGGGGTGTAGGGGGTGGCAGGGCTCTGTAAACCTGCACGCGCACACGCACACACACACACAGACACAAACACACACAGGGTACACACATGTCATATCTTGTGCTTATGGTTTTGTAGCTCCTAATAATCTGTTCAAGTTTATGACCAGCCTGTAGCTACATGAAACCAAAACCTACAATGGTTGGTCTCTGCTGGAGTTTCTGAAGTTTTGCATGAAGAGACCAAGCCAGAGGTACTTTTCTTTTCCCCTCCTGTTTTTTTTTTGTTTGATTGTTTGTTTGTTTTTCTTCTTCCTATTAAATCCATAGCCTGCACTTGGTGCTGCAACCTTGCAAATTCACACAACCACCAGAACTTCAGTCTTCCTTTCTGTGTAACAAGGATAAAAAGCATCAGGGGGTCATCAATGAATTACGTGTGCAGGGAACCTTGAAATCACAAAAGGGAAGGTGCTATGCAAGGAGCCACTATCATCGCTGTCATTAGCAAAGCACTGGGAGGGAAGGAAGACAAGATAAGGATATCAGTCTGCAATATCTACGCTTTGCATTGCTCACAGCAGTCCATGAATTCCTGAATACTAATTGCATTACCTGGTTAGCTGTAAACTCCCCTCTGAGCTCCTTCCCTTCTGTGTGGGAGAATTACTGGGAAGGTAGGAATGAAATTTCTGCCGGCTCATGGCTTTTCAAGGAAATGTCAGACTTTAAACAAAGCCCAGTAACTTTGTTCCTGGATGGATGCTGTCAAAAATAGCTCCTCTTTTTTTGATCAGCTCTTCCTCACTCCCTCCTGCTCTGGTTCTCGATGAATGATTCAGGATCTGTATATAAGCTATCTGTGCAACGGTTGGCTCTCTCAGGTCCCAGATGACGCAAATTCAGCTTTCACTGCACATCCTCAGCCCAAACTGGGGCACTGTTCAGCTGTACTGTTAGTGTTAACCTTGTGCTGTCAGCCTGGAGAAGAAATGAATGCCGCTCTGTTTCTATGTGTAGTTGTGAAGCTGGACCAAGGCAGAGTACCCAGCATGTCAGGACTCCATCAGGTGTACTTGAGTGACAACTGACCATTGCTGTGAACAGGCTGTCCCTTGGGTGTTGCTTCCAAAGCAGATACTACAGTAGATTGTGGAGGGGAAGGGGGGGAGGGGCTCCATCTGTCTCAATTTAGGAATTTAAATCATTATATTGGAATAATTTATTTTGGACATCTCCTTTTGCAGCAGCAGTCTGAGAACTCATTTCAATTTACAGCTATTAGGCAAGTATTTAGTCTTGTGCTTGAAGTTTATTAAACTGATTCAGACCACGCATTTGTTTCTGCTGCCTCTCTCTCTGCCAGAGGTTCTTCAGAGCGGCCAGCCCTATTAGCATTCAAGTGGCGATCAGATAAATTAGCATTATTGGAAATCAGAAATGCTAACTCTGTACTCTCTGTCTGTGGCCAACTCAGTGGAGAGCCCTCACCCCTGATGGTGACAGGCAATAATTTATTTCAGCATGCTTAGCAACAGTGCTGGTGGTTTTTTGCATTGTTCACCCCGTACCACACCAGAGTACAATAGGTACCTGTTTGTAGCAATGTCCTAGTAGCAACAATAGCAGTGCCCTGCTGCCATGTTGTTAAGTGTATTGCTGCTGCTAGAAGAATAATCACGGCAGGGAAAAGGCTCCTGGGGAAATGTGCAAAAAGTTAGTGCACATGAAGCGTCCCCTGTACCTACTTCAAGTACTGTTGGAATCCTTTCCTCCATTTTCCCTGTCTGTGCAGCTGGGAAGGTGTGGATAAGGAAGGAAAGGGAGGTTTTGACATTTAATAAAACCAGCACAATGCAATGAGTAATATTTTGACATCTCCCAGAATGAGTAGCACTGATGGATTGATCCCAGTAAGGATAAGTGGTCTTCAGTCAAACATTTCATTCCCAACAATGTATTTCACTCCCAGCTTAAGGCTCCCTGGGGTACCACCGTACGCCCTACCCGCACCCAGCTCTGCAGAGTCCCTCCATCCTTCTCTGTAGGCACTCTCCTGTATTTCAGCTCTTGCCACCACAGTCCAGCATCGCTAATTCACAGAAACTCACGTAACTTTTTGTGAACACCAGCTTTGAATTACAGATATCAGTGTCAGATTGTCATGTAATTGAGGGAGGAGGAGAGGGAGTTTTGACACATCTTAACTGCTGGGAGCTGTAGATGGAAGGGCTGGGTTGATGGGCCTTTGATTGCTTTCTGAAATGGTTAGCTACAGACCAACACAGAGCAGTGCTGAGTGACCTCTGCAGTCACACACAACCCCTCTAAACCTGGCTCCAAACAAAAAAAGCCACCCACTGACATGCAGCCGTCTTGGAAGAGGGCTTCTTTTGTCCAAACAATTCATCATTAGAGTTTCTGGACTACTGAGACAGACCAAGTCCGTACCTTCTCTGGGGTCTTTAGCCTTTCCCACTGGGCCATCCCAAAGGACTCCTCCACCTTAGCAAGGCTCAGTTTGAGTTCCCCCACAATGCTGTGTCTGGAGAACTTGTCGCAGTTTCTCAGGGTGAGAGTCAGTGTCCCTTCTGGCATCTCCTCCTCCATTAATGGGAATCGCAGGACCTCCTCCCAGAGGGTGTGAAGCACCTTCTTCTTCAGCTCTGTCTGGGCCTCAGCAATACCGGACTTGCTCACCAGTGTGCCCAGTATGTAGCAATGGCAGCCAGCATCTTGGTCCCCACTCATTCTGCCATGCATAGCTGGAAAAGAAAGATTGATTGTAAGGACCTCTCACAAAAGACAGCCCTGAAAAATCTGTGGCTAAACTGTTTATTTCATGAGAGCCATAACATAAAACAGCTGCATAGACATTGACCCCTGTTCCTGCTTGCACGGGGCAGACTAAGCCATGAGCCCATGCTCTGGTGTTTTCCTCATGCTGCACAATGTCCTTGTCCTTTTGCTACTGCTGAAGGATTCTGTTAGTGTTTGGGAGAGCAACAGCAGCAAGGAAACACGCTCTGTTGAAAGATACAGGGTGGCAATGAAATGAGCCACAGCATGGCACAGGGATGGGCAGCTCTCATTTAGTTTTACCTTGGCACACAGAGAAAACTTCTTACAAAGGGTTTAAAAGCAGGATGGTCAGTCACAGACATTAGAGATGGGAGAGACCTCCCTCTTGGCATACATCCACCCCTGCGGGCCAGCGTGGGATAGATATAAGGGTCATTACATTCTGCTTGTCCCACCTCTGGTAAATGACAGCCCAAAGCCCAAAAGGTCTGTGTCAAGAGACATTCATCCCTAATTTTATATCCCTTTTATGCTGAGAAGCCTAGAGTGAGAATGACATTTCACACTCCTCTTTAGTTGCATCAACAGAACTGCCCTGCCTTCTCCGCAGCAAGAGGAGCACGCTTTCTTCCGAGGGGTCATGAAACAGTATGGCTTTGTGGGCAAAACTGAGGTCCTTGCTGCAGCCAGTCCAAGGACAGATGCTCCTAAGCTTCCAGGTCCCATGGTTCATAGGGGTCTAGCAGAGCTGGGGAGCAGAGCTGTATCCTGTCCAGGTGGCAGCGGGGCACCCAGGGAGGAGCACTGCAGGCGCAGGTGTCCACCCTGGAGGGAAGCTGTGGGCTTGCTGCTGGCAGGCGACCCACAGCAGCGGCTGCCATTTAGCACCCTTTCAGTTCTCACTTCAGAGGGTGTGATTTGATTAGGTTTCCACAGAGATCTGCACTGTGCATGAATTATTCAGCCAGCTTATTTTACTTTCCCAGAGGAACTGAGGATGCTCCAGCTCTGAGCAGAGAAGCTGTTACAGTTGTCAGTTCCCACTTCAGAGTGACACAGAGCCTGGCCAGGCGCAGCCAGGGGGACCTTCTTCAGTGGTCTTCAGATAAGTCTGGTATCTCCAGCTCAGCCTCACTTGACTTGAGGAAGAGGCAGTAGGGAGTGGGTCAAGTTGAAGAATGAAAGTTATAGAGAGGAAGGAAATAGCAATCCCCTTCCCTCTGCCCCCAAAGGATAAAATAAATAGAAGTTGCTTTGTACCATGTCTGGGACTGAAGGAGCCCATCCTGCTTCCTGACTTCTGCTTTTAGCTGTGCAAGCAGTTGTTCCCAAGCCATGCCCTGCACGCTCACTTCAGCAGTGACACTGCCAGGTATTTCTACGCAAGCCCAGAACCAGTGAAACATCCAGTGGTCCTGGGGACACGTGTTGATTTTAAGGTCGTAGAGGAACTCTCTATAAAATCAACAGGTGTCTTGTACCCACCAGATGGAGAATCACCAGTGGAAGATCTCTGCCCCTTACCTTCCAGAAGTGCCACGCGCAGCTCGGCTTTTTGTTGATCGTATGCAAGGGAGTAGCGCAGCTCAGGGGCCTGGTTACAGCTGGCTGCCCGCTCAGGGTTCAAGTGCTCTGTGACGCACATGTCCTTTACTACACCTGGAACTGAAATAACCCCTTTAGCAAGCAGGTCTTCACCTTCCAAGAACAAATCCACTCTATCTTTACTCAACTTTTCTAGATGTCTTACTATTCCTGTACCTTGTATGCAGGAATATTATTTATGTTCCTTCTTCATCCATCACCATATCTCCTTTTTGCTCTGTTTTCTCACACTTCCAGCTCTTTCTACAGCACTTAGACAGGGCTTCTGCTCTCTAACATCTTGCTCTTTCACTTTGTGCCTAGGCCAAGGTGAAAACTACACTCATAACTTGTTATATGGCTCTAAATTGTTTTTAACTCACATTGATGAATTACATCTTGTGTCCTTTGGAATGGGAACTTGAGTCTGCTTTTGAGTTGCCATGCAACTCTATGTTAGTTCAGACCTCTCTAAACATTTTTTTTAATTTTAACAATACAGTCTTTGTCATGCAGAAGGCATCTATTTCCATAGTGCTTAACCAGGTTGAAGATAATGAGCTTGGGAAGCTGTGAGGCAGTTTCTCTAGGTGTGATTTTGAAGTTGAGTACATATTTCATACTGAAACCAAGCAAGTTGCAAGACTAAAAGGGAAGCCACAGCCTTTCGTCATCAAAAGCTGTTATCTGCAATCACACAGAAAACAATAGTGGGACCCGCACATTTCCTCCTAAAAATCTCAGCCATGGTCCAGACCAGTTCAATGTGGCACTGGAAGGAGAAAGCAACAGTTCTTTATTTCAGCGACACTTGATCTATGAAATCAGGCACAGCAGGAAGCAAACTTGCTTGTTTCATTAGCGGTGCAGAGAGGCTCTTATATCAACACACTTATATAAATTGTTAGCCTACATGCAGCCATCATCCTTCAGCCTCTCCACCCTATAATCTTCTCCCTGACACCTAAGGATGTGGCTCAGACAGTCTCTTCCTCCAATGCAGCTGCTTCCCATGGTACTTTCTTTTCCATACTCACAAGTCTCAGGGTGGAGGGGTGAATGTAGCAATTGTCCTCCCAGAAGGACAAAAATATAATCTCAAGCAATTTTAAAAAACTAAAAAGAGTTGTCTTAAAAAATATCATGACAGATGGCATTGTGTCCCTGGCAAATCTTCAGGAAGGTTTTATTAATGGGGTAACCATAAGAGTCAATTATCCTGTTTAAAAGACAGCTGTGAAGGTAAAAATCAGCATGGAAGCAACCCAGACATGCTGCCAGATGTATATAATTAACATTGCATTTTCTCTCAGGCTCCAGGAATCTTAAGTTCCAGGCTTTGGCATGTTACCCTTTGGGCTGGCTTGAAAACAAGAATTCTGTTTGGCAAAAATGTCTGAGGTGTCAGCCTTTGGTTTCACTGCACATCACTACGACAAGACAAGACCATCTCACCAAAATGGGGGGGGAAAAGTAGCAGAGAAAATAAAGTAGAAGCTTGAACCCCCAGTGCCGATGTCCCTGACAAGGACAGTTGCTGGACAGTTAGCATTTGTCCTGGAGGAGATACTCTGCCCAGTTTTGGCCAGATATTTCACCCATACTCTGGCAACTGCTCTCAGTAAAACTACACTAAATACATGTTTTTCTACAAAATGTCTGCTTCCAGTGAGCCAGATTCTTCAACACAAAAGATATTTAGGTGAAAAAAACCCCTACAACCAGACAAAACTACAGATTTGTTATCTGAATGTCCTGATGAGCTCCGTGACTACTTTCTATTAAACACATACACTGAAGACAGAACTCAAAATGCTCATGGTAAGAGAGCGAAAAGCGCCCCATGTCTTCATTTTCACATTTATTTCTCTACTACAATCACATTATTCTCAGAAGTATTACAGATCTACACCCAGAAAAACAATTGTTAGTCTGAAGACCAAATGCTCCTACCGTTTTGAGGGAGAACAAACAGCTCTTCGTTGACTTGTATCTTCATCCTGTTCTCATCCAAACCAGTATGTTTTCCAGTAGCTGGTTCTTCTGTTGTCTTCAGGGAGTACTGCGTGTAGTTAACAATTTCAGGTGAAGTTACTACTGGTTTGGGGCCATAAATGTTGGGAAACTTCAGGAGTGCTCGAGGCTGCACTGGCTCTGCAGTTTTCTTAACGTTGAACTGAAAATTAAAACCTTGTTTATTACTTTGCACTAATTAGACTAATTCTTCCTATTCTGTCAATGTTAAACGAGCTGAGACAAAGGGAGAAAAGACCGTGCCTCTGGTCATTCTTACCGTCATTGTTTCTTGGGTTGTAGAAACCACTCCCTGTTTGTCCAGAGATTTTCTTGCCAAAGCCAATACCCTTCCACTTGGTGTATGTCTTTTCAGGCTATAGCCACCCACAGATTTCAGAACATTTTACCTGAATATGTAGTAAGCATTAGAAAGTCAAAGGCATGGATCATACAGTCACTTGGAGCAAGTATGACCATGGTGTAATAAGACAAAGGAGAACTGGTTGAAGAAATGAGCCCTGCAATGGCATACCAAGAGTAATTGATTCAGTGGTCCTCTCAGCCTCTTGGACTATCTCTTGGCTCTGTGGACCAGAGCTCCACCTGACCCTCAGACATATATTTCCCCTTTATTATACCAGGATTGAAATTTGGATTTATGTCTGAGTTTGTTCTTAACATTTCAATTCCCTGCTGAATCATGAATGTGGAATGAGCAGAAGAACCTGAAAGATGGTGTAATGCTTAGGCAGCCTAAGCAAAGGTTGTCCCAAAGGCATTACTGTTCTCCAAAAACAATGAAAAATAACAGTCCTCTTTTCTTATGTCCCAGGAAAGAATCCTGTCTGCTCCCAACTCAAATTATTCATGATTAATTTATATTTGGATTCATCAACAGGAAAGAACAAAAGCTGACTAGCAAATGATCCTGACCCTTGCAACAGATTTTATTAATGTTTCCAAAACATGGAAGACAAAAAGCAGAAGCAAAACTGCCATTTTGGTTATTGTGCAGTGGGATTCTCTCCAACCTCGCTGCCTGCCAACCTATTCTGTGTTAAGTTTAGATCGAGGGTGAGCCAGAAAATGTTCACAATTGTAATTAAAGTTTTTCATTAGTCTCATTGTTTCCTATTAATAATGAATGTAGAAGATGCCCTGAAGCACTTGTCTGTGTTGGGACTTTTTGGTCCCAATTCACATGTCCTGAGGGAGCGTACCTATTCCTCAAGAAATAGAGCTGAAGAAAGAGCAGTCTTGGACTTCAGCTCTTTAGTGATATTCTGCTTATGGAGATCATAGCACTATGGTTACATGCACTCGGCAGTGGTAAAGAACTAAGTAGGTCAGCGGCTCCATCTTCTCAAGGCAGCCAGTGCATCAGTGTTTAGGAAGTCCACTATGTAACATAGCATTTTGTCTTGTCTAATTTTAAGGGCTTTGAAAGAGAAGTGGGCTGAGACAGACAGACGTCACTGTGCGCAGTCCCCACCTCTCACTCAGCTGAGTTTAGATATGATGTAAGTCATGCGGTGCGGGTCTGTAAGTGAGATCCCTCTTTTAGATGTGAGTCTCATCAGTCCTAAAATACATAGGAAATTTTAAGTTACTCATCCAAACCTTAAATACAGTTTTCCATTCTTCTAAAATTAAAGCAGACCAACCAAGCAAAATATGGTAGGAATCACTAGACAACAGCTTGAAAAAACGGGTCGCTTTTGTTCTGCAAAGGCATTACTTCTAACACGCATACGGTGCCTGCCGTGGTGCTCAGTCTCTGCTGTTTTTCTCTCCTGAAGCCGCTGCTGTCCTGCCAGTCACTGCCCATCACGCCAGAGCAGTGTGCCTGCAGTGCTGTGTGCTGCTAGCACACGAAGCGCTTTGGGATGAAAAACGCCATACAAAGGTGAGGTATTGTTAGTACAATCTTTTCTTCCTCTTGCTAAAAGCCAGACATTTAGTCAGGAAATCCGTCAGCACACAGCAACTAAGAGCTCCAGTGGGTCTAAATATTCTTCTTGTCTGTCTGCTCTGCAGAATTAGAGATGAGAGACATATGCAAGCACAGTGGGACTAGCCCACCCCCTCTTCCAACTGCATCTGCCTCTGTTTATTATTTTTGCTGCCAGCTCTGTTCCCAATTGCTGTCTGCTAATCTAGTTACACCGCAGTGCCCTGTGGAAGTTCCTTTTGCAAATCAGCAGCAGTATCTTAAATAAAGAGATGAGCAGAAGAGTTCAGATAGTTCTGCAGAAAATGTGTGAAAGCAAAGAAACCAGAAGTAGCAAGGAGGCTGCAGCTGACCCTTCTGGGTCCCTGCCCAGTGTCACTCAAACAATGCACCACATCGTTGCCATTACTGGATGTGCTTGGGGATCTTCATTATGCACCCTTTGCCAAGACTTTGAAAATTTACAGCAGTTTTTAATTGTTCTGTGGATGTATCTTTGTGTTCGAACTCTTCCTCCTCACGTATGCAGGGCATGTCCCTGGGGAGCCTCTGTCTGTAGCAAATACAAGCATCACTGTCATGGGAGACATGCCAAGTGAATAAAATGCAGTCTTGCTTCATCTTTCTTTTGTCGTCTCTGTTTATCAGAATCAGTGGCCCTGACAGGCTTCAGTAATTAAGTATGTCAAGCACTGACTAGGACAGTCAGTGTCCTAATGTAGTCGGGAAAAAGTCCCGACAGGACAGTTTATAAACATAGACACGGATGATGAAACTTCACAAGCTCAGAACTCAATTTGAGATTCATTCCTTCAAGGTATATAGATGGATTCTGAATCAGTGACAGCATAGGAGAATGCATGTTCCTGGCAAGAAAACTATTTTAATTGGAAAGAATTGTTAAACATACGGAATATGCAAACTAAGAACATTTTGCACTTTCTGTGACAGAATGTTCATTCAGCTGCTATAATTTGGCCAGATTTCTTTTAAAAAAAACCCCAAACCAGTAACATTAGAAATAATACTTCTGATTAGAAAGTCTACAATGCTAAAAGAATACAATCACTCAGGTAATACTGATACATTGAGGGCAGGTTGAATAATTTTATCTCCTGTTGGTCAAATACTGGATTAAGTTACGGCAAAACTTGATGAATGTAGAAATATTGTGAGGACCATAACCTAATAGTCGTTGGGCACCGGAGGCTTAATTTGACTTCACGGTGACTTAGTGCTTATTTCAGTCATGCAAGCAGGATGACACCCCGGAGGACAAGCTCCAGGACAGATTAACACTTTCCCAAGAGACTGTATAAAAGAAAAATGTCCAGTCCAAGGGTGGATTTAAAGTAAATATTTGAGAGGTTTCTGAGCTAGAAGATTACAACAAAAAAGTCTCTCACAGAAAGAGACTGATGGTAAAGTTATCTGTGGGTAGTGTTGTTCCAGACAACAGCTAAAAAAAAATGCTATGATATGATATGACTGTCCAGGTTACACATTTCTCATTCATTTTAACAGTAACCTTGGAAAATCTAAGCATTATTGTATATCCTCATATACAGGAGTTGGCAATTTCCCTGTATGAGTTCGAAAAGACAAGAAGCCTGGAAAGGACATGACAAAACTGCCAAACAGAATAGCAGATGAAATTCATCCTAGGAAAATGCAAAAAGATACTAGGAAGTATTCACCGTGGTCATGGATGAACGCTCAGAATTAGCAGCAATCTCTTGAGAAGTCCTTGGCTCAGCACAGATGTTGATCCATGGTCAGTGGAGCCATCATCCTACCCCCCAGCAACCAGAAGCTCTGGTAACGTGATTCTGTATATCTGCACCAGATCTTACAATACAATGAGTCGATTTGGTCATCTTTCCTCAGAATAAACTGCAACGGGAGCATGAGGATGCCAGGGCTCTTTTCTAAGAGCCTAAGAGTGGTAGCCAGAGAGAGTCTGAATATGTAATTACAAACATTACAGAGAAGTTCAATTAGGACTCCTACTACACTCTAAGAATGCAAAAATAATAGGCAGCTCAGATAATTAAAAGGCAAACAAAGACTGTTATACAACAGATCACTGGCCTTCGCAGTTGGCTGCTATGGCATAACATTTGGTTGAACGGCTAGATGAAAGTGAAAAGGACGTAGGCACATACAAACGTCAAGAGCAACAGCCAACAGGTAATACTTTCAGAGACTGACCAGTGCTATAGCTCATGCTAAAGACCACAGTCAACCAAGGAAATCAGTCAAACGTTTCCCTTTGAAGGACAGCTTCCCATTAATAAGGATATTAGAAGGGTCCTATAATTCCCCTTGCTCTCTCTTGCATGGAGCTCAGGAGTAAATCAGGGGGTTTGGATTTTAACAAGAAAGAAAGACCACACAGGGATGCCTGACATTATTCATACTCCACATTGCTCTTATAGTAAGCGAAAAAGCAATTCACAGTGTGATGAGATTGTCCAGTCATCACACTCTAGATTCTCGCTTGCATTTTATTATCATTTCAATGCCTTGTTTTAACTTCACACATAATTAATCCCCTCAGTTAGAGGGGCAGAGGGAGGAGGAGGGATGGTTTTCACAAGAAACCAGCTGTTGACAGGGAACTATCCTGCAGGAACCATAAGATATTGTGAATAGAGTTAGAGAAATAGCTGCTATAGGAGATCCCAGCAGGAGTCAGCTCCTCTTTATAATGCTGCATGCCACCTGGTAAAGTCCAGTCTGCTCTCCTCAGGAAATTATTTCCCTTGTGATCTAGCTTGACAGCTAAGCAGCATTTCCAGTCCTCCTCCCCTATTTTTGCCATCAGCAGCTTTCTCTTTGGCAATGTGGCAGCTGTCTCCTGCTCTGGTAATTCTGTGGGTCACCCAGCCCATCTCTGTTTTTCCCTCACTCCTCCTCTCATTAACATGTCGTTACATCCTGAGCACAGTAAGCAGATAAATAGGCAGCATAAATCACACGGTGAGGAGCCTAACAGAGAAGTTGCATTCTCACCCTCTGCATTTAAAGAAAAATCACAGAGTAAATTAGAGACTGTGTCTTACTTGCTGGACTGGCTGAAGCACACTGGGCTTAGTATTTTCCGTGTCCTCCTCTTGGTCCTTTTCCGAGAGTCCTTTCCCAGGTTGCTTGCATTTGCAGAAGCAGGTGAGACCGCAGAGGGCAAGGATGCTAGTTGCAGTCCCTAAGGTAGCCCCCAGGGCTATAACTGGGGCAGATAAAACCATTGTCCTGTGCTGCACAGGAACAAAAAGCAGAGAAACCCTGTGACTCCTTCTCCTCCCTAGGAGAGCAGCTCTCACACATCCACTCCGATTTCTAGCCTGGCTTCATTCTCCTTGGAAGTCTGAAAACAATTCTCTTGTGCAGCACAAAAAAGGGACCAATCTAGAGACAGAGATAAATCATCCCACCTTTGCTAGGCAACAAGGCTACCTTTCTATCCTGATGATGGAGTTTCTGCTCCAGGTCAGGTAGAGGAAACAGTGATTGTGGTGCCTGCAATCTCCATATAGCTGCAAACAGGCAGTTTTCATTGAAGCCTGTTCTCCAGCTCCACTGGGAAAAGTCTGATGTGTGATAGAGAGGAAAGACGTCAGCAGAAGGGGCTGGGCCTTGCTAGCTAACTCACAGAAAGTGCATCCAAATGTTTGATTAGCTCTCTAGCAATATTTCTGAGGGCTAGCTTGCTAATTTGCTCAAGAGGTTGAATTTTTCTGTCTTAAGGCAAAGATAGTGATTGCCAAAAGGTGCTGGCCTGAGAAGCCCTGTTCTGATAGCATTGCACAGTAGCACTATAGTCAGAGTGAAGCTTGCGTGTAAGTCGGGCAAAACTTTCTCACTCTTCAGAGGCTGGGGAACAAACACATGCAAGAATTAAGCACTGTCCCACACCTCACCAGCTTGCCCTCAAAGCGCAAGGTCTGAACCTTTTGGAGCTGATTTCTGTAGCATCAATGAAGAGCAGCACTGCTATTTAAAAAGTCAGCAGAAGATCCTGTCAAACAAGACACACTGGCACATATGCTGCTTCCTCTGGAGAGGATGAGAGAGCAAACAACATATGCCAGGTATTAGTCATGCTGCTTACTACACTGGTGTCAGGTGGTGGGCTGGTGAGCACAGTAGAAGAACCTACATGAATAGACCTGAAGGGCTACATGTCCATCTCAGTTTTCTTTTCAGATGATGGAGTGATTAACTTTCTCTGACTCATTTATTTTTGCCTTATTTCTCAGACTGCCCAGCTTGGGGAAGAGGAGAATAAATGCCATCTTTCAATGTGTTTCTTGTGACATGTGCAACCATTCTCCAGGTACTTCAACAAGAAGTACCTAGTGGCCAGATGATGATTATAATTCTGGGTCGCTATATATCTGGGCCAGAGTGGAATTAGTAAGCAAGAAGCAAAATATTCCTTATAAGGCTCTGGAAAAAATACCCAGTTCTACTGGGAGTTTCTTTGCCTTTCTATTTTGGAACGCATTTGATGCCTGTGGATCAGGTAAAAAATGAACTGTGTACACAGAAATGATAAGAAATTCAGGGATTTTTGTCTTTCTGCAGCTCAGGTTTTGCCACGGGTTTTCTTGACTTTTTTTCTTTTTGATGTTTCACATCTTACTCATGACGCTCACTCAGCCTTTGTTCCATTATAGATGACATGTTCACCTCCCTGGCTCAAATCTTCCCTCACACATCTGACTCTTACTTTAATTGTCAAAGATTCCTCTTTAACACTGCAGCATCCTTATGGATGCAGTGCACATTCTGTCGTCTTGCCTTCTCCTCACCCTCCCAGGCTTGTCAGACACATGTCTTGCCCCTCATTTCCAACCCTCCCAACCTCCCATCAAGAAGAGAATCATGATAGACTCCTTCAGCAGAGACACTCTCCCAATACACTGCTGAGCCAATGGAAGCTGGCCTTTCAGCTCAGCTCACAGAAGGAAAACCTTGAGCTTTGTCTTCTGTCTATAAAAGAACATAAAAGTGGCCACACCAGGCTGGACCACTGGCACATCTCTCGCTGTGCTCAGTAATGGGAAGAACATCACTTAGAGGAGACTGAGAAATCTGACGAAATGCTCCCTTAGCTTCTTGCTTTTTGTGTCTCAGGAGCTTCCAAAGCCTTGAGCAGCATCCTTGTGCTTACCTCTGCTGGTCTGAACTTTCTCTGTCACAGGTAGACTGTTGCAACCATTGGCTGACTTACCTAATGACTACTTCGTTTGGCCCGTAGTTGAACAGGTAACATCATAATCACAGGGCCACGAGGTCTTATCTTGAATTTGAAGAATGTACCATATTGTTACAGGCTTCGACCACCACTCAAGAGAAGCGTAAGAGAGGAGAGAGTCTGAAAGAGGGCAAAAAGGATGGATATACAATTTAGATGCCTTTTGTTTCCTCCACAGGATGGGTTCTTCCTCAAGGTGTTAATGAAATCTAATATAGCTAGATCAGAGGCCCCTGAGATTTGGAAACCACATGAAAAGGAAGAAGGTGCTGTTAAGGGTAGAATACATTGACAGAGGTTTGGAGTGGAGAAGGCATTTAGTTCATCCATGAGATGCAATCTTTGTGTGTTTTCTACAAGCTGTTCTGAGAAATATATCAAGACTGCTTACAAGATGCTGTGGAAGGAAGGCCACATCAAAATTTCTCTGCAAGACAATAATTTAATAATATACCTCTCCAAGATGTTTTCTAGCTGTTCATATATGAAGATCAAGTTTTCCTTGCCAGAAATTGTATATGCTGTGAAATGTAAGATGTACATAATCATCATCAGATACCATATTTTTATAATAATAGCCGGACAGCAGCCTTTTGCTGCTATTGCTAGGAAAACAAAACAGCTCTCGCTAAACATTGAATATTAGCAGTATGTGAGCTTCTGCAAGTGACAGGCCAAAGATTGCAGAATGTTGTGTGTGCACTGATGCATGTAAGTGGTACAGATACATAATTTAACTGTAGCTTTGGCACACACCGTCACTGCATCTTTCTATCGTGGTTGCTTATTTTTAACACATCCTGTTCTAAAAAAAAATTGGACCATAAATGTATTTCAAAGTCAGCTTTACACTTGCTCGTTTTAACACTCAGTAATAAAATTGCTTCTTTTCCTTTAAAGCAGTAGGCTAAAATGGGGCCAGGCTAATGACCTTTCTCACTGGCCATTCACAGTGATATTGTCCAGAATCACATAGCTTTTTTATCTGTCACATCTGCCATTGGAAAAAGACTTGCAAAGGCTGAAAGATGAAAGCCTGTTTTTTGCAAGCTAAACTTTATGGGCAGGTTCAGGCCTGACAACATATTTTGCAACTCTATCCACATATTTTCTCCAGATTCTGATACAAGACATGTATCAGAATGACAAAAACATATACATGGTTTTCAACTGCTGATACCTCAGAACGTGAATATTCTGTGATGACAAAACATAAGAGACTGGACAACCTTTGGTACTTATAGATTCTTTGTTCCTGCTGTGAGCTTTTCCACTGAGATGCTGGGCCTTTCTGTGCATTGGCCGTATGAACGAGGCTTTCTCTGAATGAAGAACTGGTAGTACAGATCACATGGAGAATTACAAAAGCTTTTGGATTGCCCGGCTGTAGTTCATACCCTAGCAGAAAAAAATTCCCTTTAATGCAATTGCCAACCACTCAAATAAGCAGGTCAGGGATTTGCAACATTTATTCTGGCATTAGAAGACACAATTTGAAGTTCCAGAATCCCTCACTACCACAAGGAAAAGCCGACATACATCTGAATGAAAGATGGTTGCAGACAACTTTCCCTGACTCAGCCCACTCTGTTGGGGTCTGGTATTTGTCAGAGATACTCTGGTTCTCACTGAGGCATTTCACCAGGCAGAAGTGTGAGTTAACAGACGGAAATGGAAAAGAGAGGGGTTTTTGCAGGGAAATCCTTGTAACAGTCAGATTTAGCCTGAAGGTGTAAGCTCATGTTTTCACTTGTATTGACTTGTTATGAGATTCTGAGATTCTCTGCTACAGAAATGGGACAGTCTCAACAGGACGATGGTCTAAAATAGCTTGCTAGATCATCAGCCACCCAACTTTAGGCACTGAAATAGCCAGCTAATGACAGAAGACCACATATGGCTGTCATGCATTTCTTTACCAAGAAAATGAAGCATGGCAAAAACAAAAGTGAAGGTAAAAGGCTCACGCTTACAATGGCTACATCTACCTCCTTATGCTTTTTATGCTGCTGCCTCAGATTGTAAATGCTTAAAGAAAGGGATTTTGTGTTCCTCCAAGTGGTGAAGTATTCCTCCACCAGATGGTAGAGTATTACAGACCACCAAAATAATCTTTTGCAATGCTCTTAAGACAAAGCAGTTGTCTCTACATATTTATATACCCCCCAAAAAAGGAAGATTTGTGAGAGAAATGTGGGCTTGGTCCCTCCATCACTGTCACTGAAACAGACCTGTGGATATAAATCAAGCAAATTAAGTAATTAAGAGAAGAACAAAGAATCATTTTCTAAAGGGGAGATGATATACAGCGATCAGCCTCAAGAAAATGAGCTTCAAGCTGTGGTGCTTCAGCTGGCATTAATGGCTACAGAGCTCCTGGAACCCCCAGACTTACAGGAGTACCTGCCAGCTGCGTGTGTAGCCTTTCGCCACTCTGCTGCCCTCAGGGTGATGATAAGAATTTCGCATGCAAAAGGGTACAGTGAATTGCATGTGTGCAGTGTGGGGCTCTAGGTAAATTATTCTGCGCTAGGATACTACACTGTCCTGAGACCAAGATCTGTGGGGTTCAGGAGAGCTGTGGAAAAATCTGGCTGTGCACCTACATCAGGAGGCTGCCATGTACCCCCTGTCACCAGCAGCCACTGTAAATCTGGCTGTGGTACAGCTCTTGCATCCCTCGCGGCAACATTGGATGAATACTCCCAGAGGGTGGTAGGCTCAACATTAGGAAGCAGGGAGAAGGAGCCAAAAAGCAAAAGTGGTCAGGAAGGATAGCGTGATCTACAGGAGGGTAAGAGGAAGAACGTTGAGCAGGACTAGGAAGGGTCCGTAACATGTGAATGGGGCACCGGTGTGACTGCTGTAGAGCAACGCTGCACCTCGCTCTGCTGGGCAGAGCACCAACTCGCTGGGCAAACGAGGCAGTTCAGGAAAGAGCCACGTGAATGAATCAAGGGCTGGAAGGCCGTGGATCAGATTGTGACTCAAAGAGGTCAGTCATGAAAAGGCTTATGGGTGACTCGGTCAAAATCTTTAAGTACCCAGCTGGGGAATAAATCTTTGATAATAGAGGTCCTCTTCTGCTGAGCAAACAGCGCATTACCAGGAGCTAATGGCCAGAAGCTGATGCCAGACAAACTCAGAGTAGAAACATGTTGCAGATTTCCAACAATGGGCATAATTTCGGTGGGAGCAATTTCAGAGGGACTGTGGAGGGTTCTCCATCATGGGTAGATTTGAAATCAAGACTAGTGTTGTGCTGCTTGGTTTTACGTGATCTATTTTCATTCAGTTACAAGTTAAACTGATGTTTAACCACCAAAGACACCGTCAATGTGGTGTCCTCTGTTGTTTCATGCTTACATAGGGCCCGCTTGGGATGCTAAAAGAGTATTAATGTGTGAGGCAGTTTTTCAAAAAATCGCAATTCCTCGGAGAGCACCAAAGGGCCATCGGCAAAGAGAAAGGCAGCTGTGCTCTAGAAAGTCACACCGCACCACAAAGCCCGGCAGATAAACAACGTCTGTCCTTCACCAGGTGAACTGCTTTCGTGTGAGGTCTTAGCGCTTCAGTAATGGAGGTTCAGAAAGAAAATGTCAGCTCCAGCTCAGGACAGACCTGGGTGAAAGGAAAACAAATCACTGCAAACGCAACTGAAAGGAAAGCGTTGTTCAGTAAAGTGGCAAGCACGAGGTTAAGTTCCCAATTAGCAGGTGAAGTTAAGCAAATGAGCAAATGCTTTCCTAAATGGGGCAGGGTGTCTTGCTGAGAGCAGATGAACAACCCAGATATTCTGCTTTTCCATTGAGCTCTGCTAATTTGCTATTGAAAACCCAGGAAAACAGGGCGCATTTTGTGCCTATTTCCGTTTCATCTGACAATTGGCTCTTGCTGGCTGGAGAAGCAGAGCTTATTTTTGCACGGGCAGTTCCACTGCAAGTGTATGTTTATTTCTTTACTACTAGATTTTTTTTTTAATAATCACAGATTTGAGAAGCCTCAAAAACTTCTGAAGTGCCAGACACCAAATTATACATTGTGTATTTGCAATAAAATGCTGCCTCCTAGAGGTGACAATGTTTTTCTTACAGTTTCTTTTAAGAGTTGATTAACATACTAAAGTTTCAATTTTTTTTACAACGCCAATGCTGTAATGGGTGCTTTGCAGAGAAAAGCACTGAGATCTCATACTTTTAGCTAAAATTATATCTCTAGCTATGTTAAGTCTGCAAAGCCAGGAAATTAAAGAATTACAGTTGCCTATAAAGCCTTAATTCTATGAACTTCCGTGTCAGCCTTGTTTTTAAATCTTTAAGTACATGATGACATACCATTTTATTTCCAAATGAACTCTGAATAGTTTGCTGATAGGATGCGCCCTTTTGGGGAATGAATCAGGGTTATATACTGAAAGCAGCTGGGTTTTGTGTGTGTCCCTCTCCAATGAAGTAGATGAAGAAAAGTAAGATTCCAGATTGCTGGCTGATCTGATGGTTTAAGAAGCTGGAAATATGCACAATAATGACATGTTTCTTTCTCATTTTCTGTATAGCCAACCTGGTACCTTGTGGTATGATTTACACAAGAGCTGAGTGCTTGCATCTGCAGCAAAAATTCCATGGGAGCCATGCTGGAGCATGTGTAGTATTAAGCATTCTGAAAAAAAATAGCCTACAACACGTCTTTGGGAAGTAGCATTGTGGGAGAAAGCCCAAGGAGGCAAGCAGTCCTTCTGGATTTGCAGCAGGGCTTGGGGCTGTGCTCTTCCAACTTGCTGCATTCCTCATCCCGCTGCCTCTCAGACCACAGATACGACAGTCACTGCAGAAGAAACTTTCAGAGAAAGAAAGGGAAGACTCAGAAAAAAGGCTGTTGTGTTTTTCACTGCAGTGCAAGAAGCAAAGTAGTAACATAATTGCCAAAGCAGTGTCTGCTTTTGTGTGAGTTAATTCTGTTTTGGGAGCAGATTGCCTTTCCCTTAAATGTTATGTGCAGTTCTTGCCTCTCCAGTCTAAAAACAGGTTGTCACCAAACTGAAAAAAGTTCACAGATGGATCAGGAAGGGTGATCTAAGGTGTGGAACAGCTGTGTAAGGAATGAACGAGCAAGCTACAACTCCTTACCCTGGAAAAGAGATACTGCAAGGAGAGAAGAAAGGTCTCTGAAATCCTGAGTGTACTGGGGACGCTGGCTAGAGATCAACTTCCCAGTTCCAGTATGAGAACTACAGGGAAGATTCAAGCAGGATCCAAGTTCAAAACAAACATATACGTTTGCCCTGTTCTTACGTGTTTTCTTCTAGGCAGCCACTTTTGGCCCCTGTCAGAGAGAGGACACAGGGTCAGAGAGGCCTGTGGTCTAATCCTGGGTGGCTCTTCCAGCAGACATCACATGCTGTACAAATTTTGTTTCCCGCATCTTTTAGGTAAAACCCTGAGAATCAGCTTCTTTTTGGGAAATGTTATTTTGAGTCACTGACTCATGTAAAGTAGCAGTTTGGCAGCAGCTGTTGGGCTCTTGCTCTTTCTTTCCATGTTTCCCGTGAACACGCTGCAAGCCGATCTGCTCTGTCTAGTTGCTCACTGTGTTTAGTGGGGTCTTTTGCTAGGTACCCCCAGAAGCAGAAGCTGCAAGTAGCTCAGCAGCAGTAATTCTTAGTGCCAAATATTGAATCGCTTTTTGCAGTGATTTTTGTATTGTTATTAATATCAAGAACACCGCAGGAACAGTGTTCCCTAAGACAACATTGCTTGATCCTGTTCCTTGACAGCAACAGAGAGCAGAGGAAATCATTACAGATAAGAGATACTCACAGTTTCTAGTTCTGGAGTTGAGAAATTACATTTCTGTTCATGTTCACCTCTAGCAATTGCTTGTGACCCACAAGATTTCATCTGGTTTTGAAATATTTTCTATAACACTGGTATTATACAAATATCAGCCAGCACTCTGATAAAAAGAGCTGGCGCATACAGTCGTCTACCCAGACATTCCAGTCAAGAGACAGACACCTTACAAACACCCTCTACAAAAACAGCTTTTTCAGAAAACAGCCTCCAGCTACCAGGATAGATGCCTCCCACCAAGTTTATTGACAACGAGTTAAGTGCAAAGAATGGCTTGGGTCCATGCTCATGATATCCCTACTGCTCCACTGCTGTGACCCATCTGACCTCCATGCCTACCTTTCACATAGTTGAGACTGGAAATTGTTTTTGCTGTCTGCAGAAATATATGCTATTTTTAGCTTTTCTGATTGAGATCACAGTGAGACCTGACCGTGTCCTGGTCAAGCTTGGCAGGTAATTGCTACTCAGAATCAACGTTATCCAGTGTGAAATAGAGCAATAGGTCTTTCACACTTCACACTCCAGCCAGCACCGTTATTGACAGCTTTGCAATCAGGCCTAATCGAAATGATCTTGAGATAGCCACCACCTTCAGGATTTAGGCACTTCTGTGTTGGAAAGCACAGGGGCATTGCCTGTGATTGCTCGTGAGGCTTGTGCTTGCTTTGTACACAGCTTTCAACCTCCAAAGTAGGCATGGCAGAACCTTCCTCTAACATGAGTGAAAAAGTTACATCCAAATTTGAAAGGTGACCTCCCATGTGTGCTTCTTCCAGTAGCTCTAGGGAACTGTTTCCTTCATTTTCACAATTGCCTACATCTTACTTCAGAGAGGACTCTCCTCTCCCCAGTGGGATCCCTGACTTGAAGTCCTGCATCCTCAGCTGTTCCCTAGCCCCTCGCTAAACTCCTGAATAAATTGTCTTCCTGCTGCAAAACCGCAAAGTGGGTCAGAGGCTCTTCCCCGGGTAAAGCAGGAGGAAATCTGGCACAATTATGGTGAAGAGTAAAACCCTTATTGCAAATTCCCTTACTTGACTCAGTTGTTTCCACTCCAGTTTTTGCAATCTCTACTCCACTGCTGTGCTTGCACTGGCCAGCTCACTCTGTCCTGTTTTCCTGGACATATTTGTGACTTTTCAAACTCAGTTACATCCTCTCTCTACTTTCATAAACCTTTCCTTCCTCTTACTTCTTCTATTTGTTCATTTTGTAGGCTGTTTTCTCTTGCCCTCACCATATGACAATTCATTATAGAACAAATAATTCTTCTTCCTCTATACGTTATCTCTACCTGATCTTTTCCTGATCCATACCCACTGTCATATTTCATAAATAGTTTACAGACCCCATACCAACATCTGACTGATCTGTCTTCCTACAATGTGAAATCTCAGGTTGGCACTGATGTCTTCTCCCGAGAGACTTCATATGAGCTTAAGTCTAACATAATCATATTAAAACTCATGATTTCCCATCCAAGGTGCCTTCACCATCCAACATCTTTTGTCATACCACTAGTTATATATCAAAAGCCCTCATCACTCAAGCCCATACATCTTGGATGTCCCCAGTATGACATACACGTATCATAGCAGCAGCAGTTTGCACCTTCTTGGTCAGTGCCAGGCTCTTGCTGTCTGTACAGCCTAACTCCTCTGAAGTACCAATTCCACTGAAGATGTTTCATGGCATTATCATTATGCAATTAGGATTCAATCACCCCAAAGGTATGATTTAGGAGGGAAAGACTTGTTTTTCCAACAAAGTTTAAATTTTGCCTTTCACCTTTATTGTGGCAAAATACATGAATCTTGAGTCAAATTTTTTGTTCAAAGTTGAGACACACTTGGTACCAGACGGTAGGAGGGAAAGGTCGGCTCCTGTCTCTAGAACAGGAACAGTTGTGTAATCTTCAACAGTTGCATGGCAAGGTGTGCAGGAGAGAAGGCTGCCTACAACTTTTTTTCCCAGCTTGGCTAGCTCTGCACAGATCAGGACACAGGAACGATGGGGCACAGACACCACACTATGATTAGATTCAGAGGCTACTTCTTTATTTGAAACAACAATGTAGATAGTCTAAACATCCTGAAAATCATGGTGGGGTTGTTCCAGTCACAGTGCAATACACAGCGCCTTCTGGGTCATACTAATGGACCCTGGGAGGAAGCTCCCAACCCCCCTTCTTCTCATGTCACAGGAAAAAAAAAACAAGGCAAAAAGACACCAGCCTCCCTAAGCGTGGTGCCACACACACCTCTTATAATGCTGTACTCTGCAGCAATGCCCAAGTATTGGTACTAGGTGAGAAGGAGCTCAGATGGACTCTCTTCACCCAAAACTGCAAAATTTGTAGCTTGATCTAAACCAGATCTCTGGCGTGTCATGAGAAAAGAGAAAAACCTTTTGCCTCTGTTGCCACAGAACAGGTTCTCTTCCAAACATGACAATGATCTTTGTCTCTGGCAAAATCAAAAATTCAGATCGCTAGAGTGATCATAAGGCTAAATGAGGCTACAGCTACCAGGCAGCAAATATTGCTCAGCCCCTTCTTATGCTGCATTACCGGCACGTGAGAGCCTGTCACCACTCCTCTGTCCAGGGGCACTGTTGATGGGTAGGACAGGGTGCAGAGCCCAGACCTCTGTTAGCAGTAGGCCTCCTTCCCCATGACCTGCAACATAAGGGAAGGCAAGGGGCAAGGAAGGCAGATGAGAAGAAGCTACTCCCAAGCTGAAAGTAAAGAGATGTCAGCGTCCCATTTTCTCCCCTGCTTCCCCAGCTTTACTTGACAGAGGGACACACAACCAACACAGGGGCTCTGGATATACTCAAACCTTCATTCCCAGCTGTGGTTCCTGCCACCGGGAAGAAGAGCTACAAGTCCTTGGCAGCTTCAATGGCATAGGGCAGGACAAGCCCTGGAGAGACATGAAGGAGCCCCTTGACCACCAGCAGGAACCTGGGCTGGGACAGGAGAGTTGCCTGGGGGGAATGACCCATACTGATGTGATCCGAGGGGAAACGCACTTAAAGTGTGACAGTGCCTATCACTCCGGAGAAACGCCACTGCTTCCCCTTTCCTAGGCTTGGTTTGTAACCCCTAGCAAGCAGCTGATAGCAAAGATGTATGTGTAAGCAGCAGTGTGAGGAATTCAAGTGATATATTGCTTAATGAAAGGCTACTCTTAATCACCCTAGGACAGCAGTCAAACCATCTGCTACAGTAACCATACACTGGAGTGTGGAAAAGATATCATTGTCTCATAACAACTCATAATTTGGGCCAACTGCCTTCACTGACAGCAAAGAGCATCTCCATTAGTTTCAATCTGTGAGTGCTTTAATCAAGTACACCCATCAGAAGAGATGCATGTGGTCCTCCTGTGAGGAGCGGTAGGTTGGTCATCAAGACTGCTGCCCAGTTAGTTGTAGATTAGGCAAAAATTGACAAAGTTTTCCTGGTTAATTGGGTAAAAAGGTTGACTTGATCATTTGATACATATAATTTTTTTTTTCTACTTGCATTTTACTTTTTTTTTTAAGTTATGTCATCACATAAACCAGCACCTTAGTGCTTGTTTCTTCGTCAGACCTCAAGATACCAGAATTGCAATGGTCCGGGGGTAGAGCCATAATTCATCTAATGGCAGGCCACAGAGACTGCCTCTATGGCCCTCATAAATTCTTGGAGAGATGAATTCTGCATTCTCTTCTCCTTTTTATGATTGTCCAAAATGAGTAACACACGGGCCTCTCTCTCTTCCAGATCAGAAAGATCAGAAAAGATTATCAGAATAAAGAAAGTGATAAATACTCCACCCTCCTCTCCTTTGCAGAAACCAAGCACTTTGAATATTCCACATCACCTACTTCTTCAATTTCCTGAAAAAAGAATTTACTTATTTAAAGGAGGAATACAAACATCCTCACAGATCCTGTTTATGACATTCCTCATTAGAGATAGAAGGCAGATACATATGTAAAGGATGGGAGCAGACCTCTCAGTAGAAGCTTTCTCAGAGTGCCTTGACCTTGATTTATTGCTGAACTCACACTGTAGCATTTGCAGATCCACAACAGAACCATCCCTGTAAGAAAACAGAGCTGCAGTTCAAATCTTCCAGTACAAATAAATGGTTTTCCTGCATACAAGTCTGTGAACTGACAGCCAAAGCTGAGTCCACTGAGAAGAATTGAAACTACAGCAAAGACGAATCTGAAGCCAAAAGGCTGGACTTGAAAACTCCTAGATTAAAGTTTGGCCATGCACGCTTCTATCAGCTAATTGCATAAATCTAAATAAATGAAATATGAAAACATAGCTAGGCTTTTCTCTCCAGCAGAATATCTCAAGGTAGACTCTCTAATTTATTTCAGCTACAAGTTCTCTAAGGAGAGGGATGTGTTCATCGAGCAACAGAGAGAACACTGGTAAGTGCTTGAAAAATGGTAATCATAGGTAATGTGGCAATGTCCCTTTAATGTGTTCAATAACTAATGGCAGAGTCACGGCAGCTGAGTAGAGAACAGAAGCCCCATTGGAAGCTTTTTCTTTAATGTAATCACAGCTGTAAGCCAAGGTTAATGTAGCCACAGCTCCCCTGGGAACCATCACGGATAGATTGCTCACGGTTTGGGTAGCAGCCATCCTCTGTTGCCTGTTAGGTCCCTTCTTCCCCAAGGGAATGGTGAAGGCACTGGACTGTTACCCACCTCCTCCGGGATCCGTCCAGGCCCCGTGGTAGAAAATTCTGCAATTCCTGGGTGACCTGGAGCAAATCAGTGGTGGGAGGGGGAGAGGGGTGCACGCGTGTGTGTGCACATTCAGCTCCTCCTGCTGTGAAATGGGGAAAAAAATCTTATTTCCTTTCCAGATGGGAGTGCTGGAAGGGCAAATCCGTAACGATTTATGGTGCATTTGTACGTGCTGATAGCAGGAGCCCTAGCATGGCACAAAGAAAGAGGCAATCGTCTGCTCCTTGAGGAACAGGCAGCCCTCAGAAACTGAAATATGATGAAGGGGGTTTTTCCTGTGACAGATGGCACCGTTAAATCTTGAGTTGTAGTTGTAGATTTTTAAAATGTGAATTATTTCCTTGTAAAAGCTAAACTGCAACAACGAGAGGTGACAGGGGCAGTTAGCCCAGGCTGAGGCTGCGCTGCGCAAACCGCCCCAGGGACTCTCTGCCAGCGCGGGGCAGGGAAGCCATTGGGCTCGCACCCTTCTCCCCCTACCCACTGCAGCTCTGCCAGTGCTCCTCCAGCCTCCCCCGCGGCAAACCCGACAGCACGGTCACTCGCTGGGTCATCCCCAGCTCTGCTGCAGCAACTCTGCCCGACCCGATGGGGTGGCAGGTCCCGCTGCTCCTGTCTGGACCCCCTGGCCCTCAGGGCAGACCGTGCCCCCCAGTTTGGCTGTTGGAGACCCACCGGGTTTTGCCAACTTGCTCACAACAGACAACGAGGAAAACAAACTTTCTGGCTGTCCTGCTGTGTCCGGGAACCCACGCTGCATCGGTTACGCTGGCCAAAGCTGTCAAAGATCAATGGTTTCTTCTCTGGAGACAAATGTTCTCTTTGGCAAAAGACTACGGGAGCAACAAAGAGATTATTTGTTATTTAGTGGTTTAAAGTTTATTATCAGGCGATCTTTCCAATGTCAGTATTTAGTCACTACTGTCTGCCCGGTAGCAGCTCTCTCAAAACAAGACAGGGGCTGCAAGGGCTATGCTTTAACTTTTCCTAAAGTACTTTTCTGTGGATCCAGATAAAGTCAGAAGTAGCAGGGGCAGGTGTCCAAACTCACCTGCCCAGGAGGCATGAGAGGAGCTACAAATTATCCTCCCAGAAGAGGAAGCAAAGCCATACGCTAACCTGGTAAATGGGTGTAATTCACGGCGAGACATAATTCACATTGCGCAGGGAACTGGCATTCAGAAAAACACAGTAAGACTGAAACGGTCTTCTCGAGACTCCCATTGAAATATTCAGAAATCCTGCAGAGAGGACAGTTGGGAAGCCAGTAAGTGAATAACAAGCAAAGGTATTGAGATAGGCAGCACAGGCAGCCTTCTGATCAGGTACAAAGGAAAAAAAAAAAGAAGTGAAGTGTGGCTAGCTGATGGTGATGGTAGTGTACGGGAGCGTATTTGTTCCAGGGTGAGAGACAAGGACTAGGATTACCAATGGACTCTTCATCAGGCAGATCTGTGTACCGTAAAGGCAGAGATGCGGTGCTTTTAGCTTACAGCACACACAGTCGGCTCCCATGCATTCACCTGAGAAGCAGACAGGAGACGATGTTTCGATTCCCTTAGTTAAATCACCAAACAAGCGTTCACAAAGGGTAACTTTCACCGCACGGTTAATGTGACCAAAAGCTACCCGTCAGTAAGAGGAGAGACCCTTTCTCACAGAAGCTGAAACCAAGCGGGGGAGCTGGCTGGCATTGCACAATCCGTCACAAGGAGATGCAGACAGGAGACCTCCCCGGCGCTATACGTGTGCAGCCGGGGCAGCCCGGTGTGATGGCATGTCTCCCTTCAGAGGGCAGAGAGACCAGAGATAACCCCAGGCACCGCTCCAGCAGCTCGCACCTTACCCCATCACATGGATTCCTTCGCAATCAGCATCACATTGTTCTGCAGGTTGGAAACATCATGTAAAACCTTTGATCCGTCCATTCTTCACCTAAGGGCAGCAGACAAATCAGATGGCTTCTCCTGATAAAAGAAAGGAATTTGTTGTGTTTTTTCAAGACAATCAGAAGTTCATTACTAGAGTTGTCCAAATTAAAGTTCCAGTTTCATCACCTCCGTTCCCGTTCCCCTCCCTCAATCCAAATAATCATTAGATCATACGTCACTGCAAATGCTAGTTTAATTGCTAAATTATATTTCACTAAATTTGGCCTTGAAATTTGATTTTGAAATGAAAATAAATTTTGTTTCAACATTTATTTCAGAAGTTATAATGTTTTGACTGTTCAGATTTGTTTCTTTAATGGGATAGTTTTTTGTTTGGTTTTGTTTTAGGGGGTGTTTTTTGGGGGGTGGGTTTGGGGTTTTTTTGCTAACTGCATATTTTTCTTTTGTAAAGAACAATCCATCACCAAAAAAAAATCTTTTTCTTCATTTATCCTCTTCTTCTGATGACAGACTGAAGATAAATGTTTTTAGGTTTCGTTCTTTGAACAGAAAAGTGACTAATCAATAGCAAGCCAATGTTCATCATTTAGGTTTGAGTTCTCTCACAGAAACACTTCCAGGGTTAGGACTATGGTTGGAGCAAGTCATTAATAACGTGGAGGATGTGTAAGTGCTCTGCTAAGAAATCTGCAGACCATTCAGATTCATTGCTACAGATGGTGTTAGCAAGGACATGGGAATCCCTCAGGAGGCCCTCAGAAACTGGAAGCACAACAGAAAGTGCAGTAGGAATCATGTTGAGCAACTCCAGGTCTTCTCTGGGAGGTAGAATCCAAAAAAGAAGTATGGAGAGGGACATGACGGACAAGTAAATCTATTGATTCAACAAGTATGCTTTCGGGTGTGGGAAAACAGCTTCTAACTGCTCTTTGCCTTATCTAGAGTCGTCTTTTATGACACCTGTCAGTCTTCTATACAGTGACTTGAAGCCTACGCTGGTTACCGATGAAACCCTCAGAAGCTGCCAGGGCTTCAATAATAGTCTCAACCAGCAAAGTGCAATACTGGCTGACAGAAATTCAGCTGAAATTATCCACTCCTAATCACTGCATTGCCAAAAAGGTATGGCCAATTTGGAAGGAATTAAAATGGGATTGTAGAACCAAGACGAGTTGAATTATAAGAAAGACTAAAAGGTTGAAAGTCCTTTAGGCCAGCATAGAAAAAGCTTGTGTGAGGATTGATTTATACCTGAAAAGTATCTGATAATAAAGACACTACAGAAAAGGAAGCAAACTTTGTGTGATAGAGTGTTGCGACACCTGGAATTCACGAGAGGGAGACTAAAAAGCACTGAGCTGGAAGCAGTGCACGGGAGCAGACTTCCTGGCCAGAGGACTGGGGTTCAGAATGAACGAGCTCGGAGCTGAGCTGAAACCAGGATTCCTCTTCCAAATGAAAGTGAGCCAAAATACCAAAATGCCCCACAAAGCAGACATTCCTGAGAAATTATATTGAGCAGTTCTCTCTCAAATAATATATTCCTTGTTCAGACTTGTCATTTACCCCAGACTGTAAATGTGATTGTGTGGTGTTTATGCGATGCCAATCCACTGCAGTTTCAATTATGCGTTGTGGACCATACCATGGCTTCAATGGTTGGTTTTGGCAAAGCCAGATGATTTTAAACCTTCAAGATTTGTTAATATCTTACCATGAATCGGGTATGGTAGCTACCACATAACTTCCATAAGCTGTTCAACATAAATGTGTCTATTTTCTTATTTCCTGGAGTTATTTTTTCCCTGCATTTTACTTCACAGCAATTAGTAGCTAGTAGTTATAGAGATTAGTAGTTAGCCATAATAGACACTTTATTTCTTTTTTGTAACTAGGTTTTGATGGTTTACATTATATTTTGGGAGCTGCTTAGAATGAAACACTCCAAAGAGAATAATAATTGTACAACACGTATGACTAAATGACACACGACTGAGCAAAATCTGAAAGATATCTACAGAAGTGTTGTAACTTTTATACATCTGTTGTTTTGATTTTGGCTATGTATATGTTACAGTGAGCTCCCATATGCAACAGAAGAGAAAACACATTTTTTCATTGGTATGTCTGTAAAGTCTTTTCTTGGTTATGCATACAGGTCTCTGCAAATCAACGTATGTCCTCAGGCATAAATCCAAGTTTTGTAGTGGTCTTTTCAGGAGCAGTGCTTTTTTTGCTGACAGACTTCTTGCAGACTATGACACTGTCCAATTAATTCTTGACATTTTGTTATTGGTTTTGGACACCTATCAATCATTGTTCACATCTGTAAAATCTGTGTGGTCCCTACTGTCCACCAGAAACTGGGATATACAGACAGGAGAACTCGAGTCTGACAAAATTTCCCATATGCTTTTCTATACATGCAAAGACAGCTTCTCCTTGCTAAGCCCTACTTTGGTTCCTAAAGGTTCAAGACAATTTCTGTGGCACTTTTTCTGCTAGAGGTACCAGCTTTACTGCATCTGGTAAAACCATGTCCTATTTTTGCAATATCTGAAAAAATCAGGTAATGCTTTGATTAGTGAAAACAGCACTCCCCCATGAACACCACACTTAGGAAAACAGCCAAATATTGACTCCAAATATCAGGCACAAACCAAAGCTAATAGGATCTTCAGGAGGGGCAGCAGACATGAGTGTTAGCACTCCCCCTCGCTCTGTTGTGCATACTTAGCCTGCTGTACCTTTTACAGCCACATTCTCGATCATAACAGCAATCTCTCCCGTCATCTACAAGAAAGACATTGAGGTGCTGGAGCATGTCCAGAGAAGGGCAATGAAGCTGGTGAAGGGTCTGGAGCACAAGGCTTATGAGGAGCGGCTGAGGGAACGGGGGTTGTTTAGCCTGGAGAAAAGGAGGCTGAGGGGAGACCTTCTCGCTCTCTACATCTCCCTCAAAGGAGGTTGCAGCCAGGTGGGTGTTGGTCTCTTCTCCCAAGTAACAAGTGATAGGACAAAAGGAAACGGCCTCAAGTTGCACCAGGGGAGGTTTAGCTTGGATATTAGGAAAAAATATCTTCACCGAAAGGGTTGTCAATCATTGGAACAGGCTGCCCAGGGAAGTGGTTGAGTCACTGTCCGTAGAGGTATTTCAAAGACATGTAGATGTGATCCTTAGGAACATGGTTTAGTGGTAGAGTTGGCAGGGCTAGGTTAACGATTGGACTTGATGATCTTAAAGGTCTTTTCCAACCTAAACGATTCTATGATTCTATGATCACTAGTGTCAGCGTATGGAAAAGGTGGCATGCAGCAATCTGTCTGATGAACTGCTTAATGTGTCAGCATATTAGCATATCCAGCATAAAATGTGCAGCATCCTTTTTGCCAGCCCAGTTCACTCACTCTTTCGTGAATGCAAGCAGTTAATCATTCACTCAGGAGGCTGTAATATTTTCCCAATAACATGCTACAAAGATGCTAAGGTTACCAACCTTCCTAACTTGCTTTTTAACTTTGTTTTATTGCCTCACTATCTCTGATCCCTCCTTTTCCTCCTGGACTAGTTTTCCCTGAAAGCAGTCTGACCTTTCCTTTTTTCCCTTAAACTCTAATGGAAGCACTGCCCCATTCTGCAGTGTCTTTTTTGTATGGTCTTGGCATACCAAGGCATCTGGCATCACGGACTTTTTTTTTTGCCCTTGTATTGAGTGAGAAACGTGGAGAATTAATCTAGGACTGCAGACCAGAGCTCCACAACTTTGCTTCAGGACAAGGAAGATTTTCATCCCTATGAAACACAAATATGAAGAAAGGCACTTAGCATTGCTTAGTGTAAACGTTTATATGCGCACAGGGGACACATCAACTGCCTTTGTCAGTAGGATTAGCATGCTGACAATGCCTGCTTGATCTTTGTTCTCTCCTGGTCACAAGGACCATGTGCTACCCTGCTTTTTACTATCTGGTGCCTAGGGCATACCTGACTTCAGCCAGATTGCAGGGACAGAAGGGGAAAAGTATTCCCCTATGCTGCCTCCCTGTGGGGTAATGAAAGTTTATCCCTGGACTTTGTCAGTACAGACTTTCCTAAAATAGTCACCTGTGTGTGACTGTGAACTTTCCTCCACTAAAATAAAGAGTAATCCCCACTGATGCAATTCAGATTACATTTCCATGTAACTCCTAGCCTTGGCTGGGTGTGATTTGGAGACAAGTAGGCGGAAAGCCCTCTCTGCTGCTGCTTGATTCATTCACCAACATGGGTAACTGCTAGAACATCTTATTTGACACAGAAAGAAGGAATAACAATGTGAGTGGATTTAAAACTTACACTGAGGGTACCGGAGCACTGGCATGGTCTAGAGTCAGAATCTGTACATTCTACAATCCAGCTTCCCTCTCTGTGCATGGAAAAAGTACTCTGACACAAAACAAGTGTGTACCAGAGACCAGACAGTTCCCCAGCTACAGCACCTTCAGCAAACGGTTCACGAAGCAGAGATTTGCTGTGAGAAGAGGTTGCAACAAGAGGTTGCTGCGACAAGAGGCTCAGTGGTTGCTGGTTTTCCTCCTACACTCACTTCTGGCCAGGTCTGCTCAGTGCTTCCTACATCCACTGCTGGACAAGTGCACTCCAGGAAGCAGCAGATCTGTTAATCATTCTTAAAATGACTAAGTGCTGCTTATGCCGCTACTATCTTTTTTCCCCTCTCTGACTGCTGGCCACAAAGCTCATGAAGGCACCTACAACTGTCAGGCTGCCAAAAATTGTGGAGCACAGGAAATGTTCCTGATGTTATGAAACATAAGGAAACACAGAGGAGGAAACAAAAATTCTGCTTATAGAGCCATAAGCTGAGAAGATGAAGCATATCTTCTCAGGAAGACACAGATATGACCTCACGGAATAGTGATGTGCTATATTTTCCAGAGCAACACAATACTGCCATGGCCTTCTGTACTTTCTGTGACATACAGAAAAAAGCCACCTACCATCTGAAATCCCAACAATACTATACTCTGGAAAGTTATCCAGGAACAAGGGCTTCCTAGGTGGTATCAGTCAAACTGAGCACTTAGGGGAAGATCCTCCAAGAAACAGAGGAAGTGCATGGCAGCGCTGATCCAGCTCCAGAGGGTGACATGAATGACAGTATGAAGACAAGGGATGCTATAGATCACGGTGACAGCAACAGCACAGCACCAGGAGATGCCCAGAGGCTAAACTGGCTGTCGAGGCCGCAAAAGAAGTTCGCTTCCTGCTAGGATCCCCATTGGCTGGTGCAGGTTTTTTTCAGCCCTGGCAGAGCAGGCTCTGCTGGTATATCTAGCCGCAGCGCTCCTGAAGGGGCAGAGATAAGGACACGCACTGGTGGTTTGTCAGGTCTGGAGAATGGATCTGAAGATGTTCCTAGTCTTCTCTGCATTTCTCCTTCACGCTGCTCTGGGCTTCCCTATTCAGGTGAGAGCAGTTCCATGCAACCGTGCTCCATCTTCCAATTCACCTGTTCCTCCCGGAGTGAAGCTGCGGAGACCCATTTTGATAAATTTCCTGCAAGAAAAATATTAGTAATATAATAATATATAAAGCCAATCTAATAATTTAGTTCCTCCCTTTGGCCTGATTTTGATGCTATTGTTGCTGCATTTGTGAGCTATGGAAGAATAATGCCTTTTACGTATTGGTTTTGCAGGAGAACTATGGAAACAGCACAACAAGTAAGTAGGATTTATACTGTATTTTAAAGATAACTGTTAATTCGTGACTGTGTGTCACACACTTAGTTGGTGCGTGAGTGACTTGGCTTTAGAGCATGCGAAAGCACTGACTCTCAGGCCTTTTGAGTAACACCATGTTTCCTAATTTGTTATCAGGCTGAATGCAGATTTGTTTTCACACAGATGTGCTTTACACATACTTTGGGGGTATGGTTTGTTAGGTTAATTTAGATGTGCTTTCACAGGCTTGAAAATAAAATTTTGATAAGACATTTTGATACCTTTCCATTAAGTTGAGTGTTACAAAAATACTGCTACTCATTTGCCTCCTTGCCTACCTTGGTGCAGCAGTAAGAAAAAGGGATGTCAGGCATCAGAGAAAGCTTTGCTTTGTGCTGGGATAAAACCCAAACAGTATGGGTTTAGCTGAACAGCTTTTGTCAACTCACAAAATAGACGGAGGTAATTGCAGATCTCCAGAGAAGGTCAATGGAAATAAATCTGTAGGTAGACTTTAACTACAGCAAGAAACTGCCAGGTTGGGGGTGAGAGGAAGAGGCCTTGGAAAAATTTGCTTGGCATAGTCGGAGCAAGTAAGCGGCTAATGAAAACTGACCATTTCTTCTTTTGAGCTGTCATTTACGGCACGGAAGCAAAGGGACTTGTAAAATTATTGCTCAGTATATTTGGAGCCGGCCAAGGGGGATGCTTGCTGGAGTTCAAAGTAGTCAGTTGCCAGGACTCAAAGTTGCAGGGTTACTGGGACAAATGCATACAATGAGTTTTAATTTGCCATTGTTACTGCTTTTGTGCCTTTTGAGATATCTTTCAGTGTTTACAGTGCAGGGAAAATGTGAACTGTATCATTTTGAAACCTGTATCACACCAGATGTTCATTTGATCAAGGACATGGCAGATGCCTTCTGTGATGTCTCATTTGGGTTTTAAAAAAGGGGTTGCAGGCTTTGCGTGCTTAGGAATCTGGAGCCTAATTTCCACTGATTTTGACTACTCAGTTAATCTAGTGCCTCCTGGGTGCATGAATTCTGAATCTAGCCAACCCGTCTCAAAAATGTGCTTCCCTGCAGAATTTTTTCAGATGCCATGGATCTCTGATGCAGCTGGTGGGAACTGACTGAACTTTTCTATAATGAACTTTTCTATAATAAACCACCATCATTACATGGAATTCCATTGCCATGTAACTGAAGTAACAGCTTGGGAAGACAGACTGAAGCCTTTTTGGTTCAATAAAAGCAATTCTGTTGCAGGTTCTGGATAGATTCTGAATAGGAGGAAGTCCCCTCAGTACGTTTGGGCAGTAACCACTGTGAAAAGGGACAGGTGTGACATCTTCTATTGAAAAAAAACCTGGCAAAAAAGACAAGGAACATGGATAGGCTTAGAAATAAGAACTATTTGTGTAAGTGTTCTCTATGTCAGTGTTGGATAGGAAAAAAAGTAATGTCTTTCTATATTGACAAGGAAGAGTGCAATTATTGGCAAACTAGAAGAGTTTGCCAGAAAGGCTTGTGGCATATCCATCATACTTAAGAACAGGTCAAACAAACTGTGGTCAGGAATAACATAGATAAAATTGTTTCTGCCTTAGGGAAAGAAGACAAACTTGATGACCTCTGGAGGTCTTTCCAACCTCTAAACTTTTATGATACAAGCTGCTGCTCAGAAATTTATATATCGGCTCAGATTTTCATTTCCATGTTTGTATCTAGAAACTGACATTTGATAGAAATCAAAAGATGTCACACCAGAAATACACCTTAGGACTCAGAATGGTTCCAAGATGCTGTCAGGTACATATTGAAGCTGAGGTTATTTGCCCCATGCTAAATTATAGCCTTCATCCCATTTTATAACTTTACTCTTTGACACTGTGAAACAAGAGAGGATTGTTGAGCTGGTTAGCCTGCACCTCTTGCAGTGAAATCTAGGGACAAAACCATATTTTTGTCCCTCCTTTCCTTTGTCATTTTCCACACTGAAGCTGATAAAATGCTTTGCTGATTCTTAGATGGTAAATGACCAGCATTCTGTCCCTCAGCATGATCTACTAGGAATTTTCATAGCTGTTTGTCTAACGCTGTTAAGTTACAGTCAGAATCTAATTTGCCCCTTTGGGTTGTTTTTTTTTTCCTTTCTTTTTGCAGCAACAGAACCTACTGAGGTAAGGACAGCTAAATCAGCTCTTTTAATCACTTTGGGGTTCAGCATTGTGGAAAGCGAGGTCAAGACTCATGTACTCCACCCGTAACTCCATCTGTGCAGGAAAGTCTTCTCAGCTCAACAGTGTAACAGAGTGAGGAGTTTCCATCCCTATTCCATTTACTGTTCCACAATTCCTAGATATAGCCCACATCCCAGGAAGCTTTTGCCTTCTCTGGGGTCATAGAGAAAACTCAAATTCAGTTTTTATTTATACAAGGCAAGGGAAGTATGACAATCTGGTTTGCTATGGACATGATCCCCACAGCGGGGTACCAGCCCCACAGTTCCCTAGAAGCAGTGCATACCATGGCCTTTCACTGCCGTCTTCAGAGGTGATACTGGGAGGACTTCACTGGCGATTTCATCAACCTTGCACTCCTACTAGCAGGGACATAAAAAAAGGTAGAAGATCTAAAACTCACTCCACACTTCAAATTGCATTTCCCAAGTCTCCTACGCTGATTCCCTTTATGATATCCATATTTGCCAAGATATCAAAGAAGAATATCCAGCACACCATGGTGCTTCTTTACATATGGCACAGTATATAAAAGCTCAAGACTGCACTGGTGAAAGACACTTTCAGTGGTAGCCTGGGGACTTTTGATCCTTCGCATGTTATATTATTTAATATTTATGTTATTACATAAAGTGTGAGATAACACTAATGTATCATTCTTGCAGGTTACCACACAAGAGGATATATACGGTATGTATTATTCCATCTAAATATAAGTGTTTGATAGGATATACTGATTGTTAACTACCCAGTTACTCCAGAAAATAACACGTTTAACACAAACTAATCTTAAGGAAGAAATTTTAAGTGAATGCACTCACCATAATACTTCATGTAAAGCAGAGTCTCTTGGTTTTGGCCAGTTGCTTGGCATTGCTAAAAACCTCAGCTGTTACTTTTGCTAAAAATAGCTCTGCTTAGATAATGTCCTCGCTTAAGTCACTTCCAAAGGTTACAGAAAGCACAGAGACCATGTGCTTGTGCTTTTTATTGATGTCAAGACTTACTGTATAATGCTCAGAGTTGGCTGATTTCTACTTGTAAGGCCTAGGAGTCCCTGATGCTGGGCTTAGCTGGGGACATCGCTCCGACCCATGGAGTAGGAATGTAGTTCCAATGTCATTGTTTTCAAGGGTTTTTCAGCAGGCAGCAGGACTGCTCTCCATCCTTTTTTGCTCCTGGTGTGTTATGTTGGGGGGGTTAAGCGTGACCTGCGCACGCAGAAGGAAAACTGTGCTGAGTTGCACAAAGGGAGCCATGCAGCCAGCTGGCCACTTGAGCAGGACAATACAGACTTACAAGAGCCAAAGATCCAGGCTTCAAAATGTGATGGCTAGGGGGAGGAAAAGAAAAAAAAAAAAAAACCAAAAGGAGAGAGTGAAAGATTGAAAGAGAATGGCTCTTGGGTCTGCATTAATGCCAAAATAACCACAGCTGGGAGGTTCACAAGATTGTGTCACTGAGCAAATATCTACATCACTGAACACCATGCCAGTCCCTAAGTAGGCTCTGTAAGTTTTACATGCATCGCTGTTATTAGGACCCAATCTAAGTGAGCTCCTGGAAACTCATCAGGTTAAAAATCAGGATTCGTATTTTCCCTGTGAATGAGAAAGTGATGCCTTTGTATTTCTGCATAGAATCTCCATCACCTACAGAGACAGACTCCGAGGACGAACTTGTTTTTAACAGAATTCTGGAAGTTAACAAAGGTAATGCCAGCAAAGCCCTGCTTATAATGGGTCTCTCTTTGTTAATTTTTGGTGATGATGCCCAGAGACAGGCCACTGGGACTACTGTGTGGTCTCTTGAAGCCCCATGGTATCTCAAATCTATCGTGTCAATACTGAAGATATCAGGTGTGGAGGCAACTGAACTATCCAGGAAGCTTCTTCAGCTTGAGCTCTGGACATCTTTGTCATTCTTTAGACATAAAAAGAGAACTTCGATATTTGGATACTTTATTATTTAACTGTCTTTTTCTTGAATGCAACCATCGCTGGCATTCAGTCATCATATGGCTTTGTAGTACAGATTTGTAGATAAGCCATGGTCAGTTCCATGCTACCTGCTCCAGACTGCCTGTCCCTTGATTCTTCCAAACATTCCCTGGTTTATCACCATCTTGTCTTTCTCACAGCTTTCTTGTCTTTCTCCCCCTTCAGGGGTCATTCAAGAAGCTTTACTACTGCCTGTAGAAATGGACACCAAACATTCCTACTGTTTTCTCTAGACAACACTCCTCTTTTTTTGTTTGCTTGCCCTCTTGGGTTTCCTTATTGACACCTCTTGCCTTTGCCCAGCACTCTTCCTGGGCAGATATTTGATGCTATTCATTCAGTGTCACATGATGGATGATGAAATAGTACCAAAGTACAGCATCCCTCTCACTGCTGCAACTGCTTTCTCTCATTCCCTGTCTTGCCCCAACCCCATCCAACAGAGCTGGAGCTTCCCACTCCTCCCTTCCCACCTCTCTTTTTAGGCTAAGGGCACAGCAGCAAAGGTAGGGAAGCCAATAATGTCCATCTAGCCCAACAGTCCATTTCTCATGCTAGCCAGGAGCAGATGCTTAGGGAAAAATAGAAAAGGAGGACAAGTAGAGAGTGACACTTTTCCAAGTGTGCTTAGCAAGCACCCAGCAATCTATGGCTCAGATATTTCCACCCTTGCTTCCTCACCACAGGCAGCTCTCAGTTCTTGCAAGAAGGTGACATAGTTCCACAAAGGCGTCGCAGTGCCATCAACTGTCGCCATTGCAATTGGCCCCAGTCCAGCGATGGGATTGTTCGTGTTCCCTATGTCTTGGATCCTACTTATGGTGGGTGTAAATTTCAATATTTTTTTTTTTTTTCAGTGGAGTTTATCCAATAAGCTTCAGTTAGAAACCCACTTCTAGTGGCCACACAAACAGTTAATTAAATCAATTCTGCAAGCCCAGATGAATTGCAAATTAAAAATATCTGAACAGGAAAAAGAAGAGAGATCAAATTTCCCTGAGAAGTTTGCATCCATAATGTTTTGGAGACAAGAATGATCATTCCCTCTAATGGTACCCACCAGCATCCTTGCCCTTACAAGGTTCATGCCAATTGCAGCGTGGTTTCAACGGCCTATTTTTCATTAGCAAAATAGCTTCCCATAGCTGTCTCCAAGTGTCCAATCAGAAGATACATCAACAATCACCACTATACTTTAAAACAAGTGGTTGAGAAAAAAAATGGCTTCCACCTAAATCCATTTGGACAAATATCTGTATAAAAGGATCTCGTGCTAGGCTATGAATATATGAATATATGTGTCAAATGAAATTCAGTACTGAGCAAAAAGCAAGAAAGAGCTTAGCCTAACGTTTCTGTCCATTTACCCTGTTTCTGAGCACTTGTGAGATTTTAATGGCACCTGCCATTGTCCTTGTGTGACCCCCAAAATGAACTCTTTCTTCTCCAGAGGAAAGCCACATAAAGGGGATTCATGATGCCATGGCAGAATTTGAAACACTGACTTGTATTAATTTTGTGAAGCGCAAGACAGAACATGACTACCTCAACATTAAATCTGCCGATGGGTGAGTTGAATTATAAATTAAAAAGTTATTTCTACACTGGTTTTCAACTCTTCACAATACTCATTCTGTGTGGCTTTAGAGAGGAGAGAGGAATGGATTTAGAGAAGAAACTTTATGTTTTATGACAGTGCCAAGGTACCCTCCTTGGACACCTTGGTAGTGCAAGAACTCAGCAGTTACATCAGGGACTCACCGAAGACACTGAAGTGATGAAGATCATGGGAACGCAGCATTATATCTGAATCATGAATCACACAGTTGGCTGTCAACATCAGAATTAGAACCTATGAGAGAATTGTTCAACACCCATTAGCTTGAAAGTGCTATTTATCTTAGCTCCAGCTCTGATAGAGTGTTCACTATTTTGGAAAGTAAAAAAGTTATTTCTAGGGAGTTAAAGTCACTGTGTGCAGAAAGTCAGAGTGCAGGAGCCCCAGTACTAATGAAGGGCTTCCAGGAAGCTTTAGCAATGATTATACTTTTTGTTGCTTCCTACACCTTGGTCAGTTTTGCCCTTCTGTGGACTCTGACTATCACAGTGGACAGGAAAGACTCCTTCCACTCCCACGAGTCGTGTGTGAAGCAAAGTTCTCTGTACTGTCCCTTTGCCTGCCTGACAATAACAATCCCATAAGTCTTCTGTTGGTGTTCAATGCCTCCCTCAGCTGCTGGTCCAACTATGGGAAAGTAGGAGGTGGACAGACTGTCTCTGTGATGAAAGGAGGCTGTATGTGGAAAGGAATAATTCAACATGAACTGGACCATGCTCTGGGCTTTTTGCATGAACATTCTCGAAGTGACAGGGATAAACATGTAAAGATCATGTGGGAGTACATCAGTCCGGGTAAGTACCTTTGAACTCCTCAATGTAGAAACTGGTGTAAATACATCCTACTGTTCCCAGCTCTTCCTTCTTCCCTGAAGGGAGTAAATAGGGAGCATACTCTAAGTACAATATCATATATTACAGCTGACAGACAAGACTTCAAGAAATTTGAAAACTCCAATAACCTGGGTCTTCCATATGACTATTCTTCAGTAATGCACTATGGCCCGTAAGTAGCAGCATAGCATTGCTTTTGTTGGAACTCAAATCTTACATTAGAATTAGTTTCTATAATAACTCTCTCCTAACTAACAGTTTCCCCATTTGCCCTTCTGACAAAAACACTGTGAGTGAGTTCAGACAAGCCACTTACTCTCTGAGATGAATTCATTATCCTTTAGCTTTCCATTGAGGTGCCATTCCCAGCTGAACTGGGGAGCAAAGCAGGGCATCTTGAGATTGAGTCTGCTTACTGCTGGACGTCTTAATCAAATCTATTTGAACAGCACTGTTAGTCACAACAACTCGTGTGCAATTCTTGTTCTCCCTCCAAAGGATGCCATTAAATCCTGAAAGAAGTAATTGTACCTAACAATTTTTTTTTTTTTTTTTTTAGATACACATTCACTAATACCACTGGGAAAGCAACAATTGTACCAATTCCTGATGGATCAGTACATATTGGACAGAGGCAGGGACTGAGCAACTTGGACGTGGCCAAAATTAACAAACTTTACAATTGTAGTAAGTATCTCAAAGCCATCCTTTCATCTTCCACTCAGATCCTTCACAGAGATGTTTGGGCACACTGCAGAGGCAGCAGTTTCTCATCAAAGACCGTGAGACTATTCTCCTAAATTCATGGTACCCATTAGGGTTACTCTGGGAGAGAATGCAAAGGTGAAGCTGGAGGCACATTGTGATTAGTGAGAAAATGCTTTCTGCTTCCAAATTAAATCAAACACATTCACTATTGGCATAAGTGGCTGCTGTGCAGCTGGCCTAACTGCATACCGCATTGTATGTTTCACTGGAGTAATTTGGTTTCTTACAGCTCAGGAGACAAATATAAACCCCACAAAGAGCCAGACATCTCTGTTCCTCATTGCAGTTTGTATTTAAGACCTGAGCCAAATCAAAGCAGTTGTAGGCTCCTCTGAACTGGAACAGTTTCATGATGCCTTATCCAGTTTTCAAATGTTTAAGCTGGCATTCTAAATTTGTATGTATTTTTAACTCTTTAATTTTAACCTCTGCTAGAAGAAATTCTCCCATAAAATCAGAGAACTTTATTCAGTCAAAGGGAAAAAAACATGATGAATAAAGTACTGCCCCTTGCAGAGAGGAAAGCTCAAGTCCTCCTCCTAAGCTTAGAATTTAAGCATTGCAGAGACTTGCACTTGACTCTTCTAACATCACTTGACTTCCCCATCTCAGTGGAAAACGATGTCACCAACTGCAGTGAATTGAAACCTCTCACACTCTTTATCGAGGTGCAGTAAGAGATCCCTTGGTAAACTGTGGAGCTAATCAATACAAGCGAATGCTTTTTCCAAGCACTATTTTACTTTCCATTTCGATGCAGACACTTACGCATTACGTGAAAATTAGGACAACATGATTCATTTTAATCAAGACTAGTCCTTTCTGAAGAGATTGCAATTGTAAATGAGTGGAAGCTTCTGCAAGCCTGGTGCTGAAGCAAACGTTTCTTTCTCAGGTCGCTGCAGCACTATTCTCGATGCAGCATCCGGGTCGCTGAGATCTGCCAACCACCCAAGGAATTACTCAGATAACACCAACTGTGTTTGGCTCATCCGAACTCGATCCAGAAAGGTAACCACAGGCTAATAGTGGTCCTGGAATATGGCTGAACTTACTCCTATGTTAAGCGTTTTGCACTTTCTCTGCATACCAGTTGCCAGATAAGATTTTTTTTCCTTGAGAGAGATTTCAGACTAGTCTCTACTTCTTCTTCATGTCCTTAAGCCAGGTATGGGCAAAGACAACTGCAGAGTTGTGATTTTGGAAAACCTTCATACGCTGGGCTTCAGGTTTACAAAATCAAGACAAAGCAGTCTGAGCATGGCAGCATTCAGTCACAGGCCCATTAGATCTGAACCCTGCAACCTCAGGGAATGAGAGGCGAGGATGGGTAAGCAGTTCCAGTTCGGGCTTAGCCACGGCTTGGATTCGGTCTGTTTTAAAGGACACTCCATGAAAGAAGTCACATACATGTATATTAAAGGCTGGTTTTCTCTCCTCTTCCAGATTTCCCTGCACTTTCAAGCCTTTGAGCTGCAGACAACCAGAGGCTGTCAGGGTGATTATGTTAAAGTTTATGATGGATCCAGCAAGTCTTCTGCAGTTCTAATGGACAAGACCTGTGGATCAAAGATACCTAATGATATAGTTGCTTCTAGTAATCTTATGCTCATAGAGTTCATCACAGATGGTGCTGACACAGCTTCTGGTTTCCAAGCCACCTTCACTTCTGGTAGGTCTGAGAACAAGGAGAACGGCAAAGAAAAACAATTTGTGTCAAATCAACCTTCCTCTTCACAGAGGAAAAACGTTGTTTGAGGAACTGCTCTCTACAGGAGCCATCAATTCCTGCCTTGGTTTTGATATAATGATACCATTTATTCATTCGGGCAGATGGGACCATGCTCAGGACAAGTGGTGTTAGCCAGGTGATTCACTGTTTGCCTTGCCTCTCAGATATATGCCATTCCAAAGCATGTGCCATTAAGGGTGACATCAATTTAATGTTACTGCTAGTGTTACTAGCACAGTAAAAAGAGAATAAATCATAAGGCAGTATTTAAATATATTGCTCCCCTGAAAAAAAGACAATTTTTAATCACATAGTTCAGAGGGCAAGACAGACCTATGGTGTACCAGGTCACCCAGCCCCATGGCAAGAAGTGAGGCAGTATTTCCATGGTCAGGATCCCTGGAACATATCCACCCAAAACACATTTTCTTCAGTCCCATTTAATGAAGAACTAAGGCTGCAACTATACAATTAAGTTACCGCAGGCTTCCCAGTTACATGTATCAGCTGGAATAAAGAAATGCCTGCGTGCATATCTGTATCCTACAGCAACTGTACAGTAGTGCAGCTTGCCTCAGTATGAAAGAAAGCTCAGTTATGCCGTATGACCTTGTATTTACCATGGGATAAGAACAAGCACACAGAGTTTGCATAAATCCACTGAAATGCAGTAACTTAACTGTATACCCAAACCAAAACAGCAATTTTGCATTGTCTCTATGTAGTATCTGTTTCTGTCCATTGTAGCTTTGGAAAGAAAAAGAAGAAGAAAACTCCAGATGCCACTTTGATGTGTCAACAACTACAGAACAATCCTAGTTGTCAGATAAAATGTGACTTAACATTTACATATTTTAGAGATACTACAGTATGTTCAGAGAGCTCTGAAAGCTAAATAATCTCTCATTTCACTTACAGTGAGGACCCAAAGAAGACCTAGCAATCACAACTGACAATGAAGAAGAACCTATTCTGTGAATATTGAAATTATGTGTTTCCTACTTTGCTCCTATCCTGGCTTGGATCAGTAAGCAATTTAATTCTATTAAGAATCAAAGTTTTCATCTTCCTGAGAAAGGTTATTCTTCAAGCCATACAAATGTATGAATTCTATACATCTGGTGTGCTCCCCCTTTTGTCTGCACAGTTAAGTTATTGCCTCTTTCTATTTAACAATTGAATAAAAAGCTTCATTTTAAAAAAAAAGTTTCCACTTCTATTTTCCAGTAGTCCCTTCCAGCCATACACAGTATCAACGCGATCTTACTTCTTAGCCCCCTTCATTCATCCATAGAGGTATCTCTTAAGTACACCACTGACATCATCATCAGTTTAGTTAGTTGGCTGAAGAGACCAGCTCCAAACTTTACAAATTCATTTTATGATCTTCACAGCCTTGAGGATGAAAAGGTCTTAGATACAGCATCTTTTCCCAGCCTAACATTCAAGCTTCCAAAAATGACATCTCCCTTAACTATCCTGTTATATCCTTAAATCGCAAGAAAGATGGGCAAGACAAAACCGTTGCCAGCAAAAGGACTGGTACTTCCTACTGCAGATTTCCTTGTAGAGTTCTGGTAGGCAGGGGACAGTTAAGGGTGCTTGTTTACCCACAAGCCATTTTTAGTTCACAGATATGGGTAAGTCTATCACAGGACAAGAGGTGGACTAGATAATGCTGCCAGAGTTCACACACATCTTCAGTTCTTCAGGGAAGAAACTTTTTGTAAGACAAGAAGCTAAACTGTCCTCTGTCCTCCTTGTGAGATCAGAGCTTTAAGAGCAGCAGAGCTCCTGGAGAGTTCATTTCATAGCCTTTGCCTGCAATCATACTTTTAAAATTACATCCTCTTGACCAAGACAAGCCTGCGACAGCTCTGAGAACAAAATAGGCCACTGTTTAACTCTTGTAGCATAGACAGATAGTTAAACATATGACTAACCTGGGTATTTAATACTTGTATGTTTAGGTCTGAAAAAACCAAGTATTTCTCCTGTTCTTACTTTGTAACACTAGGAACCTTGGCATTTTTCTCATATAAATAAATTTCTAGAAAAGAACAGTGGGAAACGAATTTGAATCACAGAGTAAAATTCATATGGCAAACGACAATAATTTCTTTTCTTTTGCTAAAGATTACCCTTCAAAGACTTAATTTGCAAGAATTTGCTCAAAGCCCTGTCTGTATTTATACTATTTGATGAAGAATCAGTCACTTCTTGATGGTAGAGAAACTTTAATTCCATTGAAGATTGCCTCTTTATCCACAGTGGCTGTGCAAAATGCCTCTGAACACAGTAATTTTCAGGCTGCTTTAGAAGAGACATTTCTTCAGTTCTTCAGACACTGCAGGATGGGTTCAACTTCTGATATGTTGTTGTAGCTACTCACAGCAGTCAAGTGTGGTTATCAACACATCATAAAAGGAGGAGCCCTTCTGAAATATTATTAAAAGTGCAGTTCTATAGCAAAATATTTTACACTTTTGATTCCTGAGCCCCTACAAAATAAAATGGAGGAAATAATACTGCAAAGCCAGAATCTACTGGTGGATCGGTGAGGACCGACATCCTAGCCCTTTTTTTCAGAAAGGAATTTCAGGTGGGATTAAGGTGTTCCACAGGGTGATGAAAAGGCAGTTTCAGCTGATTTAGGTTCATACGCTCGAAGGAGGACTAAGAGGCCCCCGTGGATGCTCCTGGGCAAAGTCAAACACAAAAAGGAAGCCTACAGAGGGTGGAACCCAGGGCAGGTAGCCTGGAGGAATACAGAGAAACTGTCCGAGCAGCCAGGGAGCAGGTTAGGAAAGTCAAAGCCCTGATAGAAATTAATCTGTCCAGGGATGTCAAGGACAACAAGAAAAGCTTCTATAGGTATGTCAGTGATAAGAGGAGGATGTGGGAAAATGTGGGTCCCCTCCGGAATGAAACGGGTGACCTGGTTACCCAGGATATGGAGAAGGCTGAGGTACTCAACGACTTCTTTGCCTCAGTCTTCACTGGCAAGTGCTTGAGCCACGCTGCCCAGGTCACAGAAGGCAAAGGCAGGGACTGGGAGAATGAAGAACCACCACTGTAGGAGAAGATCAGGTTCGAGAATATCTAAGGAACCTGAAGGTGCACAAGTCCATGGGACCTGATGAGTTGCATCTGCGGGTCTTGAGGGAACTGGCAGATGAAGTGGCCAGGCCACTCGCCATCATATTTGAGAAGTCCTGGCAGTCTGGCGAAGTTCCCGCCGACTGGAAGAGGGGAAACACAACCCCCATTTTTAAAAAGGGAAAAAAGGAAGACCCAGGGAACTACAGGCCAGTCAGTCTCACCTCTGTGCCTGGCAAGATCATGGGGCAGACCCTCCTGGAGACTATGCTCAGGCACATGGAAGACAAGGAGGTGATTGGTGACAGCCAACACAGCTTCACTAAGGGCAAATCATGCCTGACAAACTTGGTGGCCTTCTATGATGGGGTTACAGCGTCGGTGGATAAGGGAAGGGCAACTGATGTCATCTACCTCGACTTGTGCAGGGCATTTGACACTGCCCTGCATGACATCCTTGTCTCTAAATTGGACAGGCATGGATTCGATGGATGGACCACTCGGTGGATAAGGAATTGGCTGCATGGTCGCACTCAAAGAGTTGTGGTCAACAGCTCGATGTCCAAGTGGAGAATGGTGATGAGTGGCGTTCCTCAGGGGTCAGTACTGGGACCAGCACTGTTCAACATCTTTGTCGGAGACATGGACAGTGGGATCGAGTGCACCCTCAGCAAGTTTGCAGACAGCACCAAGCTGTGTGGTGTGGTTGACATGCTGGAGGGAAGGGATGCCATCCAGAGGGACCTTGGCAGGCTGGAGAGGTGGACCTGTGTGAACCGCATGAAGTTCAACAAGGCCAAGTGCAAGGTCCTGCACGTGGGTCGGTGCAATCCCAAGCACAACTATAGGCTGGGCGAGGAATGGATTGAAAGCAGCCCCAAGGAGAAGGACTTGGGGGTATTGATTGATGAGAAGCTCAACATGAGCTGGCAGTGTGCACTTGCAGCCCAGAAAGCCAACCGGGTCCTGGGCTGCATCAAAAGAGGTGTGACCAGCAGGTCGAGGGAGGTGATCCTGCCCCTCTACTCCGCTCTGGTGAGACCCCACCTGGAGTACTGCGTCCAGCTCTGGGGGCCCCAGTACAGGAGACACATGGAGCTGTTGGGGCGAGTCCAGAGGAGGGCCACGAAGCTGCTCAGAGGGCTGGAGCACCTCTCCTTTGAGGACAGGCTGAGAGAGTTGGGATTGTTCAGCCTGGAGAAAAGGCAGCTCTGGGGAGATCTAATTGCGGCCTTCCAGTACCTGAAGGGGTCTACAGGAAAGATGGTGAGGGACTGTTTATCAGGGAGTGTAGTGACAGGACAAGGGGTAATGGGTTTAAGCTGAAGGAGGGTCGATTTAGATTAGATGTTAGAAAGAAATTCTTTACTGTTAGAGTGGTGAGGCCCTGGAACAGGTTGCCCAGAGAGGTTGTGGAGGCCCCATCCCTGGAAGTGTTTAAGGCCAGGTTGGATGAGGCTTTGGGCAATGTGGTCTAGTGGAGGGTGTCCCTGCTCATGGCAGGGGGGTTGGAACTAGATGATCTTTGAGGTCCCTTCCAACCCTAACCATTCTATGATTCTATGATTCTATGATTCTATGTGATTTCAGTAGATGAGCTTTCTGGAAAAGAGCTCTAAAATACTGGTGGCAATGACCGAAAATTTAATAAAGCTGTGATCATCTGTTTATTGCTAAAATAATTAAGAGGTTTTCTTTTTAAGGGAAATTAAAGTAATCTGTGTTAAGAAAAAACAAACCTAGTGGACATTAAGACCTGGCTGTTTCCCCTTCTAATTCCACTGGAGGAGGAGCTACTTCCCTGCCAAGAGGCAGCCAGCAGAGTCCAGGTCCATGTGCGGTTGGTCTGATCCCTGTTGCTCCGGGCAGGGGTAAAGCTGGTCACAAAGACTGAGCCAAGGTTCAACCTGAGTATGTGACCCCTCACTTGCCCCAGGGCAAGTCTCCACAGATACCAGCAGCTCAGGATGTTGTGAGCAGCCCAGGACAGTCACTGATTCCACCTAGCCTGGGTTCCCCATCATCAGGTGGAGGGTACAGGGACAGCAGTACTTGGCAGCCTGTCTGTCTGTCTGTGTCTGGAAACACTTTCTAGCCTAAAGAGTTTCACATCCCCTTGCTGTGACCATAAATGTCCCACATCCCATTTCAACCTGAGGGTAGAAGCCACCCTGTTCAGAGGGATCATATCTCCACCTATTGCCCTATAGCACCAGTGTAACCTTCCTCTCATGTAGGTGGGGGTTTCTCTCCAGCTCTAGGGACATGCACGAGGCTACAGACAGGGTAGCAGGACTACCAGTGTCTCAGCCTAGGAACGGCTTCATGAGGCTGCTACTGAGTGGGTTGAGTTGTGGTTCCAAACACTCATTGTCAGACACACATGCGCACACACACATGGCCATGTCTGCATCCTCTTCCACATCTTTGATTATCTTGAGAAGAAACATCAGATAATGTAGCAACATCGTCTTCAGAGACACCATCTTGCTGGAGAAAATGCCTGCTGGGCAAGGGAGTACTTCAGCAGACAGAGCAGCAGCATAAATCACAGCTGGGACTGTCCCAGACCCATATCCAGGTGTGTGCACAGTCTCCTCTGGGACAGTAGTGGGCATCTCCCTCAAGCAGTCCTAGTCCGGAAGCTATTTCAGCAGGACAGAGCACCAGGCATACTGTGAGGCTCACCTGCTGGTTTCTGGGGTGCTACCCCAGAGGGGTGAAGCTGGGACTTCTGCTTCTGTTGCTGGATCAAATCCACTTTGGGCACATAGAAACCTTCACATACACAAAGCCTCCCAGGGATGTAGCAGAACATCTCTTTTAGGATACCAGCTCTTCCCCAAAACTACATCCATAGCAATCTAGCCAGGCCAGTCCTTGTGGAGAGATTCTTAACAGAAATATGAAGATTGGCAGGAATGCTGTAGGGATGGAAATGTCCATGTGTGAAAAAGCACTGGAAGAAGCAGCAGAACAAGGGTTACAAGAACAGCCTGCATTGATAACAAGGGACATCATTCCCATGACACTGCACCCAGGAGGATCACGGAGGAATGCATTGTTTATGGCATGACCACGGGGTCTATACTCCATTCAGGCAACAGCACAGGCCACTTGTCAGCGGAAGATGGTGCACTCATATGCCAGCAAGTTTGCAGCTACTAAACATACCGTTTCTTTTTCCTGTTACCCCAGCAGGAAAACAGACATATCCTTCCAGCAATGACAAACAGGTTGTTTGAATAGGAGAGGCTCTTCTACGGTGAGGCACAAGGCTGTAATTTCATGCTTATTTCAGTGGTGGTTCCCCCTTACAGTCTGAACCCTTCTTCACTAGGCACTATGCAGACATGGGACAATTACGCTGTCACCTGAAACCTCACTCACCTCATTGGGATCTTTGCGTTCAGAGTCCTGAGGCACAGGCAGACTGCCTGGTCTGTGCACGTGTAACCTACACCCCCTGCTCCTTTCTGTCTGGGAGCTCTTTGCCCACCCCATTGCCTGTCCTCGTTCATCCACCACGCTCCCTCCCACTGAGGTCACCATGGGGCCTCCATAGAGTGGGGAGGTGCATGCAGAGCGGTTCTGGCTCCCCCGTGTTACGTGCAGGAAGCACAGACACCTATACGCGTGCAGGCACGGGAGCTAGTGCCCCAAGGGAGCACACAGACACAGGTGGGGCCGGCCAAGGTGCAGGCTGGCCTGGGCGCAGGGCCTGACAGGAACGGCACAGGTTCCCTCAAGGACACAGAGCTGCGCTCAGATCAGGCCTTGAGCGCAGGCAGGACTCCCCAAAGCAGGGAGGCATCAGCTTCAGACACCCCCTGCCCTCTCCCCAGCGACCGGTGGGCCAAGCCCTCTCTGCAACAGCAGCAGGGGAACAGCAGCAGCACTATTTGCAATTTTACTTTCCATTCAGTTAATTGTCTTCACTAAATGATTAAGCCTTTTTTTGGTTTTTTTTGAGGTTTTTTTTTCCAGGCAACTAGTTTCTGTGGAAAGTGTTACCTTACTGAAAACCAATCTTTCTTAACCAGCTGCCATGGGTTCAGACACTGTGCTTAAAGGGGGAGACTGAAATACTGCTTTGTGGAAATGCAGTGCAGTGCTCTGTACCTTAGTGTCAATATGCAGGCTATTTCCATTAAAAAAACCAAGTTCTGTATAGTAGATCAAACACTAACCCTTCAATAAACCTTTTAAACCTAACTGAACTAGAAAAGAACAAACACTATTCTAACTGCCCAAAGGATAAAAAAGTTCTCTAAACAGCTCTTGTATGGAGCATCAAATAAAAAGAGAACTGGAACAATCTGGATTTCATAGCAAAAATGAAAATCAGTTCTACATATATAAATTACATTTTCACTTGAGGTTATACTCCACTTTCTCTGTAACCTTCCCCCTGAATTTTTCTCGTTGGTACATACTGATGCATGATGGTGATACATCTGAAACAATCTTAGCTTGGCCATGGAGGGGAAGTTCTTCTATTGACACACAGGCTTCCTGTGTTGAGAAGGAATATTTTTTTTACAAATATCTTTCACATTATTATTTTATATGAAGGGTAACTGTCTTTTTCTTTCTTTTTTCTTTTCTTTATAGAAAGGTTGTAACTTTTAGGCTGCCTTTTCCACTACTTTGAATGCTCAAAAGAAAAAAAAATGTGCACAAAAGCACAACCTTCCCCCTCCAATTCTAGCACATACAGTCTTTTGTAGCAACTATTCTCTATCTCATACTATCTTCAAAGCAATTGGTATCATCCTCTACTAGAAGAATCTAGGAAAATAGTTACAGTTCAGAAGTTCATTAAACAACATCACTCTATCTTTAATGAGTACCTGTCTTTTTAAATGAAGTGATGGACATACAGGTGAGAGACCTGACAACTGAAATGAAAGCAAAACATTTTATTTGGCATTAATGGGCATAATAGATGTTGCCTGAATTCGCCTATTGTATATTTCTTTCAGGAAAATGGTAAAGCCAGTATCAGAAGGAATGCTCTTTTCTTGTTTTTCGGTTTGTGGGGTTTTGGGGTTGTGTTCTTTTTTTTTTATTTTATCATATTTTCTCTGTTTATACTTAAAGAAATTCCAAACATTTTATTCCTCTTATTCTTAAATCATTTCAGCTTTGATAATGTGAGACAGAACAATTTAAATGGACATAACATAGTGCAGATCATATATCAGTCACAATTTTTGAGTTACCATTGTTCCTGAATTCTCAAATAGTAAGGAAGCCTGTATGCTTAGCATCTGGAAACATTGACAACTAGTACTATGTTGTGCAAGGGGAAGTGCTCTAATCCACAAGCAATCCATGAATTACCGCTGAGCAGTATTCAATAAGGGTAAACGTCATATTTATTTATAAACTCCTGGAGCAAGCATGCAGAAAATCATAAATTTTAAAGTTACTGACCTAATTCCATTATATTTATCATATATTACATTTACTATTTAGTCCAGGTACTGTAATTATACAGTATCCTGATTAAACTGTGGTCCAGTACTCAAAAGACAACTCCAGTGAAATGAACAATGACAATAATAATAATCATTTTCCTTCAAATAGGTTCTCAAAAAGCTGTAAATATGAAAAAGCCATTCTGCACAGAAAAGATTTTTCTGGAGAAGTGTTTACTCGGTTTTAGTAACTTGAAAATTTGGCTTCCTGGATATTAGCAGACCAGTGGATAAAATGTAAAATCCTTTTTCTGTCTTTTTAGGGGGGCATGCGGAGATGATAATAGGAGGAATATGGACTAATGCGCATATTCAAGATGTCACCTTAAACAATAAAATTGTATAAAGTGTTACTTAGAGAGAGAGAGACTAATAGTATACATAAATAGATAGCTATTTGCCTAAAAAGACAGAAGTAAAAATTAACCAACTATAGGCACGACAGTCAATAAGCAAACAAGACTTCCACACTGATGGCACATTATGCAAAAAGCCAAAACCCATTTAGCTGGGTTTTAGGATAGATCTAAGAATTGTCATCATCTTTGTCACCTTTTTCCATTTATACCAGCCTGATGATATATTGGATGCCACTTGTCCCTCCGCAGGTTTCTGTTCTTTACAAACAATACTTTCCTGTGCAGCAGTCTGCTCTTTCTAACTGACCGTCCCGCAGGTAAGTAGCCGACAGCTGCTTTTTCCTGCCGCATGCTGCAGTTGCAAAGGTAAAACCTATCTCATATCAATATAATTTCACTTCTGACACAAGTTTCTCATTCATAACTGCTGTGACATTAACCATACGGTATCCAATTTTAACATGGTATCTAAACAAGTCACATAAAAAATGACATAACTTACAAAAACATTAACTGATGGGGTTTTTTTAGGCAGATTTTAATCCTTTTCCAGATGGATCTCAGTCTCACAGCTCCTGACAGCAGCTGCATGACGGTGTCTCACGGCTCCTGCCTTGACACCGCGGGTGTTACCGAACCTACCTTCACTCGCTGCCTTCACACCGCTCTTCCCCCATCAATCCTAACCCAAAATCTTCCCATCCTAACCCAAAATCTTCCAGTCCGTTTCATGCTCTCTTTTTCTTCTTTCTTTATATCTCCCATCGCTCCAGACTTCACATCAGCTCTCCTTCCCACGAATGTCTTACCAGCAAGTCCGAAAGGAGCAAAACCCCCCCGCAAAGTTCCCCCCGCAACCCAGACAAACCAGACGAGGTTTAGCTGCCGCTGTCCCGCGGTTGTTTCCTCACACACTGAGACGCTGCGCGCCCGCCATCTCTTCACACGCAGAACCGCCGGCTGCTGCCCGCCTCAGGCAGTCCCGCTCACACATCCAAACCCTGGGCCGAGCCACGGGAGGAGGCAGCCGGGACAACCACAGGATTCCCGTGGCTCGGCCCCTGGAATCGACCCGCCACCGCCACCGGCCGACCGCAGTCCGTTAAATCCTCGCCCGACGCCATGTTGGCAGGAGAGGGGAGCGGCAGCCGCGGGGGGGCAGGAGGGCGGGCGAGCCCTTGCAAGTTTGGGGAGCCGAATTTTAAAAAAATTATTTATTTCAGTGAAAGTTTCAGTCTTAGAGAATGGTTCTTTACTAGTCGCTAAGCCTCTGTCAGCTGGATTGCCTAATGCGTACTGCAGATCTCCAAGTATGTCAGTTATAGTCAGAGTTATCATATTCAAAGAGGCAGAAAAAAAGCAGTACTGAGTGAAAAGTTTGAAAGCCACTTTGGAAATCCTAGCTGAAAAATGTCTATTCAGGTTAGTGCCATAGAAACAATGCTCCTCCTGTCTTGCAGGAAATGTCCAACTCCTCTACTGGAAAATCCTCTTGTAGTTTTCCAGCTGTCTTGTCCAAGGTTGTACACTATGAAGATAATACAAACAAGTGTATGCCAGTAAGTTTTAACTCCAGTCTTTCACATTTAGCTACTAAATATGTTTATTTGAGGCTACAGTGTCTGGGATGATGCTTAAGGCTCATTTTTGCTCTGGTTTTTTTGAATTATTTTTTGTTAAATGTAACTTGTGGATTCCTTAAGGTTCTGATTCAGCATCTACACACAGATAGAAACTTTTACACTGGGTCAGCTCCCTGAGCTGAAAGGGAGGGTGTCAGGAAACAGCAAGGGACTGGCAGTCGGCAGTGATAAGAAGAGTGGCTGGACAGGGGCCTCACCTGACAGGGTCCAGACCTGGATGAGACAAGCAGGACAGACCCAGAAGTCATGGCCAAACTCAACCAAGAGCCCAGGGCAACAGGCAGGGTCATGGTGATGGGGCAGGGCCATGATCAAGTCAGGAATGCAAGTCAGGAAATCAGGATCTAGTATGGCAGCCATAACCAGGGCCAGACACAGCCCAGTGATCACCAGACAAGTTCATAGTGACAAGGTAGGTCCAAGATTAAGCCAGGAAGTCAGTCCACAGGGTCCATGGCCAAGGAGAAGCATAGCTGCCATAGCACTGGAGACAGATAAACCTACCATGTAGCTTAACCAGAGGTTGAAGGTGTTGGTCTGAGCTTAAATGAGGCTCCTGGGTCCATGAGCAGAAGGTTTGGATGGATGTCACAGGTCAGGCCGATCAGGGCAATTAAAGCCTATTAGTGCACTCAGGGCCCTGAGATCAGGAAATAAATGGTGTTTGGGATATTGCTGTTCCTTAGATAACAGGGTGGTTTAGGACAGGCTTGAGATGGTTCTGCAGCTGGGTCCCAAGATAACCAGACAATGAGTACCACAGAGATTCATGAACTTGGAAATGTTAAACCATCTGCAAAATAAAAGCTTTTAAAACTTAGGACAATGCTTAGGTAGCTGTTTGATTAATTATAATGCTTTCCATTTCTCTCAAACCTCAGTCTGAATTACAGGCCAGAGCTGTGAGGTTTTCTTTTAGGCAGTAAATATATTATAGGAGTTAGTTTTTATGACAGCTGAGTGTTATACCTGTATTGAGAGTTAATATGTGAACATCAACAGGCCATGCTGTTTCTTTCATGATTTTGCTGCCACTTTGTCCTGCTGGTATTTTGTGCACTTATCAATCATATTTGTTTTGACTTTTGTATGTCAAGCCAATTGATGGAAGAAGCTTTTGCTTTTCTTTCCAGTCCTTTGTCTTGATATATCTGCATGATGTCTACTTCTATTATACAGGTGTCTTCTAGGGCATCTTTTCTATGTTTTTGATCTATAGCTATTTCCTTTTACATCATTGTGTTATGAGATTGTAATGATTGAATCCAGTCATACTTGCCTGTACATAATCTATTTAAATTGTAAGAAATATAATTGGAGAGAAAATGCACAGAGGGAGATTCATGTTTATAATATTTTCTGTTGACTTTTAAGCTTCCGTTTGCACTATACTTAATTGTTTTTCTTGTATATGGCAGTCTTGGAGAAGCTTCTATATTTGGTTTAGCCAAAAGGAGTTATGAAACATTTTAGGAAGATGCATGATCATCTTATTATGGAAATTCAGAAATAATGTTCTAGCAGAAAACAGTGCAAAACTGTCTGAAAGCCCTCATCTTCTAAATATCAATGGTTCTTCATTGTCTTATTCTTTGCCTTCACTAGCTTGGATAGATCCACTTGTCAAATGTACATATGAATGTTGCTAGTTAGATTTCCTAACATATTTAGATGTAATTTATCACATTTGTAAATTACTCCTTTGTCCTGGTTTCAGCTGAGATGATAAAGTTATTTTTTCTAGAAGCTGGTATAGTGTTATGTTTTGGATTTAGTATGAGAATAATATTGATAACACACTGGGGTTTTTAGTTGTTGCTAGGTAGTTGTAGTGTCTACACTAAGTCAAGGACTTCTCAGCTTCTCATGCTCTGCCAGATGCACAAGAAGCTGGGAGAGCACAGCCAGGACAGCTGACCCAGGCTGGCCAAAGGGACATTCCCTAACGTAGAAAGTCATGCTCCATACATAACTGGGAAGCTAGCCGGGAGGTGGGATCACTGCTCAGAAACAGACTGGGCATTGGGTTATTTTATTTTCCTTTCACATGTGGTGAGCAATTGCATTTGTGCATCACTGGTGGTGGTGGTGGTGTTATCATCATCATCATCATCATCATCATCTTCCTTTGTTATCATATTAAATTGTCTTTATCTCAACCCATGAGATATTGTTTTTCGATTCTCCTCCACATCTTCTTGAGGGGGGAGGAATGAGCAAGAGTTTGCGTGGTGCTTATCTGCTGGCTGGGGCTAAACCATGACATCCTTAAAGTAAAATAGGATGAGGACGTAGACCTATGGAGTGGAAGTATTAAATTGGGGGTAACTGCTTGTCATGATTTTACCCTAGCCGGCAGCTAAGAACCATGCAGCTGCTTGCTCACTCTGCCCCCCTGGCGGGATGGGGGAGAGGATCGGAAGACTGAAAGTAAGAAAACTCATGCGTTGAGATAAAGACAGTTTAATAGGTAAAGCAAAAGCCACACATGCAAGCAAAGCAAAACAATAAATCCATTCACTATTTCCCATTGACAGGCAGGTGTTCAGCCATCTCCAGGAAAGCAGGGCTCCATCACGTGTAACAGTTACTTGAGAAGACAAACACCATCACTCCGAACGCTGCTGCACCCTTCATTCCTCTTCCCCCAGCTCCTTTTATGCTGAGCATGACGTCATATGGTATGGAATGTCCCTTTGGTCAGTTGGGGTCAGCTGTCCTGGCTGTGTCCCCTCCCAACTTCTTGTGCACCCCCAGCGTATTCACTGGTGGCACGGTGTGAGGAAAGGCCTTGGCTCTGCGTAAGCACTGCTCAACAGCAACAAAAACATCTCTACATAACAAAACCATCTCTGTATTATCAACACTGTTTTCAGCACAAATCCAAACCATAGCCTCTTATTAGCTACTGTGAAGAAAATTAACTCTATCTCAGCTGAAACCAAGACACTTCTGGATTTGGCTTGTGGAAACCCACATTCAACATTGTGTTTTGACTCCAAACTCAGGATTATGTTATATAAGAGGAGTAAAAGGAGAAGTTGTTTACATGAACATGCAAAGCTGTATGAGACCCCAAGACTTGAATCATGTAAGGTATTGCAGGTTAGGCTTGAGATTTATTGTTAGAATCTGAAATATGACTCATTGACAGCGCAACGTAGAGTGGCCCAAAGTAAGAAAGAATGGATGCTATGGTTACGTTTAAACTTCCAAATATAATACTTTTAAGCTCTTAGAACTAAAATAGCTGTTGGTAGGAATGCAGATGTGCAAGAGAGCTTAAAATATTCCTTTCTAAGTGAAACCTAGTTTTAGTTTTCAATGTTAGTAAAATTATCAATATATTTTAAAAACAAAATAAGTAGCTCATTAAATTTGATCTGTTTTTAATCCTGCCTCTTTTCACAGTAGTTGGCAAGATATTTTGACAGATGTAACACTAAGTGTGTTTGGTATAATAAGAATTATGCTCCTCTTTGACCTAATTCCAGAAGAAGACGTTATTATTTGTGCAATTTTTAACAGAAATCTGGAATTGTTTTTTGTACCTAAGCAATACACAGCTGTCAGCTGATAGGCAACACTCCAGTTCAAAGTGTTCCAGAGACTGTAACTGCTAGTAATGTTTCTTTCTAGCATCTGTGTGTGTTGGATGTGTGCATCATACACTAGATATCCTTAGTAAATGGATACATAGCATTGTTTGGTTTGAGGGGAAATGTTTATAGAATATAATATAAATGAAAGAGCAGTAACAGTGTATTTAAACTCACTGGTATTGCCCCAAAGTCTTTTATGTTATACTCTGTCTATTAAACTATAACTACCAATAAATATCTTTGCAAAATTAAATGTATTCTTAGTTTGCTTAGGTCTGAAGCCTGTACCTGATTCTGTCTCTACCAGTTTCTGTTAGGGTGGCCTACACCTAGATTTCACACAATAAAGAATTTTACCCCAACTATCCTGTGAGAAAATCTATTTCAATAGTGATAATAGTGTTGAAGTGGTTTTCGAAACAGAAAAAACCACCCCTTTCTTGCAGGACATACAATTCTTCTCCCCCTAGAATAGTATTTAGGATGGGGCTATCCGAGTGTGGTAGTAATAGGTCCTAGTTAACTGTGTAAAATGAGATAGACTTACAAGTTACAGCAGTTTTAAACTCTGCACGTTTCCATTTAAATCAGTTGTACAATGAAGTGTTGATACTCAGTTCCATGAAACTTTTTGTTATTCTTGCTAATCTAGTCAGTAATCACAAAATAAGAGGCTATTTCTGATGGCTAATTTATTCAGTACATTATTTTCCTTCTTTGTGTTCACAAAACGCTCAGAAAATTCTCACATAACTTTATTGCCCGAGTTTGTAAATTTATGTGTGAATATTTATCTGTGTGAATATTTTATGAACAATTTGTTGTGGATATCCATGATTTAAATTATAGCATTAATTCAGTGCCTAAGTAGTACAGTGCCTAAGTAGTACAGTTTCTGCATTGTAATTGTGACTCGTGCAGCTTACCCACACATTTCCCATTTAGAATATTAAGTGTGAATAATCACATTCAAACATTTATTTTGGAACTATTTAAGCTTTCACATTTAAATTTATTTTTGCAAGTTAAAGTAAGGCTTGGGGTTTTTTTAATTGTAATGAATATTAGTAGATTTTTTCCATTACTTACTCAGCTCTAGTAATTGCATTTTACTGACCTAGATTTTCCCTGAAGTTTCAGCAGTTTCAGTTGAGTACAGCCTTCTCCCTTCATTTCATCTTCTAGATTATTTTGAAAAGTTCCTATGGGCTGAGAAGGATTTGTCGCAGTACACTGCAGGTATCTTCATTCCAGTCAAATCTCTTCATCGAGTGAAGCCCTTTGGGATACTTTTATGAAAGGGACCCCAAGATGTAAGATTTTTTTGCATATACTTTCTAAAGATGACAGTCAACCTCTCTTTAACCTAGGAATGTATTGCTTAAAATTAGACACTTATGTATTTATATGGTTGAATAGAAATACTTTTTTAAAGCTCTAGATTGTCTCTTGGTTCCTTTAAGGTCAATGACAGTTACATACATACTTAACACTAAAATAATTGAAATTTCATGTTGTGATATTTAGGCATTTAGCTCTAGCATGACTGTGTCTTTTTGTCCTTGGCTGTAAATTCTACATTTCCTCCATTACAAGGTGCTGTGAGGCTTAAGTAGTTGTTCATAAAGTGCTTTGACATAATCAAGACAAAGGTCCCTCTTTAGTGTGGGAATCCGATATGAGCAATGTCTTGAAGTTCTCATGGCAGTGGCAAAAGAATCACTAGGGAAGGCAGAGGAAAAAAATTGGGATTACTTAGTAACTCAGGGCTTACTGAGTAACTGATACTCTGTGATGATGACTGACCACTGGCACAGGTTGCTGAAAGGGATTGTGGAGTCACTATCCTTGGAGATATTAAAAAAGCTGTCTGGATTTACTCCTGGGCAACCAGCTGTAGGTGACCCTGCCTAAGCAGGAGGATTGGACCAGATGATCCCCAGAGGTCCCTTCCAACTTCAACCATTCTGTGATTCTGTGGGTGTAGGGGAGGGAGCAGCATGGTGAAATAGGGAAAGAATCTAATGGTTGTATTTTAAATGGAAGGTGTAGTGAAAGCATAATTGGGAGGGAGAAAGAGTTTGGGAGTTGAGGAAGGGCTAAAGTATTTCAGGACACAGAATAGTGACCAGGCACTGAAAGTGAGTTTTCTTCCTGTATAATATGATTTGGAGTTATTGATTATTTTGCATTGGAAATTTTGGCAGTAAAAGCAACAGAGAATATTATCAGCACTGTTGTAGAGTAGCTAAATGCTTTTTTTATCCTTGATCAAAATCTCTTCTTCCTCTGACATTCTCAATTGACATATTAACTGTCTCTTCTTGTCATTTGGGAGGATTATGTCATTCTGATGAAAGAGCTGTTTACAAATCTCTTACAGGAGAGCAGGGCATGTTGCCAAGCCTTTTTCCCTCCACACAAATGTTGATTTCACTTCTTCCAATTGGCTTATTATTTATTCCATGATTGCAGGAACAATTTCTCTCTGTAATGTATTCTGTAAGTACAGAAGTTGTGTATTCTTCTGGACATGTAGGAATATGCTAGCTTTTTGCTGATAAGATCCACCTCTTTTTCAGAGACAGAACCAGTCTTACTGCAAAGATTCTGAAAAGAATCTTTTCTGAAAGATGTCTGAAAAGGATCAATTCTGCAGGAAGAACAGCTATCTCAAACTCAACTTGGGCAAAAGTAAAGTGGCACTATCCAACATACCCATTTTCTCCAGGAAACATTTTCCTTTCCTTTTAGTCTGAAAGCCTAGCCTCTCAGAATTTTCTCACACATCTAACTTTAAAAGGCAGAATATTGGCATGTTAACTGAATCACAAAACTCATCATAAGTCTGCCATCTATATCCATCCAGAAGAGGAACTATGGAAGCCACCACAGCAAATTATGGTCTCATAGACAGAGAGGTTTTTTGATGGGAATATCCATAGCCCCTTTAAGAAGTTATTTAGGTGGCTAGTTTAATTTGGTATATACAGAATGATATGGCAGAACTTTTTACTGGAATTTTTGAGGGTTAGGATTTTCAGTACGAGTCATTCTGTGACCCTCACAAACATTTACACGTGGCTTCTCTTCAGACGTTTGCTGAAATCAGAAAGTCTCATGCTCTTTATAGGAGTATTGTAAGGAAGTTAAAGCAATAGTCTGCGAAGAACTGACATCCAAGAACTGGACCTCCTGATACTACAGATTAATCCATAATGGTCACTACATCTGTAACTCATTAATTCAGCACTGGATATCTCTTTTTACTATAGTTTATGCAACATTAGTCCCAGGTTAGTGTTTTCCAGCACTGGCTCAAATCTGCTTTTGCACTCCACAGTTCTATACATTTCTCTACTTTTAAGTATTAGTTCCACAATGTAGTAACTTTCAGTATTTGAGGGGGTTTTTTTGTTGCACACTTGTGGTTTCCTTTTTGTAATTTCATTTCATTTTTATGCATATCAGTCTTCTCCTGCCTTTTGGTTTCTCTCTGTGCAAAACCCACACAGACAGAAATGAGAACTCCAGCAGTTTCCTGGGTCATTTTGTCCAGAGACAATCTCATCCAAATACTTGATGTCACTGGGCAGTTTGGGTTTGCTATGCGGGCAAGCAATTCTTACATTTTTTCAGAGGATGAGAAGATACTCCTGACATTTCCATCACTCTTTGTATGAGAAACAAACCAAGGTCAGAAAGAGAGAAGCTGGCAGGTATATTAGCATGTGTCATATTAATGGCTATACTGTTGGAATTGGTAAATGCCATCTGGTAAATAAAAGACAAGCTACCCAATAAGTTAAATTTACAAAAGAAAGCAACTAAAACATATGGAGGTATTTAATTAGTTATGTTTAACCTCTTAACTCTGCCATTTCTTTTTTCTTTTGCAGTGTATTCTGGACAAAGCTCTGCAGTTTTTTGTTTGTTTGTTTTTTAATTTATTTTTTGCTTTTGATAATGTTTCCATTGACTGAACAGATTATTAAGTCAAGAAAAAATCATTGAGATTAAAAGAAACAATACAAAGAGCTGCAAGTAGCAGAAGCAATACAAACAGTGAAAGGGAAGGAAAAACCTAAAAGAAAGGACATGTGAAAATGAAAAGAACAAGATACACATGCTACTTACTTCTTTGCATTCATACTGTATAACTTTCCTTGTTCTTGTGGTTTTGCATGTAGAATACCAGTCCATCTGGCAAAGTTATATCTTCTCTTTTAGTGAGTGATGTAATACAAAAGAAGCCGCTCCCCAGAAAATCAGTATTTTACAAAGTTTAAGACAGCTCTTGTTTCCACAGCTTACAGTTTAAACTCTCAAGGTTTTTACCAAAAGCCATATAGGTTATTTTACAGTGTTTTACTGCCAGTAACTCTTTTTTAAATGACAGTTTATGCAGTTATTGATGCTTGGCATGATCTGTAGAAAATTCATAGGAATTCTGCATGTTTATGGAAGAAGAGTATAGAACGCCAACTGGTGGCAATGAAACAAAACCAAAAGTGCTTTTTACAGAATACTTTACTTTACAGATTGCACCCATTCACTTGCTATACCTTAATTCTATCCCCTGGGTCCATAGCAGCACATGTCCTGCAAAGGGCAAAACCACCCTCATTTCATCTTCTGGAAGTTGTTTAGTTCACTGCCCCATGGAAGGAGAAGTAAAGGCTCTATATAGGTGTGCACAGGTGCTGCACACAAATGCTAATTGGCCAAATAAAGCTGCTGTATCAGTGAATAGGTGAGTCAGCAAAGCATCTGCAGAGAGCAAAGCAAGCACAACCGTTGCTAAGATACCATGGTTGCAACACAAAAAGTAATACAAATGGAGTTTCCTTATTAAAAGCTTACTGCAGCGTATGTATAGTAATCATGGCATGTAGAAAAAATAGTGGACATCCTACACGTACAGCAAGTTTAGTCACATGGTGAAGTAGAGCAGGGCTGTAGGTAGGAACTCTGAGGCCCATCCTGATGGAAATAATAGGCAGCCCTGACAGATTAATAAAGAGCTGCTATGTGTTAATTTTTGTTTTGCTGCGAATGTGGCTGATGGAATTGGCTTGAATTTTGCTGAAAAATTATGGCTTGTATCAGGTATGAGTATCTGAATGTTAGTATCCATGTACTGGAAACCATCCTAAACTAATTAATCCAGGCCTAGGACTTGCATGAACAATTAGATTACTGAAAAGCATGCTTGTTTTCGTTGGCTGGAATGATTTCAGAGCTGGAACCACTTTTCAGCTGGAGATATTGTAATCTGCATTTGAAAATAATGTTGTAAATAACACTGTACTTTATGAGCCGATATGTGATATTTCAGTAATTGAAAATTTGGGAAATCTGCCTAGCATCCTCAAGTATGCTATTCCTGTTTAACATAGATAAAGTTTTTTTTCCAGTTTCAGAGATTGGAGAAAGATCTATTTTTCCTTGGACAGTTAGTGCAGACTATATGGATAGTGAAAAATATGATACGCTTTTTTAGAAGAAAATGATTACTAAATAGGCTGAGGTCTTGAAAAACAGAACTAAGACTCTCCAGGTGTTTGGATTCTCTGATGTGACTTGTGTTCATAGTGATTCTGGTATAAAGCTTTAATGCCCAACATAGAACCAGTGTTTTTATTTAAACAAACCATTTAATATTTTCACGTTCTGACTGCTGACTTGTAAAATGGATGATGCTTTAATTGCATTACAGTTTTTAAAGAACATAATGGAAACCTTAAACAAATTCTCCAGAGCACGAGTGAGATACCTAACCCTGAACTTTAAATTCTCAATCTTGTCTAAGAGAAGATGTGCAAGAACTTGAAGAAGTAGCTCTTAGTTGCCAATTTATAAATGGAAGTAGAAAATATGGAGTCCAGGCAGGGCAGGGGTGGTGATGCAGCAGAGAGAGTGTAGAAAAATGAAGGTTCTGAGAAAAGGGACATTGATATGGGAACAAGCAGAGCATCTTTGGACTAGAAGTGCAGTTGTTAATTATGTATATATGATATATCTGGGTTGCAGACTGACCATGCTGTGGATTCAGAGATGCTACTTCAGATTCCATGAGGAGCCAGCTCAGGTCTGTGGAGTTTGTTAGCTTTGATGCAGTGTGATGCAAACAGAGCTGTGGAGTGGCCAGCTCAGCAGTACAGGCACTTTTAAGCTGAGCTAAAAAGCCGGGATGGAGCTCAGCTAGCAATTAGTTTGAGCTTACTCTGTATAAATCCTCTCAGGATTATGCCATGCTCCTTAGTATATGCTGTCATACCTAGAATACCTAGCTTGTTCTAAATATCTGCTACTGTGGCTAATGAAGACCTGATTGTATATTCATTTGGTTAATTTGTTAGCTGTGAGTCACTATCTTGGAGGAAAAACATCTCCCAAGCTTAGAGAAGTTGGTCATCCTTGTTTTAAATAACTGCTAAGTACTGCTTAGTATCTTTACAGCAAAGATTGAGATTAAATCTGTTTCTCCAAATCAAAGTTTTACTGCACAAATCGTAAGACTTTTTCTTCAGCCTCCTATTTCCAACACTGTCTACCTGTCATTTTCTCTAACAAGTGTCGCACCATGTCCCATGTATAGTCATCCCTCAACTGCATAACCTTGCTTCATCTCAAGAGAGAAGGGCCTGAAAACAAAAAGTATATGAGCAGAAGTTAATTTTGTGTCATTTATAATCACAGAATGACAGAATGGCAGGGGTTGGAAGGGACGTCTGGAGATCATCTAGTTCAACCCCCCTTCTAAAGCAGGATTACCTAGAGTAGGTTGCACAGGATCGCGTCCAGGCAGGTTCTGAATATCTCCAGAGAAGGAGACTCCACAACCTCTCTGGGCAGCCTGTTCCAGTGCTCTGTCACCGTCAGAGTAAAGAAGTTTTTCCTCATATTCAGATGGAACTTCCTGTGTTCCATTGTGTGCCCATTGCCCCTTGTCCTGTCACTGGGCACCACAGAGGAGAGTCTGGCCCCATCCTCTTGACACCCTTCCTTTAGATATTTATAAGCATTGATAAGATCCCCTCTCAGTCATTTTATATTGGGTGTAGGTGGCAAGGTTTTGGTAGTGGGGCAGAGGGAGTCTGCAGGGGTGGCCTCTGTGGGAAGATATCCGGGGCTGCCCCGTGCTGGACAGACCCACCACAGGACACAGCTAAGCCCATCAGACAAGTTGGTGGCATCTCTCTGAAAACATATTTAAGAAAGGGTATAAAATGTTGAATAGAGAGAGAGGAGTAGGGATCAAAGAGTGAGGGACAACAGAGGGGACACCAAGGTTGGCGGAGGAAGAGGTGCTCCGTTGCAGAGGATATTCACTGCAGTCCATGAAGGACCCACCCAGAGCAGATATTTGCTGCAGCCTGTGGAGGACCTACACCAGAGCAGATGGATATTACTGAAGGAACTGCACCCTGTGGAGATCACAAGTCAGAGCACATGCTCACTTTTAACTGCTAGAAAAAAAATGGCATAGCTTTGCTTTGGTCCCAGGTAACAGTTTATGGAGACCTCATGCATTCTTATGGATGAGGGCTTCAGAGCCTAACAATGACACTTCTAGGCTTATTTCAGTCACTTAGAGGCTCTATAGCCCGTATTACCAGTAAAATGGAAAGATTCTGAGGTTTGTTATGATTCCAGTTTTTTGACAGCAGGTTCAAGGCCACAGTGTCTAATGATTGTATCACAAAAACATCAAGTTTTTGGAAATTAAGTTTTAATGCTAGTTTCTGATTTTTTTAACCTCAAATACTTTCAGAACTAAAGTTTGGCAGTCACAAGTCACTGGTGGTACTGTTCATGAAATTAGGCTTTTTGACAAGCAAAGCAGATAGGAAATAAAACAAATTTGAAGGTGAGGATTGCTTCTTAACCTTACCATCAGTTCACACAAAGAAAAATCTCTTCTGTCTCTCCTAAATATTTAATTATCTGTTGTGAAAGTGATCTTGTGCTGAATGTAGGATAGAGAACCCTGACAAAAAAATCAAGAGGAGGCAGAAATTGACCTTAAACTGAACTCTCCAAGTGAGAAACAAATCAATCTGTTAGATGCCAAAGATAAATCAGAACTTTGATGGAATCAGCAATAAATCTATTTGTCTTCAGTGCTGTTCAGGCTAGGAAAAATGGGACCTCAGCAGCCAGTACTTTCACATGAAGAGAAGGCTAGAAATTTCCTTAGTCTCTGAAAAAGCAGGGTTATATTTGCTCTATCTCATTTACTTTGCTCTTAGAACTGCGAGGTAGAGGGATCACTTCTGAAACTCATACTCGTCCTTGTATTTGAACTCATTATTTTTCTTTTCAATAATAGATCCCTAGAACATGTGGTTCAGAGCTGTGGTTCATATGTGCAGGGAGAAGACATGAAAGGCCAAAGCCCAATTTGAATTGAACGTGGCCAGTGTTGTGTCAGATAACAAGAAGGGCTAGGTTATCTAGTTCCAATCCCCCTGCCACAAGCATGGACACCCTCCACTAGACCAGGTTGCTCAAAGCCCCATCCAGCCTGGCCTCAATCACTTCCAGGGAGGGGGCATCCGCAACTTCTCTGAGCAACCTGTCCCAATGCCTCACCACGATCTTCCTTATAAAGAACTTTTTCTTAATATCTAATCTAAATCTACCCTCTTTCAGTCTAAAGCCATTACCTCTTGTCCTATCACTACATGCCCTTGTAAAAAGTCCCTCCCCAGCTTTCCTGTAGGCTCTCTTTAGGTACTGGAAGGCTGCTATAAGGTCTCCCTGGAACCTTCTCTTCTTCAGGCTGAACAAAGCCAACTCTCTCAGCCTGTCCTCACAGGAGAGGTGTTCCATCCCTCTGATCATCTTCGTGGTCCTCCTCTGGACTCGCTCCAACAGCTCCATGTCCTTCTTGTGCTGGGGTCCCCAGAGCTGGACACAGTACTCCAGGTGGGGTCTCACAAGAGCAGAGTAGAGGGGGACAATCCCCCTCGACCTGCTGGTCACACCTCTTTTGGTGCAGCCTAGGATATGGTTGACTTTCTGGGCTGCAAGTGCACATTGCCGAGTCACGTTGAGCTTATTGTCCGCCAACACCCCCAAGTGTTTCTCCTCAGGGCTGCTCTCAACTCATTCTCCGCCCAGCCTACAGTTGTGCTTCAGATTGCCCCGACCCATGTGCAGGACCTTGCGCTTGGCCTTGTTGAACTTCATGCGGTTCGTATGGGTCCACCTCTCCAGCCTGTCAAGGTCCCTCTGGATGGCATCCCTTCCCTCCAGTGTGTTGACCACACCACACGGCTTGGTGTCATCAGCAAACTTGCTGAGGGTGCACTCAATCCCGCTGTCCATGTCTCCGACAAAAATGTTAAACAGTGCCGGTCCCAGTACTGACCCCTGAGGAATGTCACTGGTCTCCACTTGGACATTGAGCCATTGACCGCAACTGTTTGAGTGTGACCATCCAACCAATTCCTTATCCACCGAGTGGTCCATCCATCGAATCCATGTCTCTCCAATTTAGAGACAAGGATGTCATGCGGGACAGTGTCAAATGCTTTGCACAAGTCCAGGTAGATGACATCATTTGATCTTCCCTTATCCACCAGCGCTGTAATCTCATCATTGTGGGGGGGTTACAGCCAGCAGGCACAATTTGTCAGGAACAATTTGCCCTTAGCGAAGCCATGTTGGCTGTCACAAGTCACCTCCTTATTTTCCATGTGCCTGAGCATAGTTTCCAGGAGGATCTCCTCCATGATCTTGCCGGGCACAGAGGTGACACTGACTGGCCTGTAGTTCCCCAGGTCTTCCTTTTTTTCCTTTTTAAAAATGGGAGTTATATTTTCCCTTTTCCAGTCAGTGGGAACTTCACCTGACTGCCACAACTTTTCAAATATGACGGATAGTGGCTTAGCAACTTCTTCCATCAATGCATCTCATCAGGTCCCATAGACTTGTGCATCTTTGGGTTCCTTAGATATTCTCGAACCTGATCTCCTACAGTGGGTGGTTCTTCATTCACTCAGTCCCTGCCTTTGCCATCTGTGACTTGGACGGTGTGGCTCGAGCACTTGCTGGTAAAGACTGAGGCAAAAAAGTCACTGAGCCTTCTCCATATCCTGGGTAACTAGGTCTCCCATTTCCTTCCAGGGAGCACCCATATCTTCCCTAGTCTTCCTTTATCACTGACATGCCTCTAGAAGCTTTCCTTGTTGCCCTTGATGTCCCTGGCCAGATTTAATTCTATCAGGGCTTCAGCTTTTCTAACCTGATCCCTGGCTGCTGGGACAGCTTCTCTGTATTCCTCCCAGGCTATCTGCCCTTGTTTCCACCCCCTGTAGGCTTCCTTTTTGTGCTTGAGTTTGCCCAGGAGCAGCTTGTTCATCCACGGGGGCCTCCTGGCATTTTTGCCTGACTTCCTCTTTGTTGGGATGCATCGCTCCTGAGCTTGGAGGAGGTGATTCTTGAATGCTAACCAGCTTCCTTGGGCTCCTCTTCCCTCCAGGGCTTTGTCCCATGGCACTCTACCAAGCAGATCCCTGAAAAGACCAAAGCCTGCCCTCCTGAAGTCCAGGGTAGTGGAGTCTGGTATACTGACCACAGTGTGATGCTGAATGGGGAAGTTTCCAGAGAGTATTTAGATTCCTAAAAGCTCACTAAGTTTGAAATTACATCAAGGATAAACGCCTGCAGATGGCAGCAGTGCTTTAAACTTCAGCACCACAGCACAGTGCTTGGTAGAGTCTGAGTCAGAATCCCCTACTGAAGACACGTATTGATTTCCATAGACTATTACTGTGACATGTTTTGCTAGTAGTCAGCATGTTACTGATGGTTTTGTTTTTTTGTGGGTTTTTTTTTTTTTTTAGTTTAAAGAGGAAAGTTTTAATAGTTGTCAAGTAGCAGAAGGATGTTTTTAAGCCTTGTGGAATCCCTCCAAGTTCCCAATGCAGACATCTCCTATCCCTCTGTTTCAAATATTGCAGGTGGGGTTTTTTTCCAAAATGTTTTGCATCCTCCAGGTTTGCAGCAGGAATTTGATGTAGCTAACTTGGAGTAACACAGCACACTAATACTTCTATAATAGCCAGTTCAGCTGTAGCAAAATTTAAGTGACTGTTAAAAAAATCCTTCAGGTGGCAAATACCTAGTTTTAAAGACACTGCATCAGAAACAGAATAAACAGATGGTTCCAAATACCTGAAAAGGTATCCCTGCTAATCTACTTGGATATGAAATATTGTTTCCCTTCCTTTTACAAGCTCTGTTGACCTAAGCTGATTTCTTGAGCCTGTCATGCTGCATAGGCTCTTTCTTCCTTGCTCTAATGCCTTTAACACCTTTTTCTCCTTTTCTCACTAATACTAATGCATATTGTAATTTGTATTACCCATCTTTACATCTTCATAATCTTTTTTCAGTTGCTAACATTCAGTTTTACTAAGATAGAAACAATCCAGAATAATAATGATCAAATGGAACCTTATGCAGGTAAACCTATCTTTAGAATGCCTTTATTTTGCGATAGTCCCTCTACACTTAAGGAATTATGTTTGTGCTGCATTTTGGCTGCTCCTCCTCTATCTTCAAGGAACAAGCTACTTCTTCACTAGCATTGCTTTATCTCTGTGCTTATATTGTAGTTTATTCAGGACAATGACAGTGCTTTCTTACTTCATGTACAAAGTCTCTGCGTATCATGCTTGATTGAATGACTGATTGTTAGCAAATGGCTGTCTATGTTGACACAGTTTCCTAGCTGGGTTCATCAAAAAGATGCAGTATCAAATAGCTTGCTGGCAGCCTAAGCATAATCTATGAAGCTTGAACATGTTTTTGATTCCAAGGTGTAGATGTCTCAAGAGCAACTTTGAAGCACATGGATAGGACAGCTCTGTTGGGTTGTTCAGAAGATTTATTTCTCCAAGACTGTAAACTTTTGCCCTCTGTCAAAATCTGCTCAGTGTATAGCCAAATACCTTCAAACTTAGTCCAGGCATGGGATTTTTGTTAGTGTTCCATTTTCTGTCCTGTAATTTTGTGTAGTGTTACTGGGTGCTAAAGTTTATTGTGTTTTAACAGTAGGGAAAATGATCCCAAGCCTTTGGGATGCTTCAAGATGTAAGGTGTTATGTAAATTGTTGCCAGTTTTACTATTTCATATACTGTGAACTGATGAAAGACAGCCAAGGGAATGGCAGTTACCTCTCAATATAATATAAAACTTGCCTTTGGTATGTCCATTCTGTTTACTGAACACTTCATTCACTCCCAGTGGAAAACCCAGTGGCATTTGCTGTTTTCATAACAACCCAAAGAGGATGCTGTGTCTCTGGCTGGCTGGCTACCCCCTGGTGGAAAAATAGCCAAGAAGTAATGTGAGAAACAACTCTGCTGAAAATAACCAGCTACCATCACTGAAGCATGCGAATTCATTCCTACTACAGGTCTGTTGCCCTCACAGCAAATCCCTTCTCCAATAGTGGTTGATTGCTGCCATGACTCTCTTGGGCATTCCCACTTTCTTTTTTTTACTGCATAACCAGCATAAGAGGACAGAATAAAGGGGAAGGGAGAAGCTGTTGAAAAAAATGTGCCATTATGTGACTAAACTACTAAGCAAAAAGGATATTTATTAAAAAAAAAAAAGAGGAGCTCAGCTGCCTAAAATGCTGGAATCCTGGGATTCAGACAGAAAATTTTTTCCAGTTTGTTCATTTCAGTGAGAGAGAGAAAATGTAACACTGCACTATATCATAGCCACTTTGTTGGAAAGTTAGCAGTCAGAATGGCCAGGAAGAAAGAAACAAAAGCAAGAGTAACAGCAGCTGTGCTTGGAGGTCTGCAGAGGCCTAGCGGTGTGGCCCAACAGAAGACATCACTAATGCTTCTGAGCAAATGTGTGGGCAAACCTGAATATTCTGCCACTAGTTGGTCTATTAGTATAAAATTAGATGAACCATAGAATTTGACACCCCTGCAAAATAAAACCATGCTGTGATCAAGTAATCAACAGCTGCCAGAGCTGAAAACTGGCCACAGTTTACAGTAAAGATAAAAACTCTTTTCAGCTGACAAGGATGGAAATAGCAGACAAGGAGTCTATTTAGATTGAGTGGTTCTATGTTGTGGAGTTGAGTAGACCAATACAAAGAGTAACAAAAAATTCATGATGCATCAAGGCAACAACAGCAGTCATTCAAGAGGAAACACAATTAGCTTCTGCTGTCTCTGAACAAAGAGTTTCACTTAATTCTGAGGAAATGAAAAACCTTGAAATGCAAGATCTGAAGATACTAATCTGAAACCAACTGTCAGGGTGGCAAGAGTGATTAAGCACAGAAAGATCTGAGATGGCCTTTGAAAAGCCTTAGTGGTCAAATTTTGCAGCCAGGTGTTTGTGTACAAATGTGTGCTTTTATATATATATATATTTGTGTGTGTATACTTACACGTGAATATATAGAGAGATTTTATCCTCACTGGGTATTTTGCAGAATAACTGAGAGCAGCCTCTAAAGGCACCACAACCAAAGCTGAGTTCAAGAAATAAAGCAGAATAGGAGTATAATATCACAATGTAGATTTTTATCTGGCACTTTCAAAATTATGAAAAGGCCCTCCCAGATTGCAATGGTGACTGGCTCAGACAGGTGCACCAACTCAGAAGCACAAATTAATGTGCACAGCAACAGATACTTTGAAAACTATTTGGGGGGAAGAAAATAACACTATTGGTAACTTGGTGGTTTGGGGCTTCTTTTAAATAACTGTGACTATTTAGAATTTATTCTTGGGAACTGTGTGGAAAATTATTTTTTGTTTGGCGAGGTAGTCCAGGAACTATTTTCACAGCCAGGGAATAGCCCATCTTAATCATATGAAGGAATATGCATTGAGGAAGTTGTTTTCAGTGTACATTTCCAAGCCAAGAGACACAGGTGACCCTGATAGGTGCCATATGGAATGCTACAAAAGCTGTAATGTAAATATTGTTAAATGGAATGGTGTGTCCATGGGACAGTTAAAATTTCTGAAAGGGCATATAGCTTTTCACTAAATACAGGGTTACAAAGAAATTACTGAACTGTTGGCCTGATGTGCACGTATATCTTCTCAAAGTTTATAAGTTTGTGTTTCCAGAGTTTTGATGAATTCACTACTGAGATAGAAGCAGCTGGATCCAAAGAAAAGCCTGTATCCAAATGCTGTCCAAGTTTGGTAATGTTCACACTTAGAAATCCAGTGGAGACCCAACTTACATTTTGGAAGCTGTTATCTGTCAAGTCGAAGAGAGGAAGGTTTATCTGAACCGCATAGTTGAACTGCTGCTCTGGTACAGCACTGAGCACTTGTATTGCCTACATCTTTCTTGACTTGCATTAGCATTGCTAGGATACTTAAATACTTAATGAAAAGCACATATTATGCAACACTTTCTGAACAAAAAATAATATTGGCATATAAGAAAATGTGGACAGGCTGAGAAAAAATTTAAATAAAATGAATGATTGTAAGCAGAAATAAATTTTGAAAAAAAGCATTCAACATGCCAAAGTGACAGTTAATACCAGGTTAAATGGAAAGTAATTTAAAAGAAATCTGGTGGGAGGAGAACTGCTGTAGGTCTTGGAATGCCAAGCCTGACACAGAAATGAGCTGGTACTGGGGATTCCTCAGGAAGAAGCTACTTCATAACTGGGGGACTGATGTACTTCTGCCTTGTGCCATATGTATTCAAGTTTACTGGTGCAGGCATGTACAGAAGGTTTCCAAATATTAAAAGATTGTGTCTTCCATCAGCACTTTGCCAGAAAAGGAAAAATGGATAATATTGCTTGGGTGCAGGGAAGGCATAAGCATGAAGTTACAGAGCCACTGAGAAAACAGTGGGGAACAAGGTCCTGTAAGCAACCAGCTGTAAAACATGGTATTTTTTTCTTCCTAAAATGCCATCCCCAGTGGAGCCTAGTACATTGGGCAATGCCTGATCATTCACGAGCAGCAGAGACACAGGCTGTCTACCTCCTTCTTTCTCCACTCATCAATTAAACGAAATTAAAGCAGGGGAAGAGGGCCGATCTAACTCAAACACTTCTGGAGACTGACAGTATGTATTGTAGCTTTCTCGATGGAGTTAATATTGATTTTTTAGTGAATGAGATTTTAGTGAAGAGCTTCACATTAAGTTTTTCTTGCACAGAGTAAAACTTGAGATGTAGGTTTGGTGAAAGCACAGGTATTTCTGCATGGAACTGAGAAATGTTGGCATCTTGTCACCTATCTGAAGTCAGTTTGACTATCCTGAAGGCAGATAATAATTTCAGTCAAAATGTTATATTGCATTATAATAGATATTATGTTGAAGCTTTAAACAAACCTGTTTCCCTGCTGACCTATCACATTCTCTCTGATGTATTCTTACAGTTTTGCCCCAGGAGGTGCTGTTTTTCATTATGATCCTGGTAAGGACGGCACTCAGACTCTATGAAGTATCTCTTAAAATGCCATTTATTTGATCTAACACTATAAAGAAATAGAGGATAGTATAGATAATTTTGCATCCCTTCAGACGCTAGGAACCCTGAGTTGCACAGCATCAACAGGCCTCTGATCAGGGAGCAGCACACTGTGCAGATCCTGTCCATGGATAGTTCACCCAGCATTTTGGTCTTTTGAGCTCTTACAGGATTTTGTTGGAAGAAAACCACTCTATTCAGCATTTCTACTGTCAAACAAAAAGTTCACATGAGAACTTGTTGCTGCACTTTTAGATAAAGGCAAGGACGCGCAGGTGGTGGTGTCACTGTTACTGAGTGGGAGCTGACTACAGACCCCTCTGTTCCCAATACCTGCCTGCACTTTTCCTGTGACCCAGGAACATGCACAGCATGACATTGTCCTGAAGACCAAGCTATAAGTGCAACATAGCACAGCACAGGCCTGCGTCTACTTGGATTAACTGTAAAGTGGTGTACAGTGGTCTTCTGGTTCTGATCATTGCACTTTAGGATAATTCAGAGAACAGTTAATTACATACTTTCCTCCCTCTCTAATACATCTCATCCTTTTCTTTCATTTTCAGGGATTTAGCTATCATTGGGAACATGCACATTTCTTTCTCCTTTGTTAAACAAGGCTTTAGAACAATTGCACTAGGCAGGCTCTTGAAGAATTAATTCCAGGTTTTACAATGTATGTGGTGCAAGTCTGTTCAGAATTTTAGTCAATCTAGGAAAGCTTCCAGTATGGCTGAATTCTAAAGACTTAGCAGATTTGGCTTAATACTGAACCTTAGTAATTAATCTTAGTCAAGGGTGTGATATGGCCGTTAGAAAAACTGGTACCTGTTTCATGCAGCTGCTATAGAAATTTTTTTCTGATAATCTTTCTAGGTTTGCTTCAGCTTATCTATATCATATTAGAATGTGTTAAACTGCAAAGATTCCTTTCAGTTTCTGGTGCCTCAGGCTCAATTATACCTAATGAAATGGAAACAGTGCTGAAGTAAAATATGAAAATGTGTCACAGTTCAGATTTGGGTCAAAATAGTAACTATGTTAGAAACCAAGTGGCCCAGACAAGGTGAGTAGTCCATTTTTGCTCATATGGAATGCCCAAACACTACCAGAGGTTAATGACAAAGTCTAGGCCTAAGATGAGTTTTACTGTTCCCAATGGGTAGTACTGATAACAATAGCTGCTCTTCTTCCCACCAAAAATGATCATGCATACAATGAAGGTCTCCATTAGTAATAAAAGAAGGATGTAAAATGTTCAGAAATCCCAGTGTCTTGCCTTCTTGTTTCCTCCCTGCTCTTTTACCTGTTATTTTTCTTTAAATCTGTCTTCTTTAACCGTGCAAAGATGAGTATCTACACATTCTTGTTTCTGGATTCCAAGTTTTGCATCTTTGTTATTTGTTTTTATCTGCTTGACTACCTGTCTCAATAAAAACTAAGCTGTTCCTCTTCTTTTGCACAGTCCTTTGGTATCTTCTTCCTTACCAGATGGCAAAGATTTTACTATGCCTTTTCATGCCCAGATGCACGAGATGAGCCCTTCATATTGTTCTCCTAATAGTGTCTTTTTGTCTTTTTACTCTTTCTGCAGTAAATTTTTCTTCCTTCAGTCCTTCAAATCTTTCCAAGAAACAGTAGATAGACTTTGAGGAATTGTTGTCCAGGTTTATACTCTTCTCCATTTTCTATCAGCATCTCGTCTACTTAAATACTTAATGTATTTTATTGCAGCTATCAGATGGCGAGTTGTTGGTGCCAAGGAGTTGAATCTGATTTTATGTGAAAATTGGCAAGACAAGACAAATAGTTATGCAATTAAAAAGAGACGTTTCTAAAACTGAGCTTTCCATAGGGTTTGCATTTCTTTTACCTTCACAGTTTTTAACAGAAAAGGTGAAGATGTAACAAAAACACAAAACTGATCATAAAACATTCAATTTCTTACAGTCCAGCCTTAAACACTAGGTTCAGAGCCATGCTGCTACTGAGACCTCTTTCTCTCCTCTACCAGTTTCTGGGGTATCTTATTTATTAAGCTTCTGAGATCCTAACTGTGTGTTTAATCTTCAGCCATATCTTATTATTTCAGTCAATTCCTCTTCCATCACAGCAGTGCAGGAATGATTTCTTTGCTGAAAACTAGGCACACCTTGTATCCTATTGCAGTTCTGTGTTACAGCAGTACATGCAAAATATACAGTCAATACATATGTAATGCTTCTTTGTTATTTTAGGTTATTTGCTTTCTTCAGAGGTAAGTTGGCAGTGTTCATCTTTTTTGTTTAACAAAATTTTCTTCAGTGAAAAGATTCCAAGAAATGAGAACACTACGGAGACTGTCTTCATCAAGAATTGTTTGCTAAAATTTCCTAATTGTGCTAGAAGCTTGTCTACAAGCTTCAGCTTACCACACAGGCATTCTGGAATAACTCCTGATGGGAATCTGGGCTTGCAATAGCTCTTGGCTCATACTGGAACAATTATTCACTAATGCCCATTTAAATAATTTTAAGTATAGGCAAGTCAGTATAGTAGCTCAGCCAGAAGCATCAGAGGTAAATGTGGTAGAATAAACAGAGTGCTGACAGTTGCTGATGTTTTACATAGGGGGTTACTTAGCCCTACTTTCAACTACTTTGCTTTAAATGTTAGTTACTGCCTGCAGCACTGCTTACGTTAATGCTCTCTTTGAGGTTAACTGCTGTTAGCAACAATGGAAAATTTTAGTTGAAAAAAATATCTTTGGAGACGGAAGAAAAGCAGTTTAAAGGAATTACAGTAATACTTCCTACTTCCATGGAAATGCCATAATTTGGCAGTCTGGTTTCTACAGAATAGCAAGTATTTAAATTCACAGTTCCTGTGTAACCTGAGCTTCTGTCTAAAAGGAAAGAAAACAATTCTCTGAGTCTAGTCTGTCTGTGAGATATTTTCAATATAAATACTTGATGCAAATTATATTCCCTTAAATGTCTTCTGGTCACTCTGACCTGTGGAAAAATTTCTTCCTAAACCTCAGTTTGAGAAGGAGTTTAATCTCAAGTTTGTGAGCTAAACATCAAACATCTGAGAAACTACTACTGGTAGGAACATTGGTTTAGAATTGTCAGTGCTTCAGGAAAAGGTGAAAAAGAAACTGCTTCAAGGAGTTGAATTATCCAGCCAGCCAGAAAATGGCCATCTTGGGGCTTTCCACCCAGGGCCACAGGAATGGTCAAGGGACTGGAGCATCTCTTGTATGACGAAGGGATCTGGGATTGTTTAGCCAGGAGAAGAGAAGACTCAAGGAACATCTTATCAAAATGTTTAAAGAGATGATTACTCTTCGTTGATTATGCTTGTTTTCACCCTATCAGCAAAATGTTTGTTCAAGTTTCTGGGCCTCTGATGCTTGCCTAAGAGGTCAGTAATGATTATTTTTCACAGAATCACAGAATAATTGAGGTTGGAAGACACCTCTGGGGATTGTCTAGTCCAATCCCCCAGCTCAAGCAGGGTGAGCTACAGCAGGTTGAGCTACAGCAGGTTGCTCAAGACTGTATCCAGTTGGGTTTTTAATATCTCCAAGGATGGAGACTGCACAGCCTCTCTGGGCAACCTGTTCCAATGTTCAACCACAGTAAAAAAAAATTTTTCTTTTCCTGTATTACAGTTGTGCTCGTCATTTCTTGTCACTGGACACCACTAAGAAGAGTCTGGGCCTGTCCTTTTTAAACCATCCTCACAACCTTTTAAATGGCATGCATTTGCTTCCGTTATCTGTCAGCGTCACATATTCCAAAAGCTGTGCCAAGTAACTATTTCTCAGTTAAACACTGAAACTTCAACTTCCATCCTCCTGCCTGATCCTGCATGTTGTAGTGTGAATGCTTCTTGGTTCTTAGAGTCCTTCCTAACAGCTTGCATTCTGAGTCTAGAACCTGCTCTGCCCTTCCCTGTATTATATATACTCCCAAGTTCCTTAACCATCTGAATCTACCCAGAGACTGTTGCGTAGAATTTGGCAGGGGAAGTACGACACATTTGTCACTGGCATCACAAAACAGATGCTTGTTTTCCTTGAGTGGTGAGTCTCCAAATGACACAGCCTTCTGCAGATTTTTAGCACAGATCTCAAGTTTTGGAAGGGTATTGTTAATGCAGGAGGATAGCCTTACTGGGCATTTCTGTCAGTTTTTCCCCATTTCTAGCTTGATAGCTTTCTGCCAAGAGATTTTCAGCCTTTTTAGGAGCATGCAGCTGGTAGCCCAAAGGTAAAATTCTGTGATGTCCTTGAAATCTTGTCACTGTACCTTCCCATCTCCCTGAACTCTTCCAGTTCAGCAAATGTAGACTCAAGGGACAATAACTCATCACTGAGGCCCTCAAGCTGTCTGTGTTGTGTGCATGTTTATGCCACTTGCCAATGGAGCAGGTTATGATATATGCAGCATCTAGGGATTTTGTCATTTTCTCAGGAGGTGAGCACTGAGAATCCCATAACTTTCTCCATCCACAGATGAATTTGCATTCCAGCTGAACTCCTCTTGGTTTTGCATGTCTAACTTTGTTCCCGTCCTCATACTGGACAGCAGTTCTGCTTGCTTAACATGTCCCATATGATTGTCATGGCTAATACTGTGCTGTGAAGATGAACACTGCAGTGAATGAATACTTGTCAAAAATACAGCCCAGCAAGTCTATCTTGATCAAAATTAGGATTGACGAGTATTTAATTTCAAAACATCATAATTTCAGTTAGGCTTTGAATAGTTTACTTAAAGTAAATTTAAGAGAATAGGAACAAAAGGAGAATGTTTTCGGTACTAATAAAGGTGGGAACATAGTGAAAGCTTGGAATAGGAGGGAAGGCTGGGTTTTTTGAGAGGTCCATGAAGCAAAGTCAAGGATTCGCTGGAAGAATGTGTCCCATGGGAAGCATTTCTGAATTGCATTCTGATACAGCTGGAGAGCCATTAAAAGCCCAAAGGGACAGGAGAAACTGATTGTGCTTACTTTGCAAACACAAGTAACTTCATGAAGTTTACTTCCCTAAATCCTTCACTATTAAGTAGCAGTAGGACAAATTTGTCTAGATTAATCACTGCCTAAAACATATCCCATTACTTGAAATAGTGTCAGCTGAAAAGTCTATGCTCATGATAACTTTACTAAAAGTTTTAATGGGTCTTGTGCCAATATATTGGGTTTGTGTGACAAGGTTTTGGGGCTACAGGGATGGCTTCTATGAGAAGCTGCTAGAAGCTTCCACTATGTCTGATAGAGCCAATGCCAGCTGGCTCCAAGATGGACCTGCCGCTGGCCAAGGCCGAGATCATCAGCAACAGTGGTAGTGCCTCTGGGATAACATAGTTAAGAAGGGGTGGGCGGGAAACCTGCGCAATTGCTGCTGGAGGCAGGAGTTGAGAAGATGTGAGAGGAACAACTCTGCAGACACCAAGGTCAGTGAAGAAGGAGGGGAAGGAGGTTCCCATGGGCTGCAGAGATTTCCTTGCAGGCTGTGGAGAAGCCCATGGTGAGGTAGGCTGTCCATCTGCAGCCCATGGAGGATTCCACGCCAGAGCAGGTGGATGCGCCTGAAGGAGGCTGTGACACCGTGGGAAGCCTACACCAGAGCAGGCTCCTGGCAGGATCTGTGGCCCCGTGGAGAGAGAAGCCCACACCACAGCAGATTTGCTGGCAGGACTTGTGACCCCGTGGGGGACCCATGCTGGAGCAGTCTGTTCCTGAAGGTCTGCACCCCGTGGAAGGGACCCATGCTGGAGCAGTTTGTGAAGAACTGCAGCCTTTGGGAAGGACTCATGTTGGAGAAGTTTGTGGAGGACTGTCTCCTGTGGGAGGGACCCCACACTGGAGCAGGGGAAGAGTGTGAGGAGTCCTTCCCCTGAAGGGGAAGGAGCGGCAGAGACAATGTGTGATGAACTGACCACAACCCCATTCCCCATCCCCTTGCACTGCTGAGGGTGGTAGAGAAAATCAGGAGTAAAATTATGTCCAGGAAGAAGGGAGGGGTGTGGGGGAAGGTGTTTTTAAGATTTGGCTATATCTCTCATTATCTTATTCTGATTTTATTGGTAATAAATTAAACTAATTTCCTAAATTGAGTCTGTTTTGCCCATGATGGTAATTGGTGAATGATTTCTCCCTATCGTTCTCTCGACGCACGAGCCTTTCGTTGTATTTTCTCTCGCGGGTCATGTTGAGGAGGGGAGTGATAGAGCGGCTTTGGTGGGTGCCTGGCCTCCAGACAGGGTCAACCCACCACAGCCAATAATAAGCTTATAAAGTATATGACTTGTGTTTTGTAATGTAATGTGTTACTCAAGTGCATTGATTTCCTTTCGGTTTCAAGATGTCAAGAATTTTTAATTCAATAGGTTGGTTTGCAGGCTGTGCAAGTCTTCTGAGAGAGGAAGAGGTTGCAACAAATGTGAATTATTCATTGTAAACACATTTTTGTGCAAAGGAAACCTAAGTAGTCACTCTGCCATTTAGCGTTTTCTTCTTGTAGCAGAGATTCACCAATTCCTGTATTTCAAGTCTCTTTAAAGGCTAACACTTACGTGCTTTGTTATTACCCTGTAATGATGCTAAGGTTATTCTGGAAGACACAAGCAGTAAGGACTTTAATTGCTTGCTCAGAAAGCTATCCCACATTTCCATCCCACTCAAGGCTGTCAGGAGAGATAGCTTTTTAACAAGTTGTGTGAATATTCTAACATTTAAAAATGTCCAGCACATAGCCCAGTAACTGGACAATCTTATTTAATGAGAGAGACTTCTGACTAAAAGTAATGCATCGCCATGCAGGTTTTTCTTTAACTTTTGTGGGTTTTTTACCTCTCCTCACAAGAGGATTCTCCATTTAATTACCGAGTTTTGTCATGTTTCTACTTGATCTCCTACAGAGCCTGATGGGATGCAGTAACAGCTGTTAGAGGAACAACTGAAGAGGTCCACTATGTTGTTCTTTGCTCAGCAGGTGGTCCAGAGTGTGCTAGTGAAACACTCACTGTTACACTATCGTTTCAGATCTCGTAATTCTAAGGGCCGAGATGGAGAGGGAGAGAGAAAGGGAGAGGGAGAAAACAGATTGTGAAAGGCAAAGAACAAGCTGGGGAAAAGATCTTGATCTTCCCTACCCTACATTCAAGGAGAAAGATAATCACTGTAAACAGACCATTCTGTACCATAGGAAACCTTATTGAGAGGAATCACAGGGATAGCCAGAAGAGACGAGACAAAATCTCTAAACTCCAGAAGATGGAGAATGCCAGGTATTTCTGTCCAGTCTTTAGGTGATGTGCTCAGATGATCTTTGTGGAGATATTCTGTTCCCAGGGTATCTCCAAAGTTCAGTACAAAGTGCAATGTTTATCACAGAAACCAGGGAAATGTGAGACCTAGCTAATTAACCAGTTCTGCCCCTGATTAATGAAGGATTATTCCCTATCACAATTTCCACAATTTTCTTGACTCATTGTACATTTTGAATGATTCAAAAATTCCTCTCTATTTCTGAAGGAATATTCCATTTTTGCTACTTAAAACATGAAGACATTTCTCCAAAGACTAAACCTAAATTTTCCTGCTGTTAATTGTATTTCAATACCTCTCAGTACTTGGAAATATTAGACACAAATTCTAGAACATAAGACCTGATAACTGCAGAATTCATTGCTAATTTCTATAGACTCACCTGTTTATGGACACAGCTCAAGTAAATTCAAGGACAGAACTGTATACTCACTCCAAGAGAATTTGAGTAATAGATAAATTCAGTATTCCCCACATTTATATGGATGATAAATGCAATACATCTTCACTTAAGAGTGTTTCTTATTTTTACATAGTGCTGCAAAAAGTTCAGTCAGCAATATTAATTAGTTCTATAGAAAATAAATGTAAAGCTTCAATATTCACAGTTGAACAAGAGACATTCCTACTGCCACATAAAGGATGGGTTGAAGGACGGGTAGCCTACACGTTGCTCAGGCTTTGGCACAGAAGGTATGTTGGCATCTTTTTTTGCCATTGAATTACAAAAGTGTGGAAATAACATTTCTGTGGCAGCATAAAATCTGAAGTTGTTCATTAATGCTTGACCTGTACACAACTGGTGAGCTATCTGGCAGTACAGATTGGACCTTGGTTTGGCCAGAGAACACAACAGTGCTTGTGCCAGCTCTCTCTCTTATGATGGCTTTATCTTGTTAGAGAGCTACATGACCTGATCTGGCATACGCTTACTGGAATAAAGTCCTCCCTATAAATAATACGACCAAATTTAAATGAGCAGAATGAGATGGAGTAACCTAGCTGCAGTGAACCAAGGCAGGAGTCACAAGCTGAGGTAGTTACAATTGAGGCTGCTGCAGCCTGCTGCTGCCTGCAGCTCCCTTTCCCGTTCCTACAGGAGTCTACTGCCCCTTCAGATTTGCGACGAAAGCCGCGTGTGTATTTGCACCCTAACCTCGTTCAGTCTGAGGGACCCAATGTTAAACATGTTTATGGTATAACGGAAGTAGGTCAGGGAAGCAGTAATACTGGCAGTTCTCAAAGGATGGCAATCTAAACAGTTATACATGTAAAACAGCATAGTATTTACTGTTAGTTGAGACCTAATTGGATGTCATGTAGTAAAGGAAGTGTTGCAGAAGAGTTACAAAGAATAGGAACTGAAGAAATCACTGTATTAAATTACAGTGCCTCAGTAAGTTGTGTTGCACTGTGGCAGAGGAAGATTTATTTAATAAGACTAACTTCTATCTACTTTTATTTTGTAAATTGATAGATTCTTTGCATCTTAGCTATGGAGCTCCTAGGATAAAAGTAGAAATATAAGTCACTGCTACAGAAGGTTACAGATGACAGAAAAAGATTGTAACATACAAAGTTAGGGAAAGGGAAATTCTACAGTTTTCTGAATGTCCTGATAAACAGGATCCTCTTGAGCTCAGAATTTCATACAGCAGAATAGAAGACAGTAACTCTTGGAGTCAAAAAAGCGGGACAGACTACTAGAAGGAGAAGCGCTGTTTTGGAAAGCAGTGAATTACGTGATTCAGGATCATGCAGTGTAACCCAAGGGAGGCAAAAATCCCTTGTGTAATGTATCTACAGTGGAATATCCAACATAAGTAAGGTTTTGTTAGTATTGCAAAAAGTGACAAAAGAAAATTAGTGCATTAGAGGTGGCTTGCCTGGGTTGTATATGTATGATCTTAGGATAAGAGGGCTCTTCAATCTACCAGACAAAGCTATACTGAAGACAGAAATTAGACTCAAATTTTTAATAAAGTGGTTCATTAACTGCTGGAACAACTTCTTTATGAATGTGCTAAATTAATCTCCTTAAATCTTTAAATAAAGACAAGATCTATTCATAGAAGATACGTCCAGCTCTGCTGGAGGATACAGGTTTTATAAAGGAATCAGTTGAAAAAATTCAGTGGTCCATGCTAGGCAAAGTCTCGTAAGATTATTGCTGGAGTCTTCTGACTGGAAAAGCTACACCACATTTTTGGGGATTTTAACTATAAAGCCACAGAAAATCCATGTTTGTGTGAAGAATTCTAAATGATACAGCTATACAGATTTCGTTTTCTGTGATGCATGCACATAAGATAGATGAGTTATTGACACTTGTCTCTGAAACAGAACTAAATGTGCTGACTGAATTGGTGTTTACACAATGCTTGCTTTAACTTTCAATCAAGATAAGACCGGCCTTCATTGCAGTCTTGTTTCTAACACAGGTTACTCAGGGGAGGTATGCGCAGTAGTATAAAAGGTATTTTAGCACTGGAGCATGTTATCTGACAGGTATATCTATCACATTACACCAGTAAAGGAAACTTAGTAAGGAAAATAATTCTTAATGTTGCTTTATTCATTCAGTTCTGGCAGAAGATTCAGATTTTTTGTAAAAAGCATGAGCTCTTGTTTTATTACAACAGGAGACAACTTGTATCTCAAAAGTGAAAAAAACTAGGAGTAAACTTCTGATAAAGCAAAATTGAAACAAACAAAATTTTCTTGTTGTTATTTAACTTCATGCAATGAAGATTCATACACAAATGGAGAAAGGCTGTTGAACTAGAATTCAATAGCATCTGACAAAAGTCTGTTGAATACTATATTGTATTCAGTGTTTTAAAAATTAATTCTTAGGAGCGAAAATTTTATGTCAGTTTTCATGCTACATATCAGAAAAACAACAAAACTGTTCCTGAAATTTAGGTTTGTATATTCATTTCAATGAATATGTGATGCTTTCTGCTGTGGAATTACCCAATCATTGTTAGAAAAATGCAAAATGCTTGCAGTATCAGTGGAGAAATAAGAAATAGGATACAAACTACTTAGTATAGGTTGAAAGGTTAGATTCTAGTGAATAGGTTTAAGAAAAGGAAATTGTTTTCTTTGGTATTCACATAAGCAGATACCATCATAATCTGGAAGCAACTAAGTGGGCCAGAAAAAATTTAAAAAAAAAAAAAAAAGAAGAGGCTTTTAACTCTAGGTTAGTGACTCCAACCTGTACCACATAAATGGTAAGATAAATCTTTACATGTCACTTTAGTGGTTTTGTGATGGTTTACAACAACAATGCTTTTTGTAATATAAGACTGATCACATTGGTAGGTGTATAATTGCAAAATTATTGACATGGACTTTGTTTTCTGTGTATTGACAAATAAAGCAGAACATAAATGGCTTCCAGACACCATTAAATGCTCCTTGCTCCCAGACACCATTAAATAATCCTCCCTTTCTACAGGCACAGATGTAAGACAGTTTCTTTTTCCAGTTCATTTTGGGTTGAAAATGCCACTAAGTGTGTCATTGTGTTCTGCCCTGTGCAACTTCTCTTGAGAATCACTGAGCCTTAAATGCCCATTTTTACTCTTTGTGCAATGTTAAATTCATCCATTTACAGTCAGATATTAGCATGAAACAGGCATCTTTTCAGCAAAGAGACTGAGCACCAAAAGGGGAAAAAGCTAACATTTCTTTCTGTGACAGCTGCAGCATATGTCTATTTTGGTGTGAGACTCAGCTTGTCAGGGAGCAGCAGGAACAGGCAAGCCAGAAGGCAAGGCAAGCCAGAAGCTCAGGGTGACAGCAAGGGAGGCAGACCACATGCCCACCACGCCGAAGGAAGAAGAGCAAACTAGGTCAGCTGCTCAGCTAATAGTCCATATATATATATATATATATATATATATATATATATATAGTGTCAAGGCAGGAAGCTACAACACAAGGCACAGCATACCTGCAATGTTGCTCAGACATGGGCCAAAGCTAAGTCCAGAGCTTAAATTCAGCTCCCAGGCCAATGGGTGGAGTTCACACAGACAAGAAGTTGGTCAGAGCCATTAGAGTCTTTGGTGTAGTCAGGTCCCTGGGAGAGCCATGCATCAGTCCTGTCTGCATCGTGGTTTCTGTGGAGGCCTGAAAGGAGCATGTTCCAGCCCAATTCCCAATCCAGAAAATAAAGGAACCATGAGCCTGAGGTCTTTCATGATTCATGCCTTTTCAAGAGCTTAGCCATGATCATTATTTTTGAGATTTCTCTATAAAAAAACCTTACTGTTTTGTTGGAGGTTTTTCATGCACCTAACTTCACAAATGAGGAAGCTAAGAAATTAATGCAATATTTGAAGGATGGAAATATTTAAGCGGGTTTGGGTTGTGCGTGGTTTTTTTTTTTCCCCTGTGCTTTTCACATACAGTTCTCTCTGGTCTAGGTTACAGCCTGCCACAGAAACACAAAATAGCACAGAGAAAAACACTGATCTTTGTAGGCATGCACTCCAGTTCTGAGATGTGAGAAAGAGATGGGTTGTTAGTTGCCTATATTTTATGAGATTTTCTGGATTTTTCAAAAGCCATCTGTGTACTCTAAAAAGAGCATGTGGGTGCATATACAGCATTCACTATACAGCAAATACGTGTTGATGAAGTATTTGGTGTGGAATGAAGAAATCAGACTTAGGACCCTTTAGTCTTAACTTACTTACGATTCAAAGAAAATTGACTGTTAGAAAAGAAATGAGAATGCTGTGCTATGTAGTGTGTTGATTTTTCTTGTTAAGATTTTAATAACCAAGGAGTCTTTGCTAAAATGTTGCAGCTCTTTGAAAACTTCATTTGAAGCCTGCTGTGTATCACTGTGTTATGAGAAACCTTGTGCAATGAAACTGTATAGAGACTCAGGACTACGACTGCACCTTTGGAGAAAACTGTATGCAGCATAACTATCCTAATGTCCGAAACGGTCTCCTCTGGCATTTTGCTTGCAAAGAAGGTAAGATTGTAAGAAACTGTTGGACTAAGCATTAAAACTGTCAAGAGAGACTGACTGGCAAGGAAGGCACACTTGAGTTTGCTGCATGCAATAAGAAATGTCTTATGTTTCTAAGCCACTGACCTTATTTCAGGTATTGACTCTTAGAAGGGGAATTGGCTTTTGACAGCTTTCTTTCATCTGAGCATATGATGACTTGGATTGTAGCGAGGCAAAGGCTTCTTTTCTAAGTGACCATTCAGAATGCTGGCTGAGAAACCTGAAATGCCTTTGTGTAAGCAATGAAAGAATCATCCAGAGCAGCAGTTCCTTGGCTCTGCCTTTGAAGGGAGTTATATACAGGGGACAGAATCCGAAATGCTGTTTTTCAGATTTAGTAGGCAGATGAGCATTCCTGGCAAGAATTTTCCTAAAGAACTTAGCACAATACAAGGAAGGATGTAGGTCAGACTGCACAGACAGTAAGTTCCTGTTTGTTTTAAATATTTATAGGGCAATAGCTGAAAAAAACCTCAGTGAAGAGCAGAATGATACCATTTTAGATATTCATGCATGATCCCAAAATTCATTATCTGAATTAGAGATATCAAACGCTTGGGTTCATAGACTGGGTATTGTGCACTTAAAGTGTTTAAATAGCCCACATGGCATATTCAGAATGTGTCTGTTCGGTACAAGGGAGATTTTTAGCTCTGGTCATTGAAAGGGTAACATTTTGGATGTGAACACATTGTGAAGTGGCACAGTGTTCTCTTTTCAAACCTGTAAACTGGGTCCCATAGGGATTGAAAACTGTGAATCTCTTGTTCCTTATTTTGATGAATGGGTTGTATCTCTCTGTATTTTTATATACATCTAACTTTCTGACTCTTCACTACTAATTTTTAAAAAATAATGTTAAAATAACCTTACAGTTTCAAAGTCAAGTCCTCAAATGTTAGGAAATTTGACAGTTCAAGTTCTATATGAAAGCTTGATTTAGCATGAGTGCGTATACATTATGATATAGATGTCATAATGTATGCTGTCAAGCATAGATTTTAGTGACATGATTGTGCAATTTTTTTTCCCCACAGAGCCCTTGTCTCATTTAGGTGATGAAAATAAGGGTAATAAAAAGCAGAGAAAAATGAAAGAGAGGTAACAGGACTGAGGCCTGATGGTAGAAGGGAGAACACAGAAAGGAATATGCAGATGGAAAAGAAATATAAAAATAGAGCTGATCCTAAAGGTAACTTGTTTTTCTACTGAATAATGCTGAATAACAATATATTAAAAACTACTGGAAAGTTTTATTAGTATAGGAAAGTTAGTTTAATTCTTATTTCTCTTTGATTCTGAGTGAGATAGAAGAACATAGAAATTTGCTGCTGCAAATTGCAACTTCCCTAATTAATATCAAATAGAACAAACATTACCCTCTGGATTAAATCCCTACTCTGAGAAAGAAAGAAATTCGGAAGAGATCATTATCAGGAACTAGTTAACTATGTACCTCTGATCAGCTTTAGTAACCATCCCCTAGAGCTATGAAGGCCTATTATCCCATCTAGAAGGAGACAGAAGAGAATTCCTCTGCTCACCATTATTCTTATTTTAAATGAGTTTATAAATACACTGATTAGCTGCCCCAATTTTACTTCTACGTGTATAGTATATGATGTTCTTTGTTTGCAAAACTGTAACTCCTATCGATGTCAACAGTAGTGGTATTTGTATTAAAGCACTAAACCTCACCTTCTGTATTGCTGTGGCAAGGGGACTACACAGCATAATCCGCTTGTTATTTAAATAATCATAGAATCATAGAATGATTTGAGTTGGAAGGCACCTCAAAGATCATCTAGTTCCAACCCCCCTGCTATGGGCAGGGACAGTCTCCGCTAGACCAGGTTGCCCAAAGCCCCATCCAGCCTGGCCTTGAACACTTCCAGGGAGGGGGCATCCATATAATAATAGATCTTCCAACAGATTAAGCCAAACAACTGCCCTTTGACAAAAACAATAGTACAAAAGCACTCGGTGCTAGAAGCTCAGGAGAAGCAGAGCTGCCATAATTTATTCTAATCAAAGAGGGGACACTGTAAAATTAAAGTCTAAATATTCTGTTTTGTAAAACTGGATTAGAGTGTCTCAGGACACAATAATCAACAGTTATAGTGCATACCTAATTGCTTATTTCATTCAAATTTTGCACTGGAGAAGCTTGTTGTACATTCAGTGAAGAGCTAGCTGGCTTGAAAACTTGGTGAGGTATTACCCAATATATTTTTATTGCCACTCAATGATGGTGAGAGAGATCTTTTTCAAAGTAATTTTGGTGGCCCACATAATCTAAAATATCTGAAGGGACCAACTGTGACCATGTTAGGAGCACTGAATGTGTTTAATTGTGCACATGCACTCTTCTAAAGCGACATCTACTATAGTGACTGTGGGCAGTCTTAGTAGTTGCAGCTCTGATGCCAGAGTGCTTATGGCAACATATCATTCAGAGTGGTTCTAACTGCTCAAATGTTTTCCAGACATCTTTTGTGTTTTTTATAGTCCCCACTAAGATATATGATTTCAGACCTAGACTGTTACCAGTGCTCCAGCCATCTTAAGTGGAGAATATTTTCACTTTACAGCAGCAGTGACTGTAGGTAAGTGTTCCCAAAGATCTTGTTGTTCTCTTTGTCTTTGTGTGCTTGTTTTCATACCCTTTACTCAATATTATAATGGCATAGGCCCTACTGACACCACCCAAGAAATTTCCTATTATATTGAAAAAAGATACTGACTAGATCATGCAACCTGAAAAAAGGAAAATGATTTAAGCAGGAATGTAAATTATAAAACAATCAAATGACAAACTATTAGAAAATTATTTTTCCCAAGTTAAGGACATGACAAAAAGAATCAACTTTGTAAGTATTTTTGTCTCTCTTCATATTATATTTCCTTTGAGTATTATTGAAGTGGACAGATACCATTAAAAAGTCCACCTGCTATTGCAACAAGTAAGGGCCTTGCCAGCACATTGAGAGAGGTAAATTCAATGCCTTCTTCAGCAGGTGAAAGCCTGCCACCTAATGACTGCCTTCAACAGCTCCATTGCACTTAAGCACACTGAAATCTTGGAAAATTAACATCAAGAACTGAGATTTGCAGGGATTTGGCATGGTTTCTGCTTGAGGAAATTGTTATGTATTGATAAGTGATATCTCCTCCTGATAGACTTTGGTGAATAAATGATCTGTTTTTCCAAATTACTTTGATGTTTGAAAATCTTGGAGAGCACATTAGTAGACCTGTAGCACAGCCAGATCTTTTTATCTAAGACAGACCTCTACTTTAAAAAAGACCCCACGTCAGTCATTTACCTTCAGAAGCACATTCTCCATTACAAGTTCACTTGAGAATATGCTATTGTTAATGCTGCTGTTCTTGAAGGTTTGTTGCATTTGATCTTAGCAGCTATGACTGTACAGTAACCCACAGATGATTAGTCTTGCACAGTAAACATCAATGGCACACTGCTCACAGAGGCTGTGTGCAGCCTTTGAACACTATGGTAATAATGATTCTTACTGATTCTTACTGGATTTCATAGACTACAGAAAACTTTGCTTTCGGTGAAATTATTCTTAGTAGAAATCCCAGGCAAAATGTTGAGGAGTATTCTAACAGAGAAATAATTGGCTATATTTTTTGTCACAGAGTCAGATAACTTGCAGTGATGGAAATGAACAAGACAGGACCTGCACTCAGCATTCTCCATGAGTCCTAGGAACCAGGTAGAATGTTGTTGCACCTAGTGAATAAATTGGTGAGTCTTCATAAAGTCTTACCTCTTAGTGATCTGAATATTATCTTCTTTATGGTATTAACGACAACAAACAACATTAATAGTGATACAGTCTTAAAGTAAACAACCTTTAGTCTCTAAACTTTCCAAAGCAAATGGAATGGATTATACTCAGACATCCTGAACATTCCTGAAACTGAAGTTTGCTTAAAAATGTGCGCAGAAAGCAGTAATTTTAATAATGATTTTTTAAAATTGTAGGCCTGTCTAAAGAAGTAGTGTCACTTCCCTTCCCTTCCCATACCTTACCTTTTTTAAGAAAAAGCCATATCCCTCTATCCTGGAAACTGCTGAGAGACATGGGGGTTAATCCAGCCAACAACCAAAATTTGAAAAATCATTGTGTGTGTTGGTATGTAATAACTTTACAGTGCACGACCATAGTGAGGAACAGTGGAAATAAATAGAAACCTGATCTTCAATATTAGAAGTCTGTTCCAGTTAATTTAAAAGAGAGCCTTCTTTATGTGAAAATGGTAGGAGGACTCTTACTTTCTGAGGACTTTAGCCATAAAAGAACTATGCATAATCCTGTAGTCAAAGTATGGGAACTTTCACTGATATCATTACTTACTTGCTTATAGTGTTCCCCATATCAGGTGACGTGTTCAGCATAAGCTCTTCTACCTGGAGGTTTGCAGGATGAAGTTACAGTATGCATGTCCCTCTGCTGGCACTGTCATCCTCAGCTCAGTGATGAAAGAGGAGCCTTCACAGCATAACCAAAGAACAAGAACAGTGTCCCTGTAAAAAGCTGTCTCTCCTTCCACAAAGGTAAGCAAAAACATCACATCATGCTCATTACTGGTTGTCCTGGCTTCAACTGGGATAGAGTTAATTTTCTTCCTAGTAGCTGCTATAGTGCTGTGTTTTGGACTTAGGATGAGAATAATGTTGATAACACACTGATATCTTAGGTGTTGCCAAGCAGTCAAGGGCTTTTCAGCTTCTCACAGTGCCCTGCCAACAAGAAGGCGGGGGGCACCCAAGAAGCTGAGAGGGGACACAGCCCCCAACAGCTGACCCAAACTGGCCAAAGTACTATTCCATACCATATGACATCATGCTCCATATATAACTGGGGGTTGGCCGGGGTGCGGTGCAGCTCAGGAACTAGCTGAGCAACACTTCTGGGTGATGAGCAATTGTGCTATGCATAACTTGTTTTGTATATTCTTCTATTATTATTATTATTATTATTATTATTATTATTATTATTACCACCTTCCCTTTCTGTCCTATTGAACTGTCTTTATCTCAACCCACGAGTTTTACTTTCTTTCTATTCTCTCCCTCATCCCACTGTGGGGGCCATGAATGAGCGAATGGCTGTGTGGTTGTTTTAGCTGCCTGCTGGCTTAAACCACGACACTGGTAGTGCGCTCTGAAGCTGTGGTATCACTTCATATCTCCTTTCACTGAATATTTCTAGATGGTAGAGATTAAAGTGTTCCGAGTGAGCATTTTATGTGGTTCTAATGAGGCTGTTCTGGTATGTTAATTTCCCATTCACTGGACTCTTCAAAGAGCTCAGCATGGCTGCAGAGTATTGAAGACATACCTCAGGCTGCTGCAGTATTAACTTAGGAATTATAAAAGCAGTAAATGCATGATTACTCTTTTTCTTAATACATGACAAAGGAGATGTGTAACGTACTTTAACAAGCTGGCAGCAGCAAATTAAAATTTAACATGATTATGAAATGACAATTACTGTTAGTATTTAATTGGTATCACCTTTCTGTAGCCCCGTTCAGTACGCTTTGTGCAAAGCTTATACCAATGAGAGAATAATTATGTAATTAGGTGAAAAATTGGGAGGGTGTGAGCTTAGAAAACACTGTAAAATATCTTTTTTTTTTTTTTTTGTGGGATCTGCACTTGCACCCCATAAATTTTCATTCTAAAGGAATCTAAAGAGCTTTGAAACTGCATGAAAGTGCAGATATTCCTGTACCCATAACTAAAGTTAACTGCATTTGTACTAAACTGGGAAAGATTGGTAAGACAGTACCCCTAAATTGCAGTTCTTCATAAAAAGTAGTGTAGATAGTAGTGTTAACACTTGAAATCACAGAAAGGTACTCCTGCTTTGCAGAGAGGAATAGGAAGGTACTGGCTTGGCCCAGGTACACTGTAAAAGCCCAGTGGCATGTAAGACAACAGTTAAACTAGTCAACAGCAATTGGACTTTCAGACAACATTGTGTTCCTTTGTTACACAGCCCAGGAATTTTGGACAAGCTTTTGGACTTGGATGCTGGATTTGGACACGCTAGGTTTGTCCTGCTTCCTTCTATTCTCAGTTTTAGCATCTAGCAATGTGTGAATCTTCATCTGTTGTATTTGAGAACACTAATACCTATATCTAATCTGTTCTTTGATTGCTTCAGTCTGCTACCCTTTCCATAACACTTTCTGCCTCACCAAAGAAATAAGAAAGTGCTTTCAGAGAGTGAAAAAGTGTATACTCCAGACGTTTCATTGTTTTAACTACCAGTGTCTTACTCCTAACTCTTGTGATTAGTTTTGTTGTTGTTCTGCAGGACAAAGATCAGGCCCATGCTATTTATTTCTAACACTTTACACTACTAGGATGGAAAAGTACAGTTATCTATCTGGATAAAGATCTTTTTAAAGTTGATATATAAAGTTGTAAGTAGAGCTGTTACTAGAGAAAAACAGTGTTGGAACATCATTAGCTACCAATAGAGAAATGAAAATAAAGATTTTTATAGTTAAGATACCACAAAAACCTTACCTCTAACCATACCTATTTACCAGTGATTTTGTTATTTTTAACAATAGGGGAAGCTGAAATGTCAATATGCACTTTCTTTGACATTTTTTTCTTTTTACAAGGACTGTTTACAAGGGCATGTAGTGATAGGACAAGGGGTAATGAAAGAGGATAGATCTAGATTAGCTATTAGGAAGAAATTCTTTATTGTGAGGGTGGTGAGGCACTGGAACAGGTTGCCCAGAGAGGTTGTGGAGGCCCCATCCCTGGAAGTGTTCAAGGCCAGGTTGGATGGGGCTCTGAGCAACCTGGTCTAGTGGAGGGTGTCCCTGCCCGTGGCAGGGGGGCTGGAACCAGATGGGCTTTAAGATCCTTTCTAACCCAAACCATTCTATGATTATATGATTCTGTGATTTTGGAGGAGTCCTTCAGCAGTGCTGTACAACAATACAGTCCTTTTAATGTGGATAAAAAAACTTGTCATAATGGACAATTGCTATAAGCATGTGATCTAGGACTTCCATGCTGCACAGGACAATACAAACATTGGGGAGAGAGAAGGAAGAAGGTGGGGCTGATAAATATCACTTTCTCTTGTATGTATAAAGGGTGAGCTAGTAATCCTGCTTTCTGGTATTTAGGTGGTTGAACAAAAATAATTAATCCCTATGCTCCATAACTATCCAACAAATTATACTAAGACCTTCCCTTTTTTTCTGAATACCGAGAGAAAACTGCTGAGTATCTACAACTTTCATCAAAACAAATGAAGTTTTGAATTACTTTGAAATAGAACTTTTCATCCTGTCAAATGACAGACATTTCTCTTATTGGAACTGATTTGAAATTTTCAATTTAAATTTGGATCATACCAGGAACTGGGCTACTATTTGGGCCAGTTTTGAGAGAAATTGATTAAATCCATTTCAAAATAAGGTTGTGGATTTTTTGTCATTTTCTTCTTGTAGATATCCTATGCAGGATGTCGCAGTGAAACACCCTTCACCTCCTGAATTCCCTTCCAACCTGAATTATCCTATAACTATAGATTACTCATCTTATGACTTCACTTTAGATAATTGTAGAAGATAGTTATATACATCTTTTTGCTCTAAACAAAGACAAGTGAAAGCCTGCTTAAAAATGCAGTGCCATGGCAGAAAAATTTTAGGTAGGTTCTGCTGGAAAAAGGAGGTGTCTATATTGTTAAAAAAGGGAACAACCACAGAGGCAAACATGGAAGCTGGACATAACCTGAACAGGACTTCTGTGTTCCAGAGACAAGCCTAAGGAGAGAGTTTTTAAGTGCAGTTTGAAAGGGACTCAGAAGTTATCAGCAAGAACTTTTGTATTTATTTGTTGATTTTTAGTATTTGCTGTGTGCAAGACTTTGTATATTCTTACATATAAATAGAATTGCATCTTGACTAGATCACTTATTTGTCTTAGACCTGCACTTAAAAGTCCAAATTCCAGAGAGCAGCTCACATCAAAAGTGATAACAATGATTAATACAATAATTTAAATAGGGCTTGGGCATATAGCTAAATGGAAATAGAAACTGAAAAGCCTAGAATTGCATATAATCTGAAAGGCAGTTGTCAATTCAGACAAGACTTGAAAGAACAGATTGTATCAGTTTATTTATAATCCATAATTTTCAAAGACTGTAAACACCCTTCATAACTCACAGAAGACTATGAACCTTGTATTAGGAGATTACTCATCTTTTTTAAATATGAAAGCCATGAAAGAGAGTTTATTTTCAATATTAGGCTGGCATTAGCCTAAAATTTTAATTTCTGGTTTATTTGATAATGACATTTATTTTCGGTATGCATTATAGTGAGTCTCTTGATAGTTTTATTAACTTGTGAAAATAAATGCATCTTTTGCTTTGAAACCCAGTTAAATTTTACATATTGATAAAGAGTGTTAAGGAGGATAAAAAATACAGACTGATTTTCCATCAAAACGTACTGCATTAAAACATCAGAGGAATGCATGCTGTACTCTGAAAAGCTATAAACATGCTGACTGCCAGTACAATTAAAGTTGTATTAATAGCCATCCTCCTTGTTTCAAATATCATCCTAAAGAAAAAATTATATCCAACTCAAAAGCAAAGAAATATGCATCCTTGCAGATTGAGTAAAGTGCCCTGGAAAAAAACCCCAAAGATAGATTATTTTAAAATAAAAGTTGTTCTGAATTGAAAAAGGAAAAAATTTCATTTAGAAAATGAGTTTTCCAATTTTCTAGATTGTTTTACTTTTTCTTTGTTTGTTTTCATGAAAAAGAAGCCAAAAATAAATAATAAAAATCTTTAGCTTTGTTATAACAAAGCAAAACAGTCTGTAATCCATAAAAAGAGATGTGGACTTCAGCTGGGGCAGACAGTTATGTTGTATTTCTGTTAGCTGTATTAAGAACCTGGGGATTGTATTGGCCTGTTAGTCATCTGTTCTGAGTTTTTAAATAGGATTACTATAATAATTCAGTTTGTTACTCTTAATGTTCTTTGTTTGCTTACATGGAAGGTATATGGAAGGTGTGCAATGTCATTATACTTATGACTATGTGTAACCGAACAGCTACACTGAGCTAATTGCCTACTGAGATAAGAGTTTGGAAAAACAGGCAGAGATAGAGGTCAAGTTAATTATGATCTGTACAGCAGAAAGGATTTGCTCCCTTTTCATGTTAATTTCCATAATCTAAAGATATACAGCTACAACTAGGAATGTGCTTTTCATCTGCACTTAGCTAGATGCACATCAGGAGCCAAGGACTTTGTCATTTCCATATTTGATGACTGTAATAAAGCTTCACTGTTCACTTGGAGGCTAACTTACTGTTCAGCACAACTGTCCAAAGAAGGCATGTGGCATCTGTGTTCTGAGATTTACACTTGCATCCTGCAGTCCCTCCAGAAATTATCTCACTTTTCTGCTCACTGCTTAAATGTTCTAATGCCTAAACCCACAGCCTGAATCCCAGCAGGCCTCTATCAAGCACCCTAGTTCCTCTTGGCTGTTACTTGTGGGCATTCTGACAACTAATGTGGTCTAAATCCCTTTTGGCTCACCAGCCTTATAGTTGCTTCACCATACCCCACACATCCTTCCTAGTTCTTCCTACAGCAGACTTCAACTCTTGCTTTCAGCCATGGTTTCCATCTCATTTTCATTCAAACTACTTTGCTGCTCCCACCATTAAGGCTGTGCTCTAATACATTGTCTGAACTGTTTCTGAGAGAGCATTTACTGCCAGGAGATCAATATACCTATTGCTGTCACCTTCTTCACACTAGAACTCATTCTGTCTACTAGATCTGCAAGTTCTACTAGTTAGAAGCTAATTCAGTCCATCAAATGATACAGATCAGTGCAATGTACCTGTAACAGCGTGCGTCTGGCAGGTTTAATGTTGCTTTTTAGTCCAGATCACTTTTACACACTAGACTACGCGAGGGGCAACAAGTGTAGGCTGTCAACGGATCTGAAGGAACAGCAGGAGACTCTGGCAGGAAGTTAGTAATGAGTAGTTGAAGTTGGTAGCCTTTAAACACAGTTTAACTGCATTCAGAAAAGCGTGTCTGACTGCAGTCTGATTCCCAGTAAGTGCTTGTCAAGCACTGCTATTCCACTTTGCTTTGGAAACCTCCTCCTATGTGTGATCCCTGCCCCATCCACTAAGCCTTTATGCTATCTATCCCTGACAAACAGCCTAGATACAGCTGCCACCAAAACCCAGCTTGGCTAATAACCTGATATTTATACAGAGTTGTCTAACACACCTATAAAGCTGGTATAAAAGTCTTGAGTAAAGCCCTTCTGGGATTTGTAGCACATCTTACATCTGTCTGAGTTTCATTTGGAAAATATAAAGAAACTCTATGTTCAACAGAAGTTGACATGTGAAATCTTCTGATTTTTTTCAGAACAAGTGGTGACAGCCGGAACATAACACAGCTCTCAAAGTATCTGCACTACAATTAATTACTTGCAGTGCTGTTCACTTTGCATGAAACTCTCGTCTCAGTAATTGAACACATCACTGGGGGAGACAAAGATGTAATTTGCTGCTGCTGCTGCCTGTATTTAGTTATGTCTGGTCTGTAAAACTGAGTCTGTCACTCTTTTGGATCTGGTTCGGTTTATTCTACACAGAGCTTTTTCTACCATTTCCGCTTTCTCAGCATGGGAGCCCTATGTTTTGCACCCTGTGTTTTTAATTCAAAGGCTTTTATTCTTGTTCAGCAGTTTCATTGCCTTCCTGAATAATTCTCTTACCAAGGTCCAGAGAGAGATTTCTGATGGTTACCAATCTGGGGCCTAATCTTCTTTTTATTTTTAGAGCAACTCATATTATATCAATAATAAAAGGGTATTTACATTTGCATTGCACTTTTCATCCCAAAGGATCCTTTTTCATGTTAGTAGACGTCGGTCAGTGGCTAGATCCAAGGAAAGACATGTTATCAAAGACATGTCTCTTGCAAAAAACCCATCTGGATCATTAGGATAAAGCATAATGCTTAACGTTGTAGTCCTTTTTTGACTGTATGAACCTTGAATTACTATTTGTAGTATCACAGTTTTGACAAGAGTGGCAGAGAGGCCTCTTGCCCAGCATGGCAGCTGGCAAACTCTCCCACCCATTGAAAAATGAATCAAAATCTCCCACTACCTGGTTGAGTACTTTAACTACATGGCAGGCATGACCTCTTTCATCTGTATTTTAAAAAGAAGGTACTGCTGGGTTTTGTGAAAGGAATGTTGGCATGTTCTGGAACTGCTACTACAGTAAGACACTCAAGAATGCAGGAATAATGTAAGCTTGACCAAACACTGAGCTGCCCTTGCTGGGGCACTCCAGGACACATGTGGAAGCAGAATTCTAAGTGCTTAGGAGAATTTAAGGTTAAACAAGGAGATACCTAGTCAGTTTAGATGCCTCCAAGCTTGGCCAGCAGCTATCTATGGTATTTTGGATTGTAGCTTTGGATTTAGGAGCCTCACTTCTGTTCAAGTCTTGCCTTAGGCACCTAAGTCCTTAGTTGGAGCTAGACCCAGGACCCCAGCTGGTACACATCAGTAGAGATCAGTTATACTCAGAAGCATCATAGCACATGATCCTACTTGCTGCAGGCAGAAATAATTTCACTTGCTGTTGCAATGAGCTGCTTTAGAACAAGCAGATGAAGAAGATGCCTAACAATACAAAGTAGTATTACGGTGACATTTAGAGCTGGGATTCTTCTCTAAGCGCACTAAAAAGCTGAAATCTGCAAAAACATGATGGTTGTTTTATTTCTTTGATTTTTGTAGTTTATCTCATCAGAGTTTCTAAGAACTCTTACAGGTTCCAATGTTAACAAATCCTTTTTACCCATAGCATCTCTCTTGCCAGTGCTTCTTACTTTGGCTTTTTATATTTACCTTTATATTCCTATAGTTGCAGCAAATTTAGCACAGAAATCATGAGCCCGTGGTGGTAGCAGCTGCAGCAAAGTGTCAGAATGGATCAAAAGGAATGGGGTAGTAGAATGAGGAGAGGTTCTCTGGGCCTCTTACACTTCCTATTCCTCCTGAAAGAAGCCAATATAAGGCAGGCATATGCAACTCTCCGTGCCTGTGATGCACTTGCTGTGAGAATTCAGTTCTCCTGGGCTGACCACCAAGCACTTCCACCAGCAGGAATATTCATCAAGAAATTAAAGTGATTTGAATTCAGTTTTATTTCTCTTTCTGGAACAATCAAATGACTTCATATCTTACAGAGTTAATCCAAACTTGTTAGTCCTTTAAGAAGTCCTTCTTGGATGGCAGCCCAGGATAGTACTATTTTCCAGGGCCAAGAAATAAAGCTTGAATAATTTACAGTGTGAAAGATAGAAAAAAAAATAATGTTCACATACTGCACTATAAATACGAAAAATATCATCAGGCTTTCAGCCAAATGCCATGATATGCTAGAAATGCTTATGCCAAATATGCATAATAATTCTTGTTAACACTAAATGGAACTGTTGTTACTGATCATATTTAGTTTGGAAGAAACCAGCAGTGAATAACTGCGTTCTAAAAAATGCCCAGAGCTTGATTTTAGGATTCCTTTATTTGCCTGGAGTTAAAATGGCAGTTAAAGCTGATCAGGTGAGATATTTTGTGTGTGTGAAATTTTTTTTTCACTGGAAAATGCAGCTTGTTAAAAAGGTCAATTTCCTTTTATCAAGTCCTTCGGTTGGAACTCATGTGGTTTATATACACAGTTAAATATTCTTTAGCTCAGGGTAATTTAATAGCCTGCTGCTAGAAATCAGTGGCTAGGTTAATTACTTGGAAGATGAAGGCCACAGGTTAAAATCTTTTGTAGTAATTGATGCGACTTTTATTCCATGCAAGTGCCATAACCACCAGATTTTCTGAAACCTTGTTTATCTGTCAGCTTCCTCTGAGTAAAATTGTTTGTCTAGCTCATTCTGCTTGTAGTGATTCCTCCCATCAAGAGGAAATTCTTCTGAATCCTTATCCTCTCATTTTACAGAACCAGTTTCTGACCTTGGATTGTAATAGATTGGTATTCTGTGCCCAGTGGAATAGAATAGGGAAGGTGTTCCATCTGAGATATTTGTGTGAAACTGGAATAACAGAAATGTAATGAATGTGCTTAAACAAAGTACAATGGCATGTGTTTAGGGACCAGTAACAGGATTTACTGCTGTTAACTATAGCTTGGAGAATGACAGAGGAGGAAAAAGACATTACTTTCTCATACTTTCCACATGCTCTGTGAGAATTTCTACAGCCTCGGCCTCTGTACCCCAAACTCCTTGCACCCTAAGCTGTAGCAAACCCAACCAATGATCTCACTAAGCTGAATCCTACCCCCAAATCCTCAACCCTTGTTTCCGGCTGGGGCTTCCTGTGAATCTGACTTGCTCCACCCCTACACCATTGCATTCCTTGCACTCCCAGGGCTCTTTTCTCACTACTGGTAGATCCTGCACCTGACTGTCTCAACCGCATAACCTCAGTGGAGTTGTCTCTTTGCCTGCAGCCTGGCCCCATGACAGCTTTTACATCACCAGAAAGTGTACCTTCTTTCCTATGAAAATGAGTCTAGTCTTGCTAGGTGCTGATGTAGCCATATTGTCCATTTGGACCTTGTCTTGTCATCCCAGAAAGCAAGGGGAAACAGGAATGGGAAAAAACCCCACACCTAACCAGTCAGATGATTGCTGCCACTGTGTCCACGGCTGAACTGCCATTCTGAATCCCACTTACCTTTTGTTCTTTTGTCCCCAGTGGCTCAGTCTGAAGGCTACGCTGTTCATGTGATTGCTGGAAAGGAGACAGCTTCCAGAAGAGGTGGGAGAGGAAGGAAAGAGAAAAGGAAGAGATGACAACGGATGCCTTTTTTATCTTCTTTCTTCAATATTGACATTCTCAGGTTTGAGGAATATTGTTTAGTTTATTGAAAGATGGCTACTAGGCAGCTGGGGATGAGGTAGATTTGATTTTTCACATGTATTAGGTATGATATTTCCAGCAGAGGTAGGAAAGAACTAATGCCATAGTACAAGGCTCTGCTGAGATCTCCTCTATAGACTACGGCCATCCATGTTGAAGAGAGATAATCCAAACTGGAAGAAATGCAAGTTGGATGGTCAGAGGAAGATAACATGCTCTGCAGGAGGATGTTAGGAGTATGTGTACACTGTGCAATGCAGCGCTGTATAGAGACTGGAGTAGCTATGGTAAAGCTAGTTCAAAATTTGAAAGCAATACAACGGTGTCAGCATTTTGTTGCAGCTAACTTAGTTGTGCTGAGTGGCAGCGCTAATTAGCACAGCAACACTGCTGTGCTAATGCAAATATGCAGGACTAAGCAAGTATGGGTGAGCTGAGCCAGGTGAATGCACTGCTGTGCTTCAGGCTAGCCCTATTGCCTAGTTTAGATCCTGAAAGAGCTTGGCTTGCTTAGCCTACCAAAGGACACCATAAGGAGAATTGTTTACTCTTCATAAATACTTAGGTGGGAAAGCATTAGAAAAGGAAAGAGATTAAGCAAGCTAAAGAGCAGGTTTGGCACAATAACAAATTGGGAAGCAATTTTTTTTATTTAATTTTGTATTTTAAAAGGTGATTAGGGACATCCAGATGGTGACATTGGTGCTTCTGTTAGAATTAGTCTAAATATAAGAATTCTAAGGAAAAAAAATCTAAGAAATGTAAAAGTGGAAGGACGGAACACTTCAGTAATGTCAGTGGCTCTGTTCACTTGAAATGTGCCTAATGAAGTCTAAACCAGCTGTGTCAGGTGCCCTGATAGGGGTCCGGATCTATCTGAATCAAAGGTTTTGCTTCTGTTCTCCCCTCTTCCCCACTTTTAAGTGTTTTTTAGTTCATCTAGTTAGAAAGATAGCTTTCCTAAAAGGAACTGAAGGCAAATTTTTGATACTATGGTGGTATATGCAATAAGCATCCAAGCTGAAACAACAGTTTCTGAAATATAAATGCACTCGTTCCTTATTTGTCTCTTTTGGAAGTAATGCTAATTAAAATTAAAACATGAACATTTAATGGCTAATTGTTAAAGAGATGAACAGGAAAACATTTTGTCTGTGAAACCCAGACAGGAAATTTCTGCAGGGAGGAAAATGAAAAGGGTAAAAAGTAGCAACAGTCAGGGAGAAGGGAAGAGGGGAAGGGGAAAGCATAGAACTGTTACTGGTCCTAAACGCCATCTCATTTTCAGTATGATCCTGAATGCTGTAATAAGGCACTTAAGACATTAGAAATAAAATGAAATTACATAGTTCTGCATGAAGGAGCATAATCTACCTTTGGGTAGCCTACTGAAGTCTATTGCCCTAGTTTTGTACCAGAGCCAGCAGAAAATAATTGAAACATTTTAAATTTGGGCTTCTCTACTGGCTGAGTTTGACACTGAGAATGGGCATCCTGTGCTCTGCTTGAAAAGCTGAAGTTTCTTGCTCCTTTCCAAGTAGGTTTCCAGTGATGGCGAATACCAAAGGCTCTGGCATTTCACTTGATCTGAAGTCTATAATTACAGTCAGAAATGAGGCTGCAAGGTGCCTTCAACCATCCAAGGTCATAAATGCCCAGAAGAAATACAGCCTACATGAGTGCTGTGCACTGTGGGTACTAGAGCAGATCTCATTTGTCAGTACTGACAATCAGAAATAAAACAGTTCACTTGGTTATTATAATCTATACCAAAAAGCTTTTATGCATTGTAGCAGTTTATGTGTGGCTGTAAATTAAGTTGGAGAAAGGAAAGTGGTAATCCATCTGAGCCCAAATTTCTACAGACTACCATGACCTCATTTTGATGCAGATTTGATACCATTTTCAGATCTTTGTGCAATGATGATCCATTTCAGATACTGTGTAAACAAGGATTTGGTTATTATCTGCACATCATTTCAGAGAGGTCAGAGGTCAGAAAAGAGAAAATCTGGGGTTTTGGGGGTTTTTTTGCAATAAAATAATTCTTACCTTCACAGTTATTGAATCCCCATTTCAAAAAGAAAAGGAAAACAGCAACATAACCAGTTATCTTTTCATAACCAAAGATAACTGCAAAGGAGCTAAATCATGGACTTGATCTCTGTCTTTGGCAAGAGTAGCAGCTGGAATATCTGCTTTTGTCAGGAAAGGGACAGTAATATTTCAGAAACAGTGTTATTTCCACCTTTTTGTCCCTTTCCTCTTTTGTCAAGAAAATAAACAAAACAAGGTTAGACCAGAAGAAATATGCAAGAATGGTGCTGACAGGAGCATGCTTAAAAAGGAACAAAACCAAAGGAGAAAATATAAAGTTCATGTCTCATTTGCATACTTTTCTGCCACAGGCAAGTTTGATTTTTTTCTCACAAACAGTGGATAAGTCTTTACCAATACTTTGGTAAGAATATCTCGGAAAATCAAAGTGGAAGTGGTGCTGTAGTACCAAAGAAAGTTGTCTTTCTGAAGGCTTACAGGTTGAATTGGTAGGATCGTGGTCAATAAGCAGGTAAGAGTGACCTGAAAGTTGCACATTATATCTATGAGGGAAATGGATGGCATATGAACACGTTTACCTGCAGTTGGTTATGGACCATTAGTGATCTTGTTAAAACTCCATCCTTGTGAGTCTGGCAGCCCTCCTTTGTAGGTGGGAAAATGCTTCAATTTGTTTAAAGTCAATAGTTGGAAAATTAACATACAGAACCTAGAAAATCTTTTTTGTATCCCAGTCCCTAACCAGAAAAGGAAGGTAAAAAATAAGTATGATAGTAAATTATTTTCAAGTGAATCGAAGAAATGGAGAAAAATATAAACTTTTCTGATTACAAAATGGACAACAATGGACAGACAGAGTGGCTCTCCATTCAAATGTCTTCTGCTTTAATCGAAATCCCAGGAAAGTTAGGAACACCTCTGGCTTCAAATAGTGCTGCAGTAATTCAACTTAGATGATTTACTGTACTGAAAATGTAACTGTAGCAGAACTTACGAGGATTAAAAACCACACTCCAATCTATTGTATGCATTTTGTTCTTCCAGCAGCAGTTACTGTGCACAGCTCAGCCTGCTTAGTTTGCACATGTGACCAGTGTTCCTGCCTGAAGTACTGTATTTACACATGAATAGGAAATCCAGATGACATAGCAGAATCTATGATCTGTGTTCTCCTCCATGTAGTCCGGGTATGCATGTTCTGTTTTTCAAACTGTGAAGGTGAAACAAATTGAGACCTCTGCATTACCAACTACTGTCAGGACAAGTAAAAGGCTATACCCAGATTACGTTCTCTGGACAGTGAGGACAGGAACAAAGCTAACACTTCCCCAGCAGACTGTGTTCATGGATTATCATCATCTAAACCCAACCCCAGTAGTTCACTACCTCAAATATCTAAATTCATGTCTCCTGATAACTGAATGCAATTCACTTTCCCCGACAAAAAAAATGCCTTAAATAACTATGCTCTCAATATTTCACATTGCTACTTCCCTGAAGTTTCAGTGAATAGCCCCCTCTGTTTCTGATAGGAAAATGCTTAAAAAACAATAGTGAAAAGTTCTAGTGAACAATATTTGAAATAACTTGCAACTTTCTTTTGTTTTCTCTATATGATAACTTTCCTTTTGCTTGGAAAGTCTGAATTTTAAATGCATTCCATATTGACTAGTGACAGACATTGTATAATAACGCTTTTATTCTCTTTCCTCATGAAGAGGACAAATAGGACGTGGTAAGGACTTTAATTTCACTGACTTTCTTTGGAGAGCCCAGTCTTTTGAAATAATTTAGTTGTTTTGCACCAAAAGCTCGTTCAATCCATTAATTCCTCCACATAAGAGTAGGCTGTGGAGTTCTCAAAGTGTCTGAGTGCCATTTGTAGTTGCAGAGAAGTAAAAATCAATCAACTAGTTCCTTGGAAAAGACCATTTGGTTCCCAGTGTGACTAAAGGCGTGAAACAATGACATGGCACTTTTACAAGATTATCACATACCTGATCCATGAGTCACTGGGCCACTGTCTTGCAATGCAATTTGGAATAATATATTCTGAAGCATGGAATCAACTCTTGTAAACAATGTTTTTCTGGTTAAGAGCATCCTGTAGCTTTATGTACAAATTCTGTATGAAATGAGAAAGGGCTTCTCAAGGCAGAAATTATTTTTAGATCAAGAACATGTTAGCTACCTGTACTATCATCTAGAAATTGGTATTCAAGGTAATCTGTATCTCCAGGTTACTCTAGCTAATAGGACTACAGAAAAGTGCAAGACTGTGAAATGAGGGTTGAATTAAACACACATGGACACAGTTGTATTGGTTTACTGATTATTACAGGAGTGAGAAAGACCTAGTCCCCAGGAGACTTGTCATTAAATCACCACAGCTTTACAGTATGTAACTGTCTCCAGCCTCCCTTGTTCCACAGAAACTCTCATCGTCTTCTGACTTAAAGCCTTTCAAAGGTGTTGAGGTTAATAAAAGATAACCAAGGCAAGAATGAGCAAAAGTTGACATACATGACCTTGTGGACTACACCATGTCCATGTTTTCTCACTTTCCTGTCTTCTCCTTAAGTGTTTTGTAGGCTCCTACAACTTCTTTATTCTCCTTTTCTGTGATTCCTCTCATGTTTGAAACCTCAGCTCTATCCCTGGCTCAACTTGTCTCCAGAACTGTGTGCTTGGGGACTCAGTACTGTGCCATAAAGCTCTTACATGTTCACTGCATTTCTGGTAGCAGTTGTATACTTGCAGCAACGTGATTTTTACATCCATAACTCAAGCCCAGGGTGAATAAAATCCTTTCAAAAGACAGGCTCAGATTAATAAAAAGCAAGCAGTACAGTGGAAGAAAAAAGGTCACAGCCTGCCTGTGCAACAATCAGACCACTGAAAATAATTTCCTTAAATCAAAATCACTTAAATCAGTATATACAGTGTGTTGGGTTTGCGTGGCAAGGTTTTGGTAGTGGGGGGGCTACAGGGGTGGCTCCTGTGAGAAGCTGCTAGAAGCTCCCCCTGTGTCTGATAGAGCCAATGCCAGCCAGCTCCAAGATGGGCCTGCCGCTGGCCAAGGCCAAGCCAATCAGCGCCTCTGTGATAACATATTTAAGAAGAAGAAAAACACTTAGAGAGAGAGCTTTTGCAGCTGGAGAGAGGAGTGAGAAGATGTAAGAAACTCTGCAGACACCAAGGTCAGTGCAGATGGAGGGGGAGGAGGTGCTCCAGGCGCCGGAGCAGAGATCCCCCTGCAGCCCCTGGTGAAGACCATGGGGAAGCAGGCTGTCCCCCTGCAGCCCATGGAGGAAGGATGAGGGGGTGTAGAGATTCGACCTGCAGCCCGTGGAGGACCCCACGCTGGAGCAGGTGGAGGCACCTGAAGGAGGCTGTGGCCCATGGGAAGCCCATGTTGGAGCAAGTTCCTGGCCGGACCTGTGGACCCGTGAAGAGGGGAGCCCACGCCAGGGCAGGTTTGCTGGCAGGACTTGTGACCCCGTGGGGGACCCCACGCTGGAGCAGTTTGCTCCTGAGGGTCTGCACCCCGTGAGAGGGACTCCATGCTGGAGCAGGGGAACGATGAGAGGAGTCCTCCCCCTGAGGATGAAGAAGCGGCAGAAACACCGTGAGATGAACTGACCGTAACCCCCATTCCTCATCCCCCTGTGCCGCTGAGGGAGGGAAGGTTGAAGCCGGGAGTGAAGACGAGCCCGGGAAGATGGGAGGGGTGGGGGGAGGTGTTTTGAGAGTTGATTTTATTTTCTCATTCCTCTACTCTGTTTTGCCTAGTAATAAATTAGATGAATTCCCTCTCTAAGTTCGGTCTGTTTTGCTCGGGACGATAATTAGTGAGTGATCTCTCCCTGTCCTTATCTCGACCTACAAGCATTTCGTTATGCCTTTTCTCCCCCGTCTAGTGAATGAGGGGAGTGAGAGAGCGGCTCTGGTGGGCACCTGGCCTTCAGCCAGGGTCAACCCACCACAACTGATAAAATTTACATATGCAAAACTGTTGGTTACATATTTTTTATTCTAAGAAATTTTCTACCACTTCTGAAGTAATGAGTGGGAACTAGCAATACACAGTGTAACAATTGGAGAAGTGTGTAATATCAAGTATGATCCACGTTATTAGGCACCAGAGCTATTGCAGTATGAATTATATTAGTGTTGCGCCTTCTCTGTGCAGCCTCGTGCAGGCCATTCCTGGCTTTGCACGGTATTGCTTGGTTTAGCCGTGTCTCAGCCTCCCCTCAAGCGCGTAGCCTGTCTGCTCCGGATGCAGAAGATGGGAGGGCTGAAGCTGGAAGGAAGTCGTCCTCCTTTCTTTCCTTGCTGCCAGCGTTGCCCTCCCTGCCTAATCGGGTGCTGGCATAACTGCGAAGTGCTTGGGCTCAGTGAGCTTGGGAGGGAAACGTGATAGATGCACACCACCTTTGGGACAGGAAACAGCTGTGTTGTCACTGAAGGCAAAGGAGTGCTGTAGCAAAGGGTCACTTACATGCTCTCCTTGTCTTTTTTTTATTCCTGCAATATCTGTCACTGGCCTTTGCAGGAGAGAGGATACTAGGCCAGGTGGAACTTGGGTCTGATCCGCTATAATAATTCTTAAATAACAGTTTATACGCAGGCAGTGCAAGAGGTGCCTGAACTCAGTCATAGAGAATGGGTAAGAACAGCTCTTGATCTAGGAGTGGAGAATTATGAAATTCTGCCTTGAGACATGTAAAACCATGAGGTCCAACACCTGAGTTGGCACATTCAGGGACATGAGAAAAGAGAGAGAGGTGTTACTAGCCCCTTCAGGATGTTGCTTTATCTCCCCAGGCTGGCTGTGATCTGTACATATCTGGATGCAGAAGGTTGTGAAGGTGAGTCAGAACAGAGTTCACCACAGTCTGTAGTAGTGCAGTGTGTGTATAGTGTCTGTTCGTGGTTCTTCACTGTCTGTAATTCATATTAGTTCAACCTAGCTATAAATTGCTACAGAATCAGCTTGGTCATAAGTGACTCCAGAACATTCAGAGGAATGGAAGATCTAATCTTTTGTCTTCCACCAATAGCAGCAGAAACAACTTGATTGTGATATCCGGCATCGAAATTAAAAGTTAATCATGATTCTATAGCTAAGAAGTTACAGATAGTTTTTCATAGTTCCATAGTTAAGAATGTTACAGATAGTTTTGTAAATAGTTGCTAGGTACTACTAAGGATGGCTGTTGTACAGTCCTACCATTACGTTAGTTAATATTTACCCAAAACAATGTATCAATTAAGACTGATTGTCAAGAGGTAGAAGCATAATCGATAAATTGTTAGTCTGATCAACAGACCCTGAAGAACCATTTGGGAGTGCCAGAAGTATTGAGAAACTAGGGGAAAGGTAATTTGGGCCAGGGTCTCCGCAAACACTGACCCATCAGACCCCTACCCAAATCATACCACCTACTCAAAAGATAAAGGTGGAGAAAGGAACTGAGCATGCGTTCTAGTTTGCATACTAGGCGAAGAAATATGAACCAATCATTGTAACTGGGAGTGTACTAATTTGTAACTTTTGTGTATAAATATGACAAGAGAACCTGCGTTAGGTGTGCTTGATTTGTGGAAATCCACCGAGCACCCAGGCCTGAATAAAAAGCAATATCTCTCCCGTGTGTGTGAGAATTGGCTTATTGCACACCAGGCAACGAATCTGCTTTTTGGACAACAATTGTACCAATAGAGGGGAAAATATTGTCTCCCTGCTCAACATGCTAAATCTCTTTCAGACACTGATTTTCATGAGTATTTCTACTGACCTTCTCTCCTGGATGGAACTGCGCGTTCCATCAACTTCAATTTTTCATGACTTTTCTGTAAATGTTTGATATTGTCAATTACAGGGTTTTCCTCCTGCACTGCTTAAACCATGTGATGGCCTGTTAGGCCACACTTTCTGCAACATTTTCACTCCTCACATTCTCAATAGTGTCAGGTTGTCACAACAAATAGAGCTTTTGTAACACCTCCCAGAAGAGGTGTTTTCTGGGTTTTTTTTTTTTTCTTTTTGTTTAACATTTGAGGAAGGTTACATCAGGTAACAGCTACAATACGAGAATTACTTAACAGACCATTAACTGTTTTCTACCGTGGTTGCAGGATGTCAGTTGGCTCCACACTGTCCTTTTAATTGATCTCAATGTGCACAGCCACCCACTGAGCAGCTGAGAAAGATATTTTACTGTGTTTATCATTTGGTTCTGTGATTTTTGGCCTGTAAGTAGTGCCATTAGGACTGCAAAGGCATCTAAGATCTTTTCTGAGGAATTTATATCCTTTTTTCTTTAACGAAAGTTTAGCTGAGACTGAGGTTAGGGTCTCATTAAATTAAGCCCTGGCTCTTCAAATCTTTCCCTTTTGAAAAGGCTATAAATTCCATTCCATCATCCCCGGCTTATGCCAGTTGGGCAGTGTATCCAGTAAAAATAAGGTGTAGGCTTTCCTTTTATTTTCACCTCATCTTACATTAATTGGATACTAGATCTAATGTGTGGATTTTCTGATCGTTGTTTCTTTTGTCAAACTGTCTTATGAAACTACTTCCAGTAACATCATCTACCTGGACTTGTGCAAGGCATTTGACACTGTCCTGCATGACATCCTTGTCTCTAAATTGGAGAGACATGGATTCGATGGATGGACCACTCGGTGGATAAGGAATTGGCTGCATGGTTGCACTCAAAGAGTTGTGGTCAACGGCTCAATGTCCAAGTGGAGAATGGTGATGAGTGGCGTTCCTCAGGAGCCAGTACTGGGACCGGCACTGTTCAACATCTTTGTCGGAGACATGGACAGTGGGATCGAGTGCACCCTCAGCAAGTTTGCAGACAGCACCAAGCTGTGTGGTGTGGTCGACACGCTGGAGGGAAGGGATGCCATCCAGAGGGATCTTGACAGGCTGGAGAGGTGGACCTGTGCGAACCGCATGAAGTTCAACAAGGCCAAGCGCAAGGTCCTGCACGTGGGTCAGGGCAATCCCAAGCACGAGTATAGGCTGGGCAAGGAATGGATTGAAAGCAGCCCCGAGGAGAAGGACTTGGGGGTATTGATTGATGAGAAGCTCAACGTGAGCCGGCAGTGTGCACTTGCAGCCCCAGAAAGCCAACCGCGTCCTGGGCTGCATCAAAAGAGGTGTGACCAGCAGGTCGAGGGAGATGATCCTGCCTCTCTACTCCACTCTTGTGAGACCCCACCTGGAGTACTGCGTCCAGCTCTGTGGGCCCCAGTACAAGAGAGACATGGAGCTGTTGGAGAGAGTCCAGCAGAGGGCTACAAAGCTCATCAGAGTGATGGAGCACCTCTCCTATGAGGACAGGTTGAGAGAAAAGGCGGCTCCGGGGAGATCTACTTGCGGCCTTCCAGTACCTGAAGGGGCCTACAGGAAAGGTGGTGACAGGACAAGGGGTAATGGGTTTAAGCTGAAGGAGGGTCGATTTAGATTAGATGTCAGAAAGAAATTCTTTACTGTTAGAGTGGTGAGGCACTGGAACAGGTTGCCCAGAGAGGTTATGGAGGCCCCATTCCTGGAAGTGTTCAAGGCCAGGTTGGATGAGGCTTTGGGCAATGTGGTCTAGTGGAGGGTGTCCCTGCCCATAGCAGGGGGGTTGGAACTAGATGATCTTTAAGGTCCCTTCCAACCCAAACCATTCTATGATTCTATGATAACATAGTCCAGGGAATGGAGCTTTCGCCTCACTCAGAACAGTCAGATACCAACTTCTCCCTCTAAGCTGCTTAACCTGCTCCGGTGTCCCAGTGACCTCCAAGGACAATTGAAGTGGCATGGAAGTGAGATGCAAGGCTGGATCCCCTTATGATTCCCACTACATACCTCTACCCATTCCAAGTTTTGCTCTGAGCAGAGGACTCCTCTGACTGCTGAAGCATGGAACCTGCTTGCATGAGCCTAGTAGGAATGCACAGGGCAATTGTCAAGATAAAAGTGGTATTACTGCACAGAGGTAAACATTGTATTTAGATTTAAAAGTGAGAAAAAAAATATTATTTATGCAACTCTAATTTAGCTAGAGTACCTCAATACTGTGCATGGGGATATTGCCTAATAATGAGATACCACGGCTGTGGTTCTACTCTCTTCTCACCCCAGATGCTCACCTACAGCTTCATGTCTAGCTTGGGACACCTTGTAGCAATTTACAAGCAGCTGAGCCAAGAGATGTGCTACAAAAGACAGAAATACTGAAAATGACAAAATAGGATTCATGTAGTGCAGTCAGCTCTGTACTGGACTATATTATTCCAGCACGTACATGAGCATCTTTGACATTGGGTGACACTAATCAGGCTAAAACTCCAACATAGACTTTTGTTTTGGAAAAAAAGAAATCCCTTGAGTACATAAAAATTCTAATTGTCAAAGTCAAAGCTAGGACCATCTCACTGCTAATAAACACACACACACACACAAAATTGACTTATGGAATCACCCACTTTCTAAAATAAGCTTCCAAATGGCTATGTGTTTATGTGTGTTAGCCCTTGAAAATTTCTTTTTGGGACCCACCAGCACTTCTGATGCATTTCCCTATGGTCCATTGATTCTCAGGAGTGTATTTAAAGACCTTACTAAACTTCTCTTTCGGGTATGCTCCAGAGACAATTCTCAAATGCTCACAGCTTCTCAAATACTCAAAGTAATCTCAGCTCATTCTCTGTGCCTCAGTGATGATTATTTCCATGCCATTTTGCAAGTCTGACCTACATTTTGGCTTCAGCCTCCTTTTTTTAGGCATAGGATTTTTTTTTTTTACATGGGGAAAAATTGTGGGTTTATTTACTGTCTTTTCACTCAAATATTTGCAACTTTTTCTTAGTTAGAAACAAATATTTCTAAAGTTCCTTTGAAATCAGTGTTTTAGACAGACTTATTCAATCAGTTTGATCAGTTGAACCTGGCAGGACAGAAGCCATCAACTGTTGTGGGAATCCATGATTTTCCAGCACTGTGATTAGATTGTGAGACAGGATCACATGGGAGAGTCCCACGGTCAATAACTGGGACTTGAGAAGTGTCTGGAATACAAGACTGATCTAGGAAATTCAAAAGATTTTCCATGGTATATGCCAAGAGTGAGATCTGATTAGCTTTGAAGTGTTGATTTATACAGAATTTTTAGTTCACACTGGGCTGGGTTTAGATTACACTATCTTTGCTTACCCTTAGCCTCTCCCAATAATACTCTTTTCTAATGTGACCTAAGGTTGAAAATCAGTTGTAATGGGAAGTATCATTGGAAGAAAAATAAATAAATGTAAAAATACTAAATTAAGTTTTCATGCACAAATCCCAATTCTGTATTTTATTTTATGTTATTTACAAAATTTGTTTCTAGACATGATGGAAAGTACATTCATTTCGTTTGTTAGAGATGTGTAAAATTCGCTGCTATCACTCACATTATGGGACACTTTTACTGTAGAAAATGGAAGGTAATTGGTACTTCAGACAGACCACAAATCTTTCAAGGCAGCAGTGTATCACTCACAGAACACTGATTGCAAAAAATTAGTTAATTCAAGAGGAATATTGTATTTCTTGAGTCCTGGTATAAATCTCTCCAAATTCTGCAGGCATTACTCCCATCAAGTTAAAAGATAGATTTCTGTCAGCCTACTTGACTACATGTCCTCCTGATTTAGATGCTACTCATTCCAACACCTCTTATAAAACTGATATATATTGCCTATTAAGTCTACCAGAAGAGACTTTAAATGGCAGGATTCAATAATATTGGGCTAATCTGTTGCTTTTATTTACCAATCTTCTTAGGATTGTAAATCCTCAACTGCATGGTGTTTCCTACTTCATTACCTTTGTGAATGAAAACTAATGAGAGTGCAGTGTTTATGAGAATCTGTCTTTCTGTACATTTGGGATGCTCTTCATTGTTAGTGTTAAAGAAATGAGGCTAGAAATTTCTCTAACAAACCTAAGAAATTTTCTCAATGTTCACTCAATGAGAGTGCATCTGGATTTGATATAACAATTGCCCATGGCAACCTGTTGTATTCATAAGCTTTTACCAAATTTTGTACTTCAAGCATCATTGTAAATTCCCATAATTCTTCTGGCATAACTGAGCTTCAAGAAGATAATACAAGATGCACAAGTATTTGCAGACCAATTAAAACTTCTTTAACACGGAACATTGCCTGTGCAAGGCCTAGGATGAGGAAGTTTCAGGGAAAAAAAAAAGAAGTATTGTTGTGGCATACCTGCATGGGGGCCTTTGGCTCTGCCTAAGGCACTTGGACCTCTGCAACTTCTTGGCATGCAGGATTTAACCTCAAGGTGATACCAGCAGATGAAATACATGTGGTCATGTGCGCATTTTTGGTCCACAACTCCAAATGCAAGCAAATAGATGCAGCCTGTTTTGAGGGGTCAGGCTAAATTGGATTAATGGTGCTAACAGAACAACTGTATGAGGGAGGAAGGTTTTCTAGTGCTCTGAGCAAGCTCAGCTTATTTTGTGGAAGGTGACTGATCTGGTTTCCTACTAGCTAAAAGAGTAACAAATCTGTGAGTCACATGGTGTCACTGTTATGATGAGGGCAGCCATCAATGAAATTTTCCAAGTTCCTTTTGTTTAAAGAAATGAATGTGCCACATATGATGATAGTAGAGTGAAGTAATGCTTGATCTCTTGATTTGTTTTTTGTGATAACACAGTACTCTGTAATAGCCTCGCTGACCTTTTATATAGAAAGAAAACTGTTTTCATTGTTAAAGTTATGGGTTTATGGCTTTGCTGTGAATTCTGTCAGAATGTTGAGCAAATGCGTTTTCAAGAAAAGTAACTCTTTTGCACAGCAAACAGTCTTTGTTACAATAAACCATCACAGTTGGTAAAATTCAAAATTTACCCTCTTCACAGAGTCAGAAAATGCTTATTCTTTGGGACCACAATTTCTTTCACTGAACTGTAACTGAGAGCAAGAGAACTGAGAGCAAGCTGAAGATGGGAGAAGCTTATCATATACTATTGCAAAGTGAGGAATGACCAAGTCTTCAGATGTTGGACTGAAAGATATTCGCATCAAGACCTGTTCCCTGCTAGCACAGGAAATATAATCACACTCATCCCCATAAAAACATCCATCTAGGAAGATGCAATTATGAATGTGAAATGTAGAAATAAGAATTTTGGCTTCCTCTGGTCGAACTCGTATTCAAAGTAAACGTGCAGGAAGATTCATGACATAATTCTTTGCTGTAATTTTTTTTTTCAGTAGAAAGCAGTGCAGGAGCCATGGGAATTGTAACTTAATGAAAAGAGGCTCTTGCATGATTCATTTGAGTGGGTTGTTGTGTAGAGGTTCATTTTAAGCAATGCGAACACATTGATATAACATAGACAATGAATGAAGTGGATGTTATCAAACTCTTCACTCTGGTGATCACTGATTAAGAAAAGCCTCTGCACAAAAGAAGAGAGTAGCTATAATCACCATCACACCCAAAACCTGCAAACTCATGGAGAATAACTGGAAAAGAATTGAGTTTGTTATTCTTGAAAAAAAAAAAAAGGCAGTTGGAAAATAGTTTTGATAACAGTTGTTTTGGAAGTGCCTGATTTTTCCATTAGTTTTCCATTGATCATGGTAAAATATGCCTTTGTGAGACTGTATTACTGAACTGCACAGAGTACTGCATGCTATATAAAGATGTATGAGTGATGTGTATGAGAGAATATAAAAAGAAGTTGAAAACATACATGAATATGCAAATTATTGAAGCTGGTGAGACATTCTGGTCATTTTAGCAAGGTAACTGAGGCACAGTTCAGATTAGGAATTGCAAGACTAACAAAAGAAAAGCTGAAGACAGAAAACAGCACAGTAAATTGTGCTTCTTGTGAGAAATGCCACAAGCTGAAAAGCTGCCTCATACTTGGAAAAGTGAGGCAAATGCAATAACGGCGCATAGTAAGTTGTGATAATTTATGCCACAAAGAATGACAAACTGCAGATAAGGAAACTCAGAGGAGTAATGGACAGTTTTGGACAAAGTTGGAGATCAGTGCTCAAGTCAGCATGATCCCAGAAAATATTAGCACTGTAGAAAAAACACTGATAGTGTCAGATAAGTGGGCAAAACTGAAGATTTTGCTTACATTCAGGCTTACTATAGTTAACCCCACTGAGGAAGCATATGAAATAAATGCATGGGTAAATAACGCGTTTGAAGTTGCAGCTCCTAAGACTACATAGAATAAAATGTATAATTCATTAAAAAATGTCGCTTTTTGGAAAGCAGGAAACTCAAACAACAGAAGTAAATATCAGAAATGTGTTCCAGGATATAGGGAAGCTTTCTAAAGAGAATAGAATAAAAGTGGGAAAGCAATTTACAAGACCCCTGGAAAATTCAGTTTAGTCTCTCAAAAAAAAAAATGCTAAAGAAAACATGGAGCGAGGCCACTTCCCTCAGAGTCACAGAGCAAGCAAGGGAACCAAGAGAGATGACATTACATATCAGTCACTGCAGACAAAATAATTAGTACTTCCTCCCTATCTGTTCACTCTAAATAACAAACTACGTATACATATAGATGCAAATATTTTCGACCAGTTAAAGGACATTCTTAAATGTCTTTTATGGTGGATGCATCAACTATGGAAAAATATTTAGTATCAGCAGATTTTGGCCAGTAACCTTAAGAAACAGAGGACACTTTCTTGTTACGAAATGCTGTTTCTGCAGACTGGCTTCTGGGCTTTGCTTGGCACCTGACTTTTTTTCATTGGAAAATAAAATACATCTTTGATAGCGCAGAGAATAAGTCCTCACAGATGATGTTCTGATCTGTGGAAATGCTGTAGAAGAGCATGACCGCAGGCTCCATGTAGCTTTGAAAAGCTGGCAAAACATAAAAAAAATGTAAATTATATATATGAGAAATAACATTCCTAGAAGCAAGGTGCTCAGGCAGATCAGGTAGGGATAAGGCTTCTACCAGCATTCTTGTTCTTGCAGATAAAATATGATCCCTATGATATTTTTTATGGTTCCTAGACATGGCCATGAACAATGTAGGTAAATTAGTACCTATTGTACATGCTCAAACAGAGGCCTTTGAGTACTCTAGTGGACGTATGTTCACAGGATGCAAATGTGAATAGAGCTGAATGAAATTAAGGTATTAAAGAAACTCTCAATTTGATGTCCTTAGGAAGTATAAGACTAAGCTAATTATGACACGGATGGCAGTATGGTCAGAACTGGAGACTAATATTATATTGTTGAGTATCTCATACTTATTCCATGAGTATGAGAAGTTTTGTGTCTATTCACCGAGGTCCATGTTAGCTGAAGCTGTCCATAAAGCACTTATTGCCATTGACAGAAATCTGACAACAGAGATTGCTTTTAAACACATATATATGTTCTCTTAATAGAATATGGGACATAGAGAACCTGGGGCATACTTTGTAGCTAAAGTACAGAAGATGAGAAGAGTAAAGTTCCAACCTAGACTGTAGCAGTATCAATCTTCCTTTCAAAAAACTATGCTGCCTGGGACAAAACATGAAATGAGATTACTAATGCTAATGCTGAGAATGGAGAGCCTGCTAGATGTAACTGAAATTATTAGCAGTGTGAGATTTGGAAAACATTCTGGGTCATCTTGTTTAGGGGAGAATTTTCAGGACTAGGATGTGTTCATTAAAAAGTTACACAAAAACATTGAAAAAATTACGCAAAGGTAATCTGAGGACCAAAAAGGGAATGGAAGAACAGCGACACTTAGGAAGCTTTGAAGCATTGTCACCTGAAAAAACCACAAGTGAAATCCAGCAAAATTTCCATGTTGATAGCATAAGAAAAATAAAGTCCTTGAAGCAGAACAGGTTCTAAAAGATATTTTAATTTCTGTGAGGTAGCCTTTGCCGAATGTGTTACATTTAAACAGGTGCTTATGCATATCCAGTTTCTCTAGAGATGATACACCTCAAGCAATAATGTTTTACAATTGGGTGATAATTCATTTGGCAGTGAAGTTAAGCATTCTGCAATTAGATACATGTATAAATGTATAACTGCTAATCTGTATTATCTGCAGTCCAATGATTTGATGGCAGACAGTGTCAAAATATTAAGTGTATGCTCAAGGGATTGCCAAATCAAGATGGCTGAACTGCAGGACATGCCTCTGCTAAAATGGATTGCTTTGTTATCGTCTGACTGTAGCCACCATTTAGAAATCTGCAGATTCATATTGAATGCAATGTCCAAAGTACTGTCTGAACTTTGTTAGTTACTAGGCTTTTTATATATTGAGAATTCAATGTTAATTAATGTTAATATTGTTAATATTATGACCAACTGCAAGTAAGATTTGGACAGAAGACCCAAGAAAGACACTCATGAAAGAGCCAAGCTTAGTGAATGGCAAACATGTTGTGCAGAAGGTCACAATGAACATTTAGAACTGAGCAATCCCAAACACCGTGCAGATCCCTGTAGCAGTACAAATATAACATGAAACAAAAGTGATGTTTTATCTCCACTTTGTGTCTTCATGTAGCAAGTGTCCCTACAAGCTGACAAATAGTACGGCTGTTAATCATAGAAAGTATAGACTGAGAAGCCTCTTAATTCATACAGCCCGTCTATGCAGGGACAAGTGAATTCTTGTCTGACAGGATTATTTTGTGCCAGGTTCCATTTTTACTGGTTTACACGAGCTAATCTTTGAGAGGCAGTTCTGTCCTATTCATTCCACCACTCCAAATGACTTGCTGATCTCCAGCCTAAATTCCAGCTGCCTAATCCCAATTTCATCATTGTGCACGACCCCCATGCTCAGATTCTTGAAGTCTGCAGAGGTACTTCCAGCTCCTTACTGCAACTTGCTTGGACGCTGTTAGAACTGAATACAGATCCTGCAAGAAATAGCAGCCTCTGTGCTACTTCAGACAGACACTGTGTTTTAGTTTCCTCAGGGCAGTAAAGGAATGGTTGATTGCAATTGCATTGGCAGATGCCTTTGTCTCTCTACTTCAAGGCTTTTCTTGTTTTGTGGCTGTGGCTCAGTGAAGTGAGAAGAATGCCTTCTCCAACATGCACGGTTTTCCAGTGGCTCAGATGAAGCCAATGAGCAAACATGCACTTCAGGGTAAGTAGTGTCTTCACAAATATATGTCAGTTTTTGTTCTCTTTCATGTGCAGAAACCAAAGATGAAGTGACAGATTGGCTAGACAGTCAAAATGTGCTGATTTTCTCTGCAACCTGAAACAGCAGAGCCAGGCAGGAGGAAGTAACAGGAACACTACAGAGCTAATGCATGGCATGTTTATTCATACACTCTTCTTTAATGTAGTGCATCATAAAACATATTGAACTTTGCAGGTTGTTTTCTTCCCTAAGGGTCAGAAAGTATTTTACATTCATTAACTACTTCAACAAACTAAAAGGCAACCTCCTCCGGAGTGGGAAATGAGAGCTGTTTAAGGCAGGTAGCACAGAAAACTGCTGTACCCAGATGAAGCTGAAAAGTTCTTCAGGACCTATAAACTTCTGTACAGTAGTGCCTTCATGTGCAGTAGAAAACGATCTTAATAGAAGACACATTTTAGTGTTAAAAACCCCTGTTGATCAAGGGCAAAAAAAAATTATTACGGGATTCCTACAGCATTACCATATTGTGCTAAGGAGTACTTCTTGGTGTGTAGATGTCTGGTTAGTTCCATACACCCTGTTACAATCCAGGTTAGGAGAGGCACACCTCATTAACCTGAACAAACTAATAAGAAGCAGCAGAAAGGAAAAAGCCCCGAGGCTGATTGTCTTTCAATTATTACAGCTTTCCTGCTAAGAGTAAAATTAGAAAGATGAAAATGCAATTAAAGTCCTACCCATGCCAGAAAGTTGAACATTTACTTTGAATTTTTCCATTAGCTTTGTTATTCAGTCAATATAGTTTGTATCAAGTTAAATTAACCCTGAAAACACTACTTATTCCCTGTCTGAGGACTAGCAAATCTTGCATTATCCTGATTTCCAGTTTCCTGCCCCTTTCTATTCCACTTCCTACCTCTTGTGGCCAGTAGTAATGGACAAAAGACATTATAAGGTGACTCTGAGAAGGTTCAGGAAATGCAGGAGCAATAACAGAGGAACTGAGTGTTCTTATGCTGAAAGAGCAGGAGTAATCAGGTAGTAACAGCCCTCAAGTTTAGGCTTTCTATGAAAGCATTTCAGTAGTTGCTACAAAATGTGGTGAAATAGTTTCTGGGTTTTGGGGAACTGGGTTATGTTAGAAATGTGTGTTTGCGTTGATTGATCCTATACCTGCTCTAATGAGAAGAACTAGCTCCCCTTGATATTTTGAAGTATGTTATTTGTTGAGTTCTCACTTTCTCACTGTTTGTCCCATATAGGCAGATAATAAGATAGTCATGGCAGGAGTTTATGCTCGCAATTGGAGAGAGCTGTTTAGGAGGCTGGAGTGCCATAATTTGGGTCCGGAGAAATTTCATTACTGTCAGTAGGCTGAAACTATGATCTCCTATGTTGTTTAAGCAACAGCAAATGTGGATTAGACCATGTGTGGTTGTACTGGGTTTGTATGGCAAGGTTTTGGTACTGGGGGGGGGGGGGGCGGGGGAGGGGGCTACAGGGGTGGCTTCTGTGAGAAGCTGCTAGAAGCTTCCCCTGTGTCTGATAGAGCCAATGCCAGCCGGCTCCAAGACGGACCCGCCGCTGGCCAAGGCCAAGCCAGTCAGCGCCTCTGTGATAACATATTTAAGAAGGGAAAAAACAAGTTAGAGGGAGCTTTTGCAGCCGGAGAGAGGAGTGAGAAGATGTAAGAAACTCTGCAGACACCAAGGTCAGTGCAGAAGGAGGGGAAGGAGGTGCTCCAGGTGCCGGAGCAGAGATCCCCCTGCAGCCCATGGTGAAGACCATGGTGAAGCAGGCTGTCCCCTGGATGGAGGAAGTATGGGGGGGTGTAGGGATTCCACCTGCAGCCCTTGGTGAAGACCATGGTGAAGCAGGCTGTCCCCTGGATGGAGGAAGTATGGGGGGTGTAGGGATTCCACCTGCAGCCCGTGGAGGACCCCACGCCGGAGCAGGTGGAGGCACCTGAAGGAGGCTGTGGCCTGTGGGAAGCCCACGCTGGAGCAAGCTCCTGGCAGGACCTGTGGACCCGTGGAGAGAGGAGCCCACGCCAGGGCAGGTTTGTTGGCAGGACTTGTGACCCCGCGTGGGACCCCACGCTGGAGCAGTTTGCTCCTGAAGGTCTGCACCCCGTGGGAGAGACCACGCTGGAGCAGTTTGTGAAGGCCTGTAGCCCATGGGAGAGACTTGTGTTGGAGAAGTTCGTGAAGGACTGTCTCCCGTGAGACGGACTCCATGCTGGAGCAGGGGAACGATGAGAGGAGTCCTCCCCCTGAGGATGAAGAAGCAGTAGAGACACCATCTGATGAACTGACCACAACCCCCATTCCCCGTCCCCCTGTGCCGCTGAAGGGGGGGCGGAGGTTGAAGCCGGGAGTGAAGACGAGCCCGGGAAGATGGGAGGGGTAGGGGGAGGTGTTTCAAGATTTGATTTTATTTCTCATTCCACTACTCTGTTTTGCTTGGTAATAAATTAGACGAATTTCCTCTCTAAGTTCAGTCTGTTTTGCTTGTGACGATAATTAGTGAGTGATCTCTCCCTGTCCTTATCTTGACCCATAAGCTTTTCGTTAGACCTTTTCTGCCCTGTCTCGTGAATGAGGGGAGTGATAGAGCGGCTCTGGTGGGCACCTGGCTTCCAGCCAGGGTCAACCCACCACAGTGGTATAACATCATTAGTGCATACATGCTGTTTAATGTCTTTGTAAATGTGGTAGTATTCACAACCAATCTACTGTCCAATTACCCCATCTTTTTTAATGCTTGGCATCATGAAAACAAAAGTTAAAAGAGAAGATTTGTTTATCATTATTTCGTTGGGGTTTTTTTTAGTTGTTTTTGTGTTTTTTAAAGTTATTTCAATATTAGTAACAAATATTTTACATCTTTGCTAAAGACCTAATACCCTATTTTTTTTCTGTAAAAGGTTTTCAAAGTTTAAAAAACCTTTATTTCAGAATTTACTTGAAATATTTTTATTATGATGCAGAATACAGTGCCACTGTTTTTTGCTGTGTAGACTCACAAAACAAGGTAGCAAGGTATGATTACTGATTCTTGCCTTGCATAGCTTGTTTAGTGTAAGCTATCAAGATTGAACCTTGAAAAGCTGAATGACATTTTGTCAATGTATGGAGCCACGCAGATTTATCACAGCATGACAAGTTGGCATTACACTGCAGTATTGGTCTCATGATGTTTCATAACCAAATCATAGTGTGCTAACCTTGTTCATCTACATTACTCTGCTACCAGACTTCAGAATGTGGCTTTTAGATTCATAGCTTTTTGTTTCCTTTTCTTCCCTTTGCTTCACTGTTAGGCTGTACGTGCTCAGTCTACTTTCACTGCTCTGCACATAGTGAAGGAGTTGCACGAACGTCTCTCAGCTCAAAGTACAGGGCTCACCTAAACTATTGCAAAAGCTTCTTGACGGGGGTGAGTGCATGCTGCTATCCTATACCACACTTCGATAGTAGAAATACATTTAAATGTACTGATGGCTAAGGTTGATTACAAGCTATGCTCTTTGTCATGGCTTGTTTTTCCTCTTTTTAGTCTTTTGATATAACCTTCTGATCTGATACTTCTGCTAGCTAGTTATATGAATGAAGATTCTCTAAACTCTTATGGGATGTGGATTAAGATTGATTAATTGATTCTCATGATGGTAGCCTTAATTATTAGCCATGTCTTTTTCAGACTGAAATCTCTTGTATTGTATCTTGGCTATGCAAATATATTCACACATCCTAAGCCAGATACATTTCATATTCAGACAAAATATATAGTGCCTGTTAGAAAATACATTCTTTGGAGTATAAAATGGGAAAATGACCAGCTAGCCAATTAATATTGTGTTTTGCCTAAAGGGCCAAAGTACATGTGAGTACAAATAACAGCAAGGGGATGTTGAATTATTAATAAGGGAATATTTATTGGACAAGAGATGATTGGAATCAAGTAGTAAAGGATTTGCTGTTAATTGATTCTGGAGAACCTCTTAGTATACATTAAATGTTCTTAACAACTTTATTCATCCAAAAGCCAATGCTATGACCTGGGTAGGCCTGCTGTATGAATTTGTACATGTAACTTATGTGAGGTTAGAGAAGCGCAGTGATTCAAGACCCTCTGCTCTGGTTGTGAAACTCTGCTTCTAAGGGCAAAGGGACTTGGGACATGCATTAAGTGTGAGGTGCAGAAATACAAAGTGCAAAAAAAGTTCGAGAAAACTTCAGTTAAATAATCCCACAACTGGGAATGACAGTGATTCTTTAAACTGTTAACTCCAGGTTCTCCCAAGTACTCAAACAGTAAGCTTAATAAACCACCAAATTAGCAATAATTTGTTGTAGAATGGTTTAGCTGAAAAAATCAGGGAAATCATTAGTAGCATTATAAAAGCAAATCCCTCTTGCATGTTGTTTTCTTATGGCTATTCTGTTACATTAATCTTGCATGTGCTGTCTAGTAACCAGAATATCACAGGAATAAAAATGGGAAGTTTATTTTTAAAATGACTCATATTGTTTAATGTATCATCTAGTACTTTCTTAAATAATCCTAGTGGTTAGCTGACATTTTTTCTCTGAGGAGATTACTTCACATCCAGAAGCGTTCACTGTCAGGAAGTATGCTTTGGATAGTTGATCTCTGTTTTTCTCTACCTTAAAGAAGAAGTTTTTGCAAACAATTTTAATTTGGAGGAAAGCAACTTAAACTAGTAGATTGATTTGATCTCTTGCTAATTGGATTAACCTTTAAGGAGATGACTTGTTTTCAGTTTTCATCTACCATTTTTGTCTTTACTTGTGCAGATGTAATTTAGTACTCAATAATAAATTGTGGAAAGTACATAAATTTTACTGAGAATGAATCAATGGTTTATCATATTTTACCCTTAGCATGTCCAACTGAGTCATTGTGGTGCTGCAAATTATATTTGCCTTCCAAAGTTCTGTTTGCAGTACAGAAGCAGCACATGGATGAAATGGCTTAATTAGTCAAAGATATTCAAGGTAAAGCTTACAAAAGATCTAACTGTGCTCTGTTGGAAGAAAAAGAAAAAGGAGAAATCAGAAGCTGTTTGTTTCACTGCTGTTATTTGGCATATTTTATTTAGTCTCCACAGCTCTATCGCACTCTGCCCAGCTGCCGAGGTTCTGTTTCAGTCATTGTTGAGATGAATGAAACAATATTTTTTAGCATTTAGTATAAAGAACATAATTCAGGCAGTGCCTCACATAAATGTTTGCACAGATCTCAAAATGCCTGATGTACCAACTAGGAATCTGCCATAAAAAAATGCACATTTTTAATTCGAAGCAGATGAAGTTAACTCTGTGCCATGTCTACAGAGCTGCTTCAGACAGCCCTGTACAACACACTATGAGTGATTCTGCTGCAGGCAGTTGAAAACAGTGCTGTGATATGTTACTACTTATTTTCCCAAACTACAGAATGTGACATGTCATGTCCTGCACAACCAATTTTGATGATGTGATTTAAACCAAAAATGAGGGTGATGTTTACTACTTTTTAATGCTCTATTTAAAAGAAAATTTCTGATCAGTATTTCTCAACTTTTTTGCAGCCATACGCTCCAGTTCTGGTTACAGTCTAGTGTGTGACAAAGTTAAAACTAGACAGAAGTCAAAAAATCTTGCCTACTGTGATTTGAACATTGCAGATTATGTAGTCACAATTAATCAGTAGTCAGGAACCCTGATCTCCTTGCATTGTCTTTATGGTGCTGCCAATATTTCGGATGTTTAGAGAAATCTAAACTGAATATTGTGTAAGCCTGAGATCTACTGCAGTATAGGATTAAACCAACATTAATTTAGTTTGGAGTTACTGACCTTAATAAGCCTTAAATCATGCAGTACTGCAGGACTTGCATCTGTGATTTGGGTTCTTCGCCACTTACCATGTGAAAGGATTTTTTGAGAATCTCTGGGGACAAAAAAATTTGAGTCAATTTGGAGTTACCAGATGCTCTCTCCTGGATGATGCATTCCCTCTGAGGGCCATTTGGCCTGAATATGCTTCCCCCTTATTGGAATACACTTCCAGATCACTTTCTACATCCACATTTTGACAGACTCTGACTAGAGATGACGTAAAGTTGACCAATGAGTTGAAGAGAAGGGTAGGGAGGAAGGAGTCTCTGTTACATCTCATGGCCATTTTTTTTATTTTTCAGTTTGTTAAGCTGCAGAGTGATGTCTCCATGGGGATAAGACTTTGATTGTTGCCAGTATCTTGCATAGCTATTTTCGCATTAAATCTGTAAGAATAAATATATGTAATTAGCAAGGGCCAGTGTTCTCATACACATGTGCATAATGTGTGCCAATCATCAGAAGAGATTATGTCAAGCAGGACATAATAGGAATAGGATCTACATTTCAAAAAGAGGAATAATTTTGTCTAATTGGAGGCAATGGTGATCCCATATAGAGAAGAATGGTATCTGATTACATCCATAAATGTCAGATATAACACGGTAGGTTATTAATTTTCTGACAGATTTTCTTTACTCAGGAGGGTGAATGATATTGCAAGAATATTTAGGTGAGAAATCCTTATGCCTATCCATCCAACAGTTTAAATATTCCTCACATGCTTTAAAGAATCTTATTTACTGTGATCTAGAAGGTGGAATTCTGCTGTAGCTCAACAATCCCGTGCAATATTTATAACTGTCATTCATTTTTCCATACCAATGCTTTTTTAATTTGTCCTGATAAATTTCTCCAGTGTTTACACAGCACTCTCATTAATGTTTAGAATGGTCTTACCTACATTGTCTGTTTCCAAAGCCTTTGGTTGCTGTCTTGCACACCAATGATTTACAAGATTATAAACAAATAAAGGCCTAAAGAGCAACTAGTCAGAACAATAGTTCTGAAATTCAGGTGCTTGCTAGAACTCTCTTTCTTGATATTTAATGTTTTTTCTGTTTGTTTGCAATTTATACTTGGAAATTAACATCAAATGTGCACATTGCAAATGCTGTTCTGAAGAAGCGTAAGGATTTGGGATTCTGGATTGAGTGGAAAAGGGTAGAGTGCCTTTGGATATCCTTTGGCTATAGCAGTATTCTGTCCGTATATGTTGGGAATAAGTAACAGGGGTGATGTACTAAACTTGTTGAACTAGATGATATAAAACATCACAGCTTTTGCAATTAAATACAGTGGTAAATCAAATGATCTTTAGTGCTATATGCTGGTGATTGCTGGTGACTAGTAGTGGCTTATGAACAACTGGTGTCAGTAATTAATAATGAGTAACAAACAGCAATTAATTTCTGGTGGCAATCGATGATGGCAAGCAATCCATGGCTTATTGCTGGATTGTGGTCAGTAATTGCTTGAAACTGATGCACAAATGATCAGTTTGTGGGAACATTCTGGGAGTGTGTTTCAGTGATAGATGGTTGTTGCTGTACACTGGCTGATTGCCTGTGAGTGTCATGGTACCATTGCCAGGGATTATTAGTGATTGTTGTTGACATTCAGAAGTAGACTGTGCAAAATACCTGCTAATAAGCATAAGTAAGCAGCTGGGTAGTAGACCAAACCGCAAAAAGGCAGAAAAGCAGAAATGGCCCAGCTGTCTACTTTGTGGAGGTCTCTGTCAAGCAATGCAAGGCTTTCTGCTGATGATATTAGGAGTATGAGTCAGGATGGATGAGGAGGCATGAGCTGCTGGGGGAGTGGAAGGGAAGCATCTTCCTCAAAACTAAAACAAAAAACCCAACAGAAATCCCTCATCCTAAACTTCCTATTTTCTGTTGGCAACAGGAGCAGTGAGTCTCCTCTTGCTGAGAGACAGTTTCTGCTTCTTGCCTTTGCCCTTTTCATGTGCTCATTTCAGAGTGACAAACTTCAAATTTTCCTGTGCTGCTAAGAAGTCTTGAGCTGGATCTGCATGATATAATTTCATAGAATCATAGAATCTTTTGGGTTGGAAAAGACCTTTAAAGGTTATCTAGTCCAACCCCACCCCCTGCAATGAGCAGGGACATCTTCAACTAGATCGAGTTGTCAGAGCCCTGTCCAACCTGACCTTGAATGTTTCCAGGGATGGGGCATCTGCCACCTCTGTGGGAAACCTCTTCCAGTGTTTCACCACTCTCATCATAAAACATTTCTTCCTTCTATCTAGTCTGAATCTACCCTCTTTTAGTTTAAAACCATTACCCCTTGTCCTATCACAACAGGCCTTACTAAAAAGCCCGTCCCCATTTTTCTTACAACCACTCTTTAAGTACTGAAAGGCTGTAATAAACTCTCCCCGGAGCCTTCTTTTCTCCAGGCTGGACAGCCCCGACTCTCTCAGCCTGTCCTCATAGGAGAGGTGCTCCAGCCCTCTGATCAGCTTCGTGGCCCTCCTCTGGACTCGCTCCAACAGCTCCATGTCTCTCCTGTACTGGGGCCCCCAGAGCTGGACGCAGTACACCAGGTGGAGTCTCACAAGAGCGGAGTAGAGGGGCAGGATCATCTCCCTCGACCTGCTGGTCACACTTCTTTTGATGCAGCCCAGGATATGGTTGGCTTCTGGGCTGCAAGTGCACACTGCCAGCTCATGTCCAGTTTTTCATCCACCAGTACCCCCAAGTCCTTCTTGGCAGGGCTGCTCTCAATCCCTTCATCCCCCAGCCTGTATTTGATACCAGAGGTTGCCCCAACCCAGTTGTAGGACCTTGCATTTGGCCTTGTTGAACCTCATGAGGTTCACATGGGCCCACTTTTGGAGCTTTCCCAGGTCCCTCTGGATGGCATCCCATCCCTCAGGCATGTCAACCACACCACTCAGCTTGGTGTCATCTGCAAATTTGCTGAGGGTGCACTTGATCCCACCGTCTACATCATTGATGAAGATATTAAACAGGGTCCCAATAGGGACCCCTGAGGGACACCATTCATCACTGATCTACATCCAGGCATTAAGCTGTTGACCACTACTCTCTGGATGAGACCATCCAGCCAATTCCTTACCCATCGAACAGTCCACCCATCAAATCCATATCTCTCCAATTTAGAGAGAAGGATGTTGTGGCAGGACGGTGTCAAATGCCTTACAGAAATCCAGATAGATGACATCCAGAGCTCTTCCCTTGTCTACTGATGTAGTCACTCCTTCACAGAAGGTCACTAGGTTGGTCAGGCAAGACCCTTGGTGAAGTTATGCTAGCTGTCTCAAGTCACCTCCCTGTCCTCCATGTGCCTCCATTTAGTCAATTAAATGTAATTAATAGAGTTAACTAACAGTGAAATCACTGATTGCCTTTTGAGTTATGGAGGTGATCCAGCTAGTCTTAGATTTTTGGGTAAAGCTCACAAAAAATTTGGGGCCAGATTTAAAGAAGGATTTAGGAACCAACTCTTGGTTATTCCTGCTGATACTAATTGCACTGCTTGGAGCATGCTTTGATGAGGGACAGGTGGTGCCTGCTGACTGGTTATTAAAGCTTTGTGCCTGCATATTATTGGGCTCCCTAATACAAACCAAAAGCTACAACCAAGAGGTAGGAAGGGAGTGGGTTGAAGAGGGGTGAAGTCTCACACTAATGAGACTTCAAATGACAGCAGTAACAGGGCTTGCAGGTGTGAGGTCATGAGAATAACAGCAAGAGAATAGCGGTATGAGAACAAATACAGAGGGAATGCTGGCACAGCAGCTGAGGTGAAAGGCTTCAGACCTGCAAGTGAGAGGCAAGCTACAGAACCGCAAATAGATGACCCTTACCATTATAAAAGCTAAGACACCTAAGGCACTGTGAAAGAAAGTTAGTTTTAGGTTTTAAGGCTGTCTCTTCATTGTGAATGCTTGTTACCTCTGTCTGAGCAGCCAAAATACACTTGACTGACCAGCATTTGAGGACAAGGTACCATTTAAATTACTTTTTCTGTCCTCATTTGCCTAAGTACATATCCCATAGTTCTTTGAGATTTTTGAGGGCTTTTTTTTCCTCCCAGCTGTTGTGAACTTGCCTGTCAGTAGGGAAAATCTTTGGAAAGGCATTGAAAGTATATAAAAATTTCAAGAGTATTTTGCATGCTCTTTTACTCCAGAGCAGGTAGATAACAGTTAAAGTTAAAAATATACAACAAAGACCCACTCTCTAATCCTTGTGCTGAACTCAAAATAGAATTTAGATAGGATTTAGGCATCTAAGTCCAAGAGCCTGAATTCACAGACCCTGCCTAACAGCTTAAGTGCCTGAGAGCTTGTTGATTTCTCAGTTTTCACCAGTAAAAGTTGCTTTTTCAAATAGTTTGATTTTAAGAATCAGACATGTTGGCTCAGGGATCCTATTTTCAGTTTGGAGTTGAGAACATGTTATACTGATGAGCTTCCTTTTGAGGGGAGGGAAGCCCTCACAGGGTTCGAAGTGCATTACTTTGACACTTCTTAGTAGAATGTGTGATGAAACCTACACATACAGCAGCAGACTCAGAAGCTGAACACTGGACTTGTAAGGAGTCAGTCACAAAAACGAGACAAACATTTGATTATTCACAGCCCACAATCTGTTGCCCGGCAGGCCTAGAAGGACAGAATGGGACTAGCTGGCTTCTGTAGATACTTTGCTTTTCAATGAATCCATTACTGTTCAGATCACCAAAATGTAGACAATAACTTTTCTGTCATTCTGTTTGGGTGAAATAATCACTAGTGACAGGCTGTAGTTTGCAATTTATGAATTCAGAACTTTGGAGATACAGTTTCAAGCATCTTGCTCTTTGCAATCAGCACATACAGAAGAATGTAGCTTGATCCCGGAGTTGTATTTGTGTGCAAACATTCATGGTTCTTAGTTCAAAGAAACAGCAGAACCTCTTTGCAGGGTCCAAAAAAATCTGAACTGCCACATAATCGTATCTATCAAAATGGTTGAGCTATTTGTTTGGTAAAGGAAGATTATCTTTGGAGGAGTTCTGAACTAGCAACTACTTTTTTTTTGAGGATATAATAATCTGAACGTCTTCCCTGGAAAAATTCTCCAGACCTACAGAAAGAAATCAGATGTGGACAGGAACTGTGTTAAAAATATTTATGTAAAACTGTTAGTCTGTCTACAGTTGATGTCAGGCCTGATGTGGGAGCTGTGAAATTTCCAGACTGAAGTTATGCTGTTAAGCAGAGATAGACAGTAACTTAGAAATAATTAAATATTCTTTATTTTAATAGGGGCCTTATTTTCAGGTTTAAAATATGGGTTATTTTGACCTTCCATATCATTGCCAAGTGTCTCATCTCATTTTGTCATTTTCATCCTAACAAGCATTTTCACACTGTGCCTGCCCCTTTTACTCAATCTGAATTGCACAAGGAAGAAAAGTGTTTAGGAGAGTTTATGGAAGGAAAACATGAGTAGGAAATTAAGTTCCAAAGGATGTGAAGGATATAGGTTCATAGATGGAAGTTATTATGGGAAACGGATCCTTTGCAGGATCAAAATGCAGAGGGATAAAAACTGTGAAACCTTGTGCAGTAGAGGAAAGGAAGCAGCTCACTGTCAGATTTGGAAGTGTACCAGTTGGACTGAAAACCGAGCAAGGACATCAGCGTTACCTGCCCTGTCTCCTTTGCCTGAGCAGTTCCAGAACTCCATTGGAGCAAACATCATTTCTGTTGAAAAAGTTGTAATTGTCTCCCTCTGGAGACTGAATCCCTTAAGACCAGAGTGTCATATTACCAGAAGGGCAGTGGCGATTTTTCCTTTCTCTGACCCTTCAGCTGCCTTAATGCTCTAGTATCTAATTAGAATCTTTAATCTGATAAATATCAAGAATATCAACAGGTATTTTCATCTTTTACTAGCCATCTTCCCTGGCTACTCTCCTCAGTCGCTTTAGCTTAATTTTAACTGTGATTTTGGAGCAAGTCCTGGCTTCTGTTTCTACCTAGTATAGTTGGTGGCTGTCTTTATTTATGTTACCAAGATCCATTACACACCTATGGTAACAGGAGATTGTGTTCAGAGGAACACAGGCGAAATAAAAGCTTTGCTTTTTTCCCCTTTGAACTTTAACGGTGCACCCACTTTGAGAAGACCCCATTGTTTTGTATCCTTTAGAGAAAGAAGTGATGGCACAAAACATCTTTGATGCATCATTGCCATCTTTTTCATCCTTTGTGCTCTACCTCCAAAGAATTAACTTATTTTTACGCTTGATTTGTGTGAATTTTACATTTTACAGCATCTGGAATGTATCATTATCTTGATTGAAGAGGCTTTCACCTCTTCTGTTTTCCTCAAAATTCTTGTTTTTAAGGATTGTTTTACTCATATTTCCTGCCCTTATCAGGGGACGTCATCTGTGACTGGATCCTTTTCTGATCAATTTAATCTCAACTTCTTTGGCATGATTTTCAAGTATCTTAAAATATGCCATCTAGATCCTCTAAGCAATGTTGCTACCTATTTATTTAAAATATATATTGGGTTTGCGTGGCAAGGTTTTGGTACTGGGCGGGGAGGGGCTACAGGGGTGGCTTCTGTGAGAAGCTGCTAGAAGCTTCCCCTGTGTCTGATAGAGCCAATGCCAGCCGGCTCCAAGACGGACCCGCCGCTGGCCAAGGCCAAGCCAATCAGCGCCTCTGTGATAACATATTTAAGAAGGGAAAAAACAAGTTAGAGGGAGCTTTTGCAGCTGGAGAGAGGAGTGAGAAGATGTAAGAAACTCTGCAGACACCAAGGTCAGTGCAGATGGAGGGGGAGGAGGTGCTCCAGGTGCCGGAGCAGAGATCCCCCTGCAGCCCGTGGTGAAGACCATGGTGAAGCAGGCTGTCCCCCTGCAGCCCATGGAGGAAGGATGAGGGGGTGTGGAGGACCCCACGCCAGAGCAGGTGGAGGCACCTGAAGGAGGCTGTGGCCTGTGGGAAGCCCACGCTGGAGCAGGCTCCTGGCAGGACCTGTGAACCCGTGGAGAGAGGAGCCCACGCCAGGGCAGGTTTGCTGGCAGGACTTGTGACCCCGCGTGGGACCCCACGCTGGAGCAGTTTGCTCCTGAAGGTCTGCACCCCGTGGGAGAGACCACGCTGGAGCAGTTTGTGAAGGCCTGTAGCCCATGGGAGAGACTTGCGTTGGAGAAGTTCGTGAAGGACTGTCTCCCGTGAGACGGACTCCATGCTGGAGCAGGGGAACGATGAGAGGAGTCCTCCCCCTGAGGATGAAGAAGCAGTAGAGACACCATCTGATGAACTGACCACAACCCCCACTCCCCGTCCCCCTGTGCCGCTGAAGGGGGGGCGGAGGTTGAAGCTGGGAGTGAAGACGAGCCCGGGAAGATTGGAGGGGTGGGGGGAGGTGTTTTAAGACTTGATTGTATTTTCTCATTCCGCTACTCTGTTTTGCTTGGTAATAAATTAGATGAATTTCCTCTCTAAGTTCAGTCTGTTTTGCCCATGACGATAATTAGTGAGTGATCTCTCCCTGTCCTTATCTCGACCCACAAGCGTTTCGTTAGACTTTTTCTCCTCTGTCTAGTGAACGAGGGGAGTGATAGAGCAGCTCTGGTGGGCACCTGGCCCCCAGCCAGGGTCAACCCACCACAAAATAGTAAACCCATAGGAAAATATTTTTGAGTATTTTGATTTAATATAAACCTGGCAGGATAATTTACAAAACAATCTCTGGAGGTGCATAAGCAAAACTTATTAATCATAACCATAGCAGACTACAAAACTCCAGTACAAATATTTGCACTTCTGTCACAGCCACTTATCTGATCTGTGCCAAATGCTGACAGATTTTAAAGACAATCACATTAAGTATTAATCAAGCTTGAAAGATGCAGCTGAGTAACAGCATACTAAAGAGACATCCATCTCCAAAGTCAACTGCACACTCCAAATACTCAGCGTCCTATTGCCCTGAAAAATGTTTAAAATCTGTTTCAATCCCATGCTGTTTTCTTGAATCTTCTTTGCATCTCTTTCTGATTTATTTTCCCAAAGCTTCAAGTATCCCACCCCCCGTGAAATGATTAAATGCACAGAACAGGGCTTCTGTCTCAATGGTTTCACTTCACTTAATAAGAACAGGAGCAGAATAAACTAGCCAGACATGTTTTATTTAAACATTTCTTTACCCCTGTGTACAACATTGATCACATTTCCACCTACACTTTCTCCTATGATAGCATACATCTTTTTTCTTGTTGTGCTTCCATTGCCTCTCTTCTCCATTCTTAACTTTGTGGTTTTTTTCCATAGCATCTGTTAGACTGGGGACAACTTTATGTAAGCTCTGCTGCTACATAAACTCTTCCAGTCCCTGTTTAATATTTTTCCACGAAGCCTTCCCACATTATTTCCAGTGCTTTCATCCCAACTCATGTTGTGTCTGTAATATTGCCTGACTTTCTTCTTCTCTAGGACCAGTCCTGTTTGCAAAGCAATCAGCAGGTGCTACTTTAATCCATTACCAGCTGTATTATCTCAATTACTGCGTCTGATCTGCTCTATCGGATTGTTACCAAAGACTGCACTAGTGGCAGCCTTCTGTGCTGCTCCCTCGGGCTCTGTCTGGGCCTGTATCCCACAAAGATCTGTTGCCAGCGTCCATCCTGACAGACTTTGGCCGGCCTGAATGCTTTCCTGGTGCAGGATGGCTCTTCTGCTTTGCAAATGCTGAGGCCTGAGTGCACTGAACGCTTTTTGCCATCATTTCCCCACAGCTGACTGAATGTCCAGATGCTATGTCCTTTGAGAGATCATAATCATTGAAAGATATGGCACAGGCCGCTAGTTAGCGGTTTTAGTGTGTGTGTAGGTGGAATAGAATTTAGTCAGGAGACAAAATGTATTATAAAGCTTGATCATGGAAAGAGCTCAAACTTGCTGCTGTTGTAAAAGCACCTTTCCTTGGTCTGAGATTCACATAGTCTGTGGGCAATGAACAGGTCCTCACTGGTTCCAGAGAACACTTCCTTGGCCACACAGGGCACAAGGCAGGGGAATTCGTTCTGTGTTTTTGTCCATCATGAAATACTCTGAAACGACACATTCAGAGCAGACCCAGTCATTCACTAGCAGGGCTCTATAGAAAGGAAGAAATATACAACATCCAGAGGGGCCTCTCCAGTCAAAATCCTCTAGAGAAGCTCCTGGTTTAACCATGCAAACATGCCAATAGCATTTTCTTGTAAAACTATACCCAAGCTGATCAATAAAGAGGAGTAACTCTACATCCTTCTGGCCTGGCCTGGAAATCAAGACGTGAATACTATCAGTGCAAGCATCTCAGTCAGGGTGGGATGTGGACACAGGTATGTTCCTGAGATATTCCAAGACAGCCTGTCTCTGGCTCATCCAGCTTTCTAGATGTACTACGGGTCCTGGTCCAAAAAAAGCCCTCCTTTGCTATGAAAGATTGGCGTAGCTGACTAATTGAATCACAGGCAGAAGGTAAGCCAGGTTTTGCTTCTGAAATATTACTGTGCTATCCTTGGGTGATTCAATCTGCTCTGATTTGTATTTGTGCACATACCAGACTCTGGTCTGAACGTAAAATTTCCTCTATATGAGTCCATGCTGCATCTTGTCACGCAGCAAGGTGTCGACCTTGCAAATGTCATGGGGTGAGAGCACAGAGGGAGGAGCAGATGGGCAGAGAATGGATGGGATTGAGCGCTATGGAGGAACAGCCATGTGTCAAAAGAAATGATTCCTAGCCAAGGACCGGCTCCTCTTTGTATTTTTTCTACCTATGCGCCTGTGTGTCTGTACAGATCTTATGATGTCTGTTCAAAAACGCGCAGCTGGCTGGTAACCTTTCCCAGCTGGTGGAAGAGGGGAGCCAAATGTGCAGACAGTGCAATCAGGGGTTGCCTACGGAAAAAATGGCATCAGATGCAAGCCAGTGTGCTACAGGGAGAGCATGGGTGCTACAGCTCTGCTGGCAAGCTGATCTGGTTGACTTATCATTTGTGGCTTGTACAGTGACATGTGCGTGTGGAAATTGCTGGGCGTGTTGTGCAGCGATGTTGGTGAAAGTCTGGTGGAACCGATTAACTGAACTGAGACTGTGCTGTATGGGCCACTTCTGAAAGTGGATTATTCAGACTGCTCTGTAATTAGAGGCCTGGCCAAATCTGAGATTCTGGACTTCTGGCTCTGATACATACCTCTACTGGGACTACACGAAGAGTAAAGTATTGTATAAAGTGTATAACACTGCCTGTCCCACTGATTTCAGTAGGATTTGTGTGCAATTAAGTTATGTCTGGGCATGAGAAGTAAGCCCTTTGTTATATACTTACCACACTTCTTACAAATCCTTAAAGTAATATATAAACAGTGAAAGGTAGGCAATTCTTACTTCTACTCTGCAGAGGGCCAGTGGTTAGGAATTATAGTGCCCGGGAAAGAAGAAGATTGGACTATCTAATTTAAAAATCTGCAACAGTATCTTGGATGTTGAAGGCCAAAGTTAGAAATAGGTGCACTGGATTCTCACACGAAGTATGTATTATGAGAACACGAAGAGGTCAGTGCTCATTCCAGGTGGATTACTGTGTGCATGCACTTAGTCATCCTGAAGCTGTCCTTCTCTTGCATGTGCTCCTGTGCTGTATTTCAATGGTGCCATTTTGCTGTTGGGATGAATGTATGTATATCTCAGAGACAAAATACCAATATTTGTTATCTAATGAGATGGTTGTACCACCAGGTTTAGTATTGTTGAACGCTTTCCACCATAAGACTTACTTTTAATTAATGATCACTGTAGTTCAGATTGAAAGCTTTCATTTTAGTCTCTATCTCAGACTGCTGTGTGTTTTATAAAGTCTGAGTGGACAATGTTGCAATTGATTTTTAAAAGCAAGGCTTGTTAGGAAGAGCCAGTTTACTTGTGGAA